>NC_052048.2:36103953-36434245 GCF_903992535.2 Arvicola amphibius
CAAGCAGATAATATCTCACAGATGCAAAAAAAGAAAATGGGAAGTCAGGCTTGCTCCTTTTATAATAAAAATTTGGGGAAACACCAAGAAGTCATGTAAGAACTGTCTGACCCCTAAGTTATGTTAGGGCCTTCAACTGGGTCCACTTCTTATAGGGTACTACCGAACCACCCACCACAACCAAACAGCAGCATAGGTTAAATAGTATTTGCTTTTGCAATAGTAAAATCCATGGATGTGATTGTCATATTCAGGAGGAAATAGGTTTAAGTTTTATTTACTACTTTTAAAAATTATGTGTATATGTGTGTGGGGGTATGGGAGTGCATAAGGGATCCAGATGTGTGCATCAGATCCCCTAGACCTTGAATTACAGATGGTAGAACACAGACAGATGTGGGTCCTTGGATCCAAAGTCTGGTCCTCTGGAAGAGCAGCAAATGCTCTTAACAAGCGTGCCATCTCCCAAGCCCCAGGAAAACAGGCTCCAATATGTATTTACCGGAGTCCACTGATCTGATGTTTGCAGTCTTTCCCATATCTGTTGCACACAAATTTCCAGGAAGAAAGAATCCTGATTGCTATCTTCACAGTTGTGTCTTCAGCACCTGGGCCACCATCTGGAACTGAGAGCGGTTCTGTTACCATTTCCTTAGTGAATGAACGCTGGCTGCTCCTTTCATGTTCTCAGTCACAGTAGAGCTCTGAAGTAATGCATTCACACCCAAATATGCTCAGTGCCCCTCACCCTTGTGACTTTAACTCAGGCTTGACACTCTTCCAACAGGCCCAAGCAAGAAGGGCTTATTCTGCTGGGAAAATGTGTCAGACACCAAGCTCAGCACCATTTAGCCTGACCAGATGGAGTTGTGCTTCCTGCAAGCCTTGGGTAAATGGCAAGTGAGCGTGGAGTGCAAAGTGAAATTGTTTACCTTTGCTGGCAACCTCCACCACCCAGCCATGAAAGGGAGGGAGGGAGTGATGTACTCAGTATGGGAGCTTGCAGATAGATACTGCTCTCCAGATTCAGCATCAGTGCCTGAAAGGATATGCACTGCATTGGGTTAGGCTGTCTCAAGCACTCCCACTTTTCCCTTTCCCAGGCTTGCGTTGCTTTATCACCACATTTATGATGTGCCTTTTGCTTCCATGTCTCCCAGAAAGAGCCAAGCCCCACAACAGTTGGCTTTATTTTCAACATGCTCCGTCTGAGAATCCCTTAGGCCTTCACAAGCTGTAATGTTCCTTCCAAAGGAGCTCTTTTGTAATCACACTCCACATGATGGTTTAAAATGATTATTATGGTTTCCCCTTAATATACAAAGATTTATTGGCCAATAGAAAATCTAGTCCATTCAGGGAGGCTCCTGTCAACTGCCTCTGTGCTCATCAAAGTCTGTGGGAATCTGGAGAGTCAGAAATGCAAATGTTAGTCTATGATACTGTACATTTGGAGAAGATATCCATGTTCAGTGATGGGCTTCAGTATTTTACCTCTGTGGAGTATGATGTCGGCAGAGGGATGGAAAGAGTATGATGACATGTATTTGGAGAAAGACGGGGATGTGAAATCCAACAGCACATCCCTCCCTGTCCTTTCCATAGGATTTGAGTAGGACCAGCTTTCAAAGGTTGTGGAACCAACTCTTGTCTGACTTTCTAAATGCCCACTATATCCTGGTCACCAAATTTTGTTGTTTGGATTGCTTCTGAGCAAGTGTAGATCTCTGGCTGGTGGTGGAATGAGCCCCAGCATCACACTGCCTCAGTACTTTATGGTACTTCATGGTACCTTTTTCACAGGATCCATCATCCTTTGAGGTGGGAAATTCTGTTCTAGTCTCATCGCCCTCATCATTCATACTGAAACCATTTCTTGAGGTTGATGAGATAGTGGTTAAAAATACTTGCTGCAAAGCCTGACCAATTGAGTTTGATCTCCTAAATACACATGGTGGGAAGAGAACTGGCTCCCTTAAGTTTTCCTCTGATGCACACACAGACACAGACAGACAGACACACACATGTTCGTGTACACACAACACACACAAATACAATCAATTGCTTTAAAAACACTGTATTTTATAAATAAAACTGTATTTTTGTTAAATATAATGACCTTTCTATTTTGAAATCAACTCTATTTGTAACTGGAGAAGTTAGAATCAGGTCACAGTCTGGGCTCTGACAACCCTATTGGACTACTTATGTTCAACAGGGCAATTAAAAAGGTGAATATTAGTGTAAAAAAGAGAAAGGAGATAAATTCAATTTGACCAAATTGAAAAAGGGACAAATAACGAGGTCTAGTGATCCCAACCTTCAGGATCCTAACATGAGGTGTGAGCTAAAATAAAAGGCAAAGGTGCATGCATATGACTAAGCAGCCCTGGTCAAGGTGTGGTCCTGCCCATCACTGACTTTTTAACCTGGCTTCAGTCTCTACAGCAAAGTGGTGTGATAGTCTACCCCAACTGTGTGAAATATCTTTCTGTGGAACAAATTTTTCCTTTTGCTGGCACTAGCCTTCTCCTTATCTCAAAACGAGATTTCTGGGAAAATTCCAATTTCTTTGGGACCATTGTTTGAATAGTCTGATAGCCAAAGAGAATACATATCTCTCCTTAGAGCATCACTTCTGGCAGGATGGTGACAATTTTATCACAGAGGTATCTGTAAAGTAGGGTCAGCGAGGCTTTTGTAAAAAGAGCTGTTTGAATCAATATTTAGTATATTGTAGGCAGTGTGGTCCATGCAATCTATCTTACAGTGATGTAACTCTTATCAGCACTGTAGAAATGTCATCACATTCAGTGAATAGACAAATGGCTATGACTATGTGCCAATAAAACTTTATTGATTTGTGTAACATGAGGTTTTTGTCCTGCCCAGTTCTGCCTGGTTCCTGAAGTTGTTATGTCCCAAAGAAAATCACACAGAGGTCTACATAAGCTACAAACTGATTGGCCCATTACCTCAGGCTTCTTATTAACTCTTATAACGTATATTAGCCCGTTATTCTAGTATGTTAGCCACATGGCTTGGTACCTATTTCAGCGGGGCAGGTCACATCTTTCTTCTTGGGTGTCTGGACAGGACTGGGGAGGAATGGGCTTTCTCCTTCCCAGAATTCTCTTTTTCTCCTTGACCAGCCTCTACTTCCTGTCTTGCTGTCCTGCCTACACTTCCTGCCTGGATATTGGCCAATCAGCATTTAATTAAAATATAATTGACAGAAATACAGAATTGTACCTTACCAGATTTGTGTTGTGGAATGTCATGTGTTAATGCCTTTTGTAAATAAATTTTAGTTTCAATGATGCCTTTATCTCCATGGCATATGAACAGACATAGAATATTTCATAGGTTCTAATATTCCCTCAGCATTTTAGTAGCCCCCGGTTTATTGGAAGTGTAAGCTGAATAAACCGTTTCCTCCACATCTTGCTTTGGTCATGGTGTTTCATTGCATCATAAGAAACCCTAACTAAGACACTAGGAGAGGGGCCTCTGATGTCAACAGAGACAGAGACAGATTGGTATCACTATTGGAGGAGAGATCTACAAGCCTGCTTTGGTAGCTGTAGATGTTTGGAACATCATCAGAAACTCCAAGATTGTTTCTTTTGCTTCTCTTTTGTTTATTGCTGTGCTCATACTAGGGGATGGTATCTGGATCACGTATTTCCAGGTTCTTGGCATCTTTTTCAAGGAACTGTGAGAAGGCATGCAAGACTTGAAAGTAAAATGAAACTTCATTTAAAACACAGTGACAACATGATCATCCATCAAGAGTGACAGCTAGCCCCGTGAGTGGTAGAACTCAAGGGCACTGGCTATTTTTTGGGCTTCCCTTTATGGGGTTCAAGAGAAAGGAGTTTGGTTGCTAAGGCTTATAACGCAGGTGGTTCTGTTTTAATTGACAGGCTTAGGTTATATAAGACTTTGTTTGCTGTGCATCTGCCTTCCCAATATGCATCTGATTTTAATCAAATGTGTACCCAATTATATATAGCCCTAAGTTGGTACATATGATTTTCTTCTAAAAATAATATGTATTTTTCAGAGGACCAGGTATGTGTTATTGTGAACACAGATGAGGATATACCTCTGTGTGTGTGTAAAAGGAACCCTACATCCATGTAGTAAGAGAAGTGGGCTGTGTCCCTGCCACCCGGCTATAATCACACAGAGATCTGTATTAATTAAATTGCTGCCTGGCCCATTATCTCAAGCCCCTTATTAGCTAACTCTCACATATTGATCTAACCCATTTCTAATAATCTGTATTGCTACTTGACTGTGGCTTACTGGCATGAGTCTAACCAGTGTCTGTCTCGGAGATGAGAGCCATGCCGTCTGCCATTCTTCCCTTCTTCCCTTAATTCTGTTCTGTCTTCCCCGCCTACCTGAGTTCTGCCCTATCAAAAGGCCTAGGCAGTTTCTTTATTTGACCAATGAAAGCAACACATAGAAAGAAGACCCTCCTACACCACATCCAAATTAACCTGTCATGGACAAATATTATGGTATCTTCAGAGAGAGATGCTTAAGCTTTCTAGGGATAACACCAAAAGATGCCATAGACAAGGTGTGTTAAACAATAGAAGTTAGTTTTTATTCAATTCTGAAGGCTAAAAATCAGCTTCAGGGTCTTAGGAGACTTGGTTTATTGTTATGGTTCTATCATTGGCACATGGATATGCTATCCCCATGTTTCATGTGGATGATGGATGTGTCCTGGTTCCATACTTCTTCCTCTTCATTTTTGTTTATTTTTTTATTACTTGACAACTTTTCATGTGTATGTAGATTTTGGTCAAGCCCATTTCCTATTTCTTTTCTTTCAATTTCTCTCCTATCTCCCCTACCATGATTCCTTCCTGACTTCATGAGATATTTTTCATTGTATTTTTAAAGCTCACTGAGTTCTCTTCGTGCTCCCTGTTTGTGCATGGACAGAGGGTGACCTAAGCTCTGACTGGGTTATTTATATCGCACTTTTCCTCACAAGGCTCAGGGGTTGTTGTGGAAGAGGGGGCAGAAAGCTTCTTAGAGACAGAGGCAGTGAGAATGTCTGCAGAAAAACAGTACTTGCCAGACATGGCTGGGTCTTGCCCACATGAACTCATGGTGGCTATGACGGTGGCCACAAGACCTGCACAGGATCAACCCAAATGTAGATGGGAGATAAAACTCCAATGTAGATGGGAGAAGGGCTCCTAGTAGAATAGCTGGTGGCCATCCATGGCTTCTGGGGGTACAGAATCCATTTCTTCAGGCTGTGACCCCTCAGAGGTTACACATGCTGTTTCTTATTGTAAGCGCACAAGTAACCTTAGGTTAGGAATCATCTGCCCAATGGCCTCATTTTTGAACTTTATTGCCCCTGTATAGACCCTACATCCAAGTGTAGTCCAGTTCTGAGGTACCTGTGTTTGGGACATTAGCATATTGAACAGGAAAGGTTTAAGGCAGAACCATTTCTTAAGTGTTACATGCTGCAATCTAGGTTTCCTCTGTGTGTGTGTGTGTGTGTGTGTGTGTGTGTGTGTACAGAGACATGCATGTGTGCAGATATACATACTGTATGTGTGTGTGTGTATGTGTGTGTGGGTGTGTCTGTGTTGAGGCCAGAGGCCAGCCTCAGGTGTCCTTCACCAGGACCTATGTTTGTTTTAGAGATCTGTTACCTCACTAGCCTGGGGCTTTCCAGTCCTCAGTGAGGCTGGCTAACCAATGAGTCCCAAGACTCAGCCTAGCTCAGCCTCCCCACCACTGGGGTTAGAGGTCCATGACACTATGCCTGGCTTTTTAAGCAGATATTAGGGATCCAAACTTAGATTTCCGTGCTTATGTAGCTAATCTTTTGTGGACTTATTCATTTCCCTAGCCCAAATTTCATTTTTGTATTGACTGAACCATTGCTTACATATTGCTGATGGAAAGTTGTTTTGCTCTGGCAGTCTTCCGTGTTTTACTCTTTGCATTTCCTCCCAGATAATTGGAAGAGGATTTTTTTTTCCTGAACCGGCAAACTTCTCCTTGGGTGTTCAGAGATGTAAGCTGGACAGATTATTTTTTATTTATTTATTTATTTATTTATTTATTTATTTTTCTGAAAGCATCCCATGGAGCTGACTGGGTAGGCATTAGAACCTGTCAGAATATTAGACTTCAGCTGTTACAAAAAAATCATCAGCATCCCACAGGCAGAGAAAGGGGTTCTGTGTCCTGTCTTGCTCTTTACCTGAGTGATGAGTGTGGTATTACACTGATAAAACTGATTGCATAGACCATGGGATGGCATGTCATCTCCCAGCTGGCAGGGATGGTCCCATGTTTATAAGTCTGTGTTCCACTCAGAGGACCCCCACCCCCACTAGGTAGCTGATGGACAAGCTAGCAACTCTGAGGTGGGAAAGGTTCAGAATGAAAACATACCCTCTCTGACCTTGATGTAAATCGAATCTGTCACAGAACACACTGGCGAGTGCTCCTCTTGTCTGTTTGTGCTGTTGTTCTATGGACAGCCCACCAGATATCTTTCCATTCTCTGCCCGAATATTGAGTGACCTTGGAAATAGCCTAATCTGTCTTGGCAGATTGAAGATAGAGAAAACAAGCAGGGCAGACAGACCTTCTGGTTCCTGCTATTGATCAGAAGCTTGAATGAAAGATCATTATGAGTCAGTGAGATGTGTCAGACATGGTGTCAAGGGTGGAAAAACTCAACAGTGGATCCTGACAGCAAGAAGTGATAAAAAGAAACCATGCAATTGTACATATGAATGTATATATAGAAACACATACAATGCACCACACACATACACACATAAATATATATACACATCATAACACGAACACACACACACACACACACACACACACACACACACACCCCAAAGTAACTTTTATTCCTTTTTGGACTTGGCTTGTTTCTCACCTTGAGACATTTCTTTCCAATACACAATTATAGAGTCGTGCCCATTTGCTTTAAGGATGGGTGAAGCCCAGAGAGATGAATGCCTAAGATTGCTTCTCTTCCTCTCTCTCCCCCTATTTTTGTATCTCTTACAGGGTGTTGCTAGTACATTCGGCACATTCAGCTCAGCCCTCACTCAGTTAAGTCCAAGCCCTTACCACATTTTGTAAATCACCCTCTAAAACTCACCAAATTCCTAGCATAAGACTCTAATGTCAAATTTATGGCTTGAAGTAAAACAATAGAACATGCATGCAGGAGCACGGAACTGAGGAAAAACCCACATGGGTCTCTGCTGACTCTGACACCCATGGATACATGCATCTGGCACCTTTATTTTACTCCACCTAGCTTCTCTTTACCCATTTCCCCCAAGAACATATACCCTGGTTCTTGCTCTCTCTGCCTCTCTTAGAGGAAGTGAGCACATACACACTTCAATCCATGAGCAGTTGCGGGCCTTAGCTGTAGCATGTGGCCTCTGAGAGGGGTAAGTTCTCACTCTGCTCACGTCTAATGAAACTATAGGCAGAAATAATCACATGATTGTCTATGCCAAGAAGGCAGAGTCAGGTCCAAATCTGGGCATCTGTGATCAGCAGAAGGAGGAAGGGTCTATCAGTTGGGGATCACTAGGAGAACAGATGCTCTGGGCATAGGGGTAGAAAAGGAGGGAAAAAAGAGCTGCTAAGTCTGGGAGAGGAAGGGTGAGCTGCAGGCTGGCTCTGTAGGAAGCTGAGGTGCTGCTCAGACCTGAAGGCAGCCTTCAGAATTTCTCCTCCCTTAGGAATAGATCCATGTCCTTAAGGCTTTTGACTGCTTGGACAAGGGCCACTTGCATTATTGGGTATTATCTATTTCATTCAAAGTCTACTGATTTAAATATTAATCTCATAATGATATTTTCATAGCACTCTACAGACTCATGTTTGGACTAAAGCTGGGTATCACAGCCTAGCCATGTTGACCCTGAAAATTAACCTTCACAGGTGGAAATTTCTGGAATTGTGGAGCATGTATGATGTAAAGATTAGGATATTCTAAAGAGGAGCACAGGAGGAGAAAAAGTGGTGTTTCGTCTCTACATGGAATCGCCTAGAAGGACATCCGTGGGCTATGAAAGTATTTCATTCAGAAAAAGAAGATACACTGAATGTGGGCAGCACTATCTCATAGGATGAAGTCTGGATTGAATAAAAAGAAGAAATGGAGGAAGTAAGTTAAGTTCCAGCATTCACCTCTCTCTGCTTCATGACTGCAGAAGACAAGAAGACCAAAGACCTTATACTCCTACTGCCATGTTATCCCACCATGATGGCAGGCATCTCCTCAAATCATGAGCCAAAATAAATGTTTTCTCCTTTAGGTTGCTTCTTATCTGGTATTTGCTCATAATATTAAGCAGTGCAAGTAATAGAGAAGCCATGGGGCAGGAGAGGTACTCCTCAGCCCCATAATTCCAGGATGATCACAGCACATGGATCTTTCTGGGAACCAGATGTACCTATGTAGTCTAGTTGTTGCTGGACAATTGGAGGATGGAAAACAGGAAAGAACTGCCTCCTTTCTCCACTTCTATTCTCTAATCCCACCACAGCCCAGTATAGACAGACAGGCATCACCAGAGGAAGCCTGGTCTGTCTGTGGAGATGCTGGGGCTTCCAAGAGCTCCAACAATAGTACTTTGTCACCCACATGTTTCATGAAATGTCATTTCCTTTAAAGGTCATAAGTTCTATTGATTTCTGATCCCCCCGCCTTTGTGTGTGTGTGTGTGTGTGTGTGTGTGTGTGTGTGTGTGTATGTCAGGTTTTAAATAACAATTGATTACATGATACATGGTTTGAAGAGATTAAGGTCTGAACTGTCCTGTCCAAGTAGAGAGAAAGGGAACATTTTAAGCTATCAGTGATAATCTGTTAATTACATGTTATCTGCTAATCATGGCTCACCTCCCTCCTTTCCTTTCTCCCCCCATTTCTCACTCCCTCTTTCCCTCCCCATTCCTATCCATTTTTTCTTTCCTAAATACATAGCAAGTGCCTACTATATGCAAGGATATTTTTCAGTATAGTGGTAAATTAGCATATACTTACAATCATGGGGATTTTGTTTTAGAGGAAGGGTGGAAAAGACAGGGAATAAATACAAAGTGTCACAAATATCGAATTTAGAGTTTTATGAAGGGGACTTTGGTGGTTTGAATGAAAATGCCCCACATAAGACCATAGGGAGTGGCATCGTTATGAGGTGTTGCGTTGTTGGAGTATGTGAGGCTTTGTTGGAGGAAGTGTGTCTGATGTGGGTGGGTCTTCTGTTTTGTGTTGATTTCATTGGTTAAATAAAGAAACTGCCTTGGCCCTTTGATAGGACAGAAAATTAGGTAGGCAGAGTAAACAGAACAGGATGCTGGGCAGAAGGCAGTGAGGCAGTCGCCATGAAGCTCTGGCCCAAGATGGACATAGGTTAGAATCTTCCCAGTAAGCCACCACCTTGTGGTGCTACACACATTAATAGAAATGAGTTAATCAAAATGTGAGAGTTAGCCAGTAAGAGGCTAGAGCTAATGGGCCAGACAGTGTTTAAATGAATACAGTTTCCATGTAATTATTCTGGGGCTAAGCTAGCCGTGCGGGAGCTGGGTGGGATGAAAAGCAGACCTGCCCTCAGCTCCTCACTACATGTGTCACTGGGGGTGGGCTTTGAGGTTTCAGAAACTCAAGCCATGCCCTGTGTCTTACTTGCTCTTCCTGCTGCCTGCTAATCCAGATATAGAACTCTCAGCTACTTCTCCAACATCATGTCTGCCTTCATGTCTCCAAGCTTGCTGTCATGATGAAAATAGACTAAACCCCTGAACCTAAAGCCAGCCCCTGTTAAATACTTTCTCTTATAAGAGTTTCTGTGGTCATGGTGTTACTTTATAGCACTAGGAATTCTAAGAAAAGGACACATGGGCTATGAGGTGGCACCAAAGGGAACTGGATCTAGTTCATGCTGTCAGCTGATGAAGCAGGAAGAAGAAACAACTTTAGTGCAGAAAGCATAATTCTAATCTATGCTTGTATAGCATGTGTGCATTTGCCCATGTGAGTGCAGGTGTGTGTGTGGGTGGAGGGTATACACGCACGTGTGTGTGTGTGTGTGTGTGTGTGTGTGTGTGTATGCACATGCGTGTGTGCATCATGGATTATGTGTGGAGGTGAGAGGACAGCCTCAAATATGGGTCCTCACCTTACATTGTGTTTAAGAGAGTATTTCTTTTGATGTTGGGTACATCAGGCTAACTGGACTATGAGCTTCTGGGACTCTCTCATCTCCCTTCACCTCCCATCTCCCCATAGCATTAGGATTTACAGATGCTAATTTATGTGTGAATAGATAATTTTCTCAGTACTACTATTATGAAGTTGTTCTTTGGGACATTTTTTAGGCCTTTATGGGAGTCAGTAGGCTATAATGTGTGGAGTAATTTTTGGATATTCTATTCTGTTTCATTGCTGTACGTATCTATTTTCATTCCAATACTATTCTGTTTCTGTCACTATGGCTTTTGCAGTACATTTTGAAGTTAGGTATTGTGATACCTTCAGTATGATTCTGTCTTCTCACACTTACCTTGGATATTTTACTGTCTATTTTGATTCCAACTGCATTCCAGATTTAAAAAATTACTTGAAGGACATATTGGTGCTTTGATGGGAGTCACATTGAATCTAGAAACCATTTTGAGTATGATAACTATTACTTTTTTCAGTAATTGAATGTGAGAGGAATTCTACTTTTTATTATTAGCTCAAAGTTTTTTTTTTTTTTTTTTAATGAGGGCACAAATCTATTGTCAGACCTTGGAGAAGGAGAGGAGACAGAAGCAAGTTTGAGAGAAAGACACTGAGACAAACTGTTCTTCAAAGTAAGAGATGGATTAATGCTGCTAAAATACCTAGTGGGATTCTGAAGAGAAAGGGCCTTTAGAACCACCACACAGAGTGGACTTCTATGTCTTAAAGGTTTCTGAGAGACAGGAAAGGTTCCATGCCATGCAATTCCTAAGAAGGCTTTAGTAAGTGCTTGTGGTCAGGTTGCCACTGACTTCTATATGACACTAGAGAGGGCATGCTGGGAAGGGACCCTTTGTGACTATAGTTATCCTTTCAGCTCTTTGAATTCATATCTGGGGAAAGGATAGGAGGGGCTGATGGCAGGGAGGGCAGCCAGTTTTGCTCAGAGCAGCAGCCTCCAGAATCTCTGTCACAAACACTCTTATGCTGCCAGGCCTTGATCATTTCCCTAGAGGTCCCATCTGCAAATATAGTCAAAAGATGGATTAAGACCTTGTTAAATATTCAGCCTATAATTGAATACATGAAGCAGAATAGTGGTACCCAATTGTCTCGATATGCAGCCTATGTCAGGTGTCAGAGTAACCAGCCTTTCTCAATGGACACTTGAGTCTGAAAGAAAGTTTTCCTGGTATCTCTGTATCGAATTTAGGCCCACAGTGTTAACTCTCATTGGGCTCAGCATCTTGCCTTCAGTATACTGAGTCTGACTAAGGAAGATAGACTAGTACTGATGCAGCATGAATCTTCTCTCTCCATCATGACCATATGCTAATGAAGTGAATGAAGCTCAACATTAAGCCTGTGGCCAACTTCAGAAATCTGGCAGATTTAGATGTCAGTGAAGAGTTTATATCACCAAAGATATGATCTTAGTAATTTATTTTTTTAATCTTAGTAATTTATTTGGCACCCAAAGAGGAAAATCAAAGCTAAAATCCAGTTGAATACATTAAGCCATCATGGTTGCTGTGCAGGGCATGCTGCTGGCTCATCCCAGACCTGGAGGTTTTTGCTCTCCAGCTTAACTTCAGGCAACACACAGAGTTCAGGCGAGCAGGAAGGAGTCATTTCCTTGGTTAGCGTTGTGTTAGTTTTTCCTGGGGAGACATGAATATACATCTAATCACCCCAGATGGGATATTTCTGAGGACAGATCAAAGTAATGGCTCCATCAAGGCCCAATTTGCTGAGCCAGCAAGTTAATGGAGCTGGCTCACAGAGCAGGAGTGAAGGGTTACTTAAAGGAGCATGTGTGACCACATAAACAGCTGCATCATCACAAAGTCCCACCTCATTCTGAATGAAGACCTCATGCAAGCTACTTTATGGAGTTCTTAACTATCATATTTCTTAATGTCACTTGCAGTTGTGGGTGGCCCAGGACAGAGCGCTGGCTGAAGTCTCAAGGGAGGATCCTGTTTCCCTTCTCCCTACTCCTACTAGAGAGTGTCGGTGACTGTTACCCTCACCATCACCTCATTTGCTCCTTGTGTTCAATTAATTGCTGTGGCTGCTGGCCAAGTAATGACAGTTCCAACATGGTGATGGGATGATCATGCTGTATGTGTTGAAGAAGACAATAGTATAGCAGTGTGATGGCTGTGGAGCAGGATGGGGTCATCTGGCCGAGGAGGAACACTGGAGTCATGTTCATAGAAGCTGATGTAGCTCAGTTGTGTAGCCAAGACTCCGTGTCTTAGGTTGTGTTTGTTTGTGTCTTTGTCAATCATGTCAGTCAAACTTGCCAGCTCCTGCTAAGTCTGGGTTGAGGGACTCAGCCAATAGCAGCTGATTAGGTAGGCAGTGTTAAAGAGACAGTTTTAAAAGGAGGCACAGGAGCCGCCCCAGACTCTAAAATGAACAGCATTTGAATACCTTTCTAGGGTCACCTGACTGGATCAATGTTTCCTTTCTGCATTTCTCCCCTTTTTGGTTACTCTTTCTCATTTTAAAAGAAGGAATGGGTTTTTATGTATAACACAAACACAAAGAACTAAGCTGACGCAGGCATGTATCTTTAAACCTCCATAACTATGGGTCCACATAAATGTCTCTATTCCATTAGCCACTATCTAAGGTGTTTTGATACAACACCAATGAGCTGTGTATACCCAGTAAATAATACCCAGTGAAGCACCCATTTTCCTGAGGTAGTCCTAGGGAAGGAAGCTGAGATCCTGCATTTCTTACATGCTTCCAGAAGTTATGGCACAGACATTTGTCCTTATATAGGTGTCAAGGACATAGACAAAATGTGATTGTTGTGTTAGGGTCCTGCAGCCAGGTGGTCAAAGATTCAGATCTAACCTCACTGCCTTTACTGTGTGTTGCCCGATTCTTCTAGTCCCAAGTTACTTGTGTCTCAAGTCTTAAGTGATGCCGAAATCAGGTGTGACAGTACAATTCATAAACATCCAACCTATCATTTGACATGCCATCAATCTTCCGTGAATATAAGCTCTCATTATGTTATTACCAATAAATCCTGCTAATTCAATGCAAATTAGTCACAGACATTTGTTTTATAATCTTGTCATTTTATTTCGCTCTTTTCATCTCCTTGAGGAGTGAGACAATGTGCCCATTTCCATCACATAATGCATCTGCAGATAAAAATATAGGCCGTTATTTATCAAACACTCAGTCTATATAGTGGATGATGGGTAACAATCTTCATAGGATTTTTTTTTTCTTCGTGTCAACCATCTTCAAGAAATCTGGATAAAGGACTAATTTGTTTCCTTTGAAACTCGAGTTCTTGGTCATTATGTAGACAGAGTGTCCCGAAGGTGGTATAGATATCATTCAAAGCCAAAAGATCTCCCAGTGAAAATTTGACTCCATGGGAACAAGAAACTTATGGATCGGAGTTGGTAGAATGATCTGAAATTTGGTTACTTACTGTGTATAGTTTCAGGTCCACATAAATTATACACATTAACCCATTGTCTCTCTGTGCTTATTCACTTAATGTTTTAAGATTTATCATGGGGAGCTAGAGGGATTGGTCAATGGTTAAGAGCACTGATTGCTCTTTTAAAGAACCAAGTTTAATTCATTCCTGACACCCACATCATGGCTCACAACCATCTCTAGGTCCAGGAGCTCTGATATATTCTTCTGGTCTTCACTGGTATTAGACATGCACATGGTACACAGATACACATGTGAACAAACACTCAAACACATAATTAATATATATATATATATATATATACATATGCATATATATTATGTGTCTGAGTATATATATATATATATATATATATATATATATATATGAGAAAGACATGGGAAGGATGACATTTATTTGATGAAGAAAATCATATGTCCTAATGTCCTAATAGGTAAATCTTAGGCTCTTCAGTTTCATGCTGGTAGTTCAAATCATTGCTTTACCAGTAAATACATGAGTGAGCCTGGGCCACTCACCCAACCTCCCTTGAGTACTGGTTTCCTCATAGCTCCACCAGTGGTATTCCTATCTCAGCTGTCAATCACTTTAGTTTCGTATGCTCTGTTCTAGGTGAGGGCAGAGCCAAGTACTGGTTCTTTTAGGTGAACTCTCATGCTCTGAGCCAGTATTTCATGTCACTGCTACATGATACATTGCCGTGATATAAGTTCACATTTAAAACTTAGCTGTCAATATAGGATGATGGCATTTGACTGAAGAGTACTTCTGAAGACTTTTGTTTAAAAACTGTGGTGTCCATGACATCTGCCAGTGTCAGTCATGTCTGGCAACTCTTAGGGAAATAGATTAAAACTTTGTAAATGACATAGCTATTGCAACTTTCAAACACAAAACCATGACCATTTCAAACATGCTATTGTGTTTCTCAGTAGAGTTGCTGCCTCTCTATTTTTTAGAGGAGCATCTAAGGAATGGGATGATAAACATCTTCTCCAAGAATAGCTGGATCTTGAGAGGCACTGCAGGATTTGAATTTATGGACTCATTTATTCCAAGATTTGCCTGGAGATGGTCTTTTTTCAGGTCTCACAGTTCTGACTCATCAGATACTAAGTTTTGAACTAACAGAAGAGAAGATTTGATGGCTGCCACTAACCCCAAGATCACACACACACATATGCTCCATCCGTCCATCTCTTCCTTTCTCTTCCTTTAATTTGTGTGTTTGTGGTGAATGTAGGTATGGTCACCCATGGAGACACATGTGAAGGGCAGAGATTGACTTCTACTATTTTCCTTATTGCTCTCCATCTCTTTTTCTTCTAGACATGTTCTTTCAGTGACTATGGATCTTATCTTTTCAGAGAGAATGGATGGGTATTGAGCCTCAAGTTTCTGCCTGTGTGTAGATGCCACAATGCTGGAGTTGTAGATGTGTACTGCTGTACCTGGCTTTTATGTGGATGCTGGGGATTGGAACTTAGGTTCCCATGCTTGCACAGCGAACATCTTGCCACACTAAGTATATCATCAGTCCACAAATGCATCTTTCTATGGGCAATGACTAGATGAGTCAAAGACTGTGTGTGAAAGAGTGGCATTTATGTTGGATGATGTACATAATATTGGCATTACAGTCTGATTACAGTGATCATTTATTGTCCTGATTATTTTGCAAACACCTTCATCAACATGAAAAATCCTATGATTCTAACAGTGTAGGGACTGGTAATCTAGGTAATGAGCAAAACTACCAGGTGTCTCAGCTTGTGTGCTTAAGGGCTAGCAGAAGTACCAGGAGTCCCTGCTTTAGCCCCTGCCTCAGCCTCTGCTTCTACCTTAGGGTCTCAGAGTATAACTTGGTAGATTGATTCATTCACTTTACAGATTTTTTTTTTGCCCTCATTTGGCAGATACCATTTTAATTTTTTTGTGTTGTCCATAAATATCTTCAACTTGAATGAGTGGATGATTACCACCTTCCATACTCAGGAAACTTGTATGCATAGTGCTGGGCCCATGCCCAGACATGCAGTTGGTCATGCTGACTGCCAGCACATGGATACAGTGAATGAGATTGCATTTAGTAAATACTCACGGTGGAGTTTCTACTCTATGGTAGGGCCCTTATGCCTACTGAAATACAGAGATATTAAAGTAAAAACGAGAGCTGGGGATGTAGCTCAGTGGAAAAAGTGAAGTGAAAGTGTGCTTAGTATCCTCTTGGGTTCTATGTTGTGTGGATGTGCATGCATGTTTGCACATGTGTGTAAGTAGTATGCAGTCTATATGTGTATATGCGCCCATGGAGAGGCTAGAGGTCAACCCAAGGTATAGAAGGAGGGCCCACTTGCTTGTCCCGGTCTCCCGGCTAGTTTAGCCCCGAAATAACCACACAGAGTCTGTATTTATTAAGTCACTGCTTGGCCCATTAGTTCTAGTTTCTTATTGGATAATTCTTACATCTTAATTTAACCCATTTCTATTAATTCGTGTATTGCTATGTGGCAGTGGCTTACGGGGTAAAATTCTCAGGTCTGTCTCTGGTGGATCCATGGCATCTCTCTAGTCCACCCTTCTTTCTCCCAGCATTCAGTTCCGTTTTCCCTGTCTTCCCAAGTTCTTCCCTATCAACAGGCCCAAAGCAGTTTCTTTATTAACCAATGAAGGTAACACAAAGACAGAAGGACCTCCTACACCACCAAGGTATCCTCTTCTATTGCTCTCCACCTATTATTTTGAAACAGGATCTCTTAGTGTACCATTTAGGCTTGAGTGGCTGGGCAGCAAATCTCAGGGATCCTTCCATCTCCTTCCACTCTCCAGCACTGGGATTATGGATATGCTCCATCGTATCTCATTTCATATATGTGCTAGAGATCTGAATTCAGGTTCTCAAGCTTGCTTAGCATGTACTTTACTGACTGAGTCATCTCTTCAGGCCCTTGTTATGGATTTTGAAATTTCTATGAATATTTATGAGATTGGTGATATATTCATTGCATAACTTCTCAAACTAAGTTGAAACAGATCTGCATTTTAACAGTTTTGACTCCAAGATCTTAAAAAAACAACCCATAAAGGGAGGCACTAAAACCACAATGAAAATCACAACACAATGAAGCCTTGGTCTTTTGAGGATGTAGAGCCTTCATTAGTGTGCATGTGTGGCTATCAGAAAAGTTCCTGGTGCCTTGGTTTCTGATATAACAGGAAGAAGGCAGTTTCAGCTTCAAGATTTTAAACCACAAGGATCATTCCAACCATCAGGAGATAAAGTCACTAAGATAAAGCTACTGATTTCCTTGTTTACATCATCTCTAACTCCCATGACTACCAATCTTATGAAGACATAATGAGAAAATGACTGTCTATAAACAAGGAAGAAAGTTCTCACTAGGAATCAGTCAACCCTGTTGGCACCTTGATCTTGGATGCTTCACCTTTAGAAAAGTTTGTGGTTTTTAGATACCTAATCTGTGGTATTTTATTACGGCTTCTTAGGTTGTGTAATTTAGCAGCTATAGCAGCTACATAGTATGAGAAAGCCTGGAGGAAGACATGGCTGGGCTTCTGGAGGTGATAGGAATACCTAAATTGTGGTAATCCAGGAACCTCGTTAACAGAGGTTTCTGTCCCTCCCAGCCCCAGAGCCATTCAGTCCCAAAGAAGCACACAGAGGCTTACATTGATTATAAAATGGTTGGTCTATTAGCTCAGGCTTCTTATTAACACTTTAATCTTCCATCAACCCATAATTCTTGTCTGTATTAGCCACGTGACTTGGTACCTTTTATTAGTGAGGCATTCTCATCTTGCTTCCTCTGTCTCTGGGTGACAACTGCAGACTGAGATTTTCCTCTTCCCAGAATTCTCCTATTCTGGTTGCCCTGCCTATACTTCCTGCCTGATCACTCTGCCTATACTTCTTGCCTGGCTACTGGCCAATCGGCATTTTATTAAACCAATACAAGTTACAAATCTTTACAGGGTACAAGACCATTGACCTACAGCAGGCCCTAACCAATATACTTTGTATCCAGGTAGGTTAGCCTAAGTACAGTACATAACAAACAAAGCTAAGTGGGAAATAACGTTGGTTTGGCTGAGAAATGTACCCTGGTTGGGTTTCAGTATTTAAATACTGGGTCCCCACTGGGTGGTGCTATTTGGAGAGGTTTGGGAGTTATAGCTTTGTTGGAGGAAATACATTACTAGGGTAGTATTAGAGAGTAAAATGCCTACTAGTCTACCTAAAAGCTTATGCTAATTCCACTTTAGTTCTCTCTAATGTTTACTGTTTGAGATGTAAGCGTCCAGCTTCCTGTTCCCGCTACCATGCCTGCCTGCCATGACGGACTCTCTCTGTAGCCCTAAGCCCAAATCAACTCTTCTTTCTTTAAGTTGCTTTGGTTTTAGTAGTTTATGTCAGCAACAGAGAAATATTAAGTACAGTGGGACTGGGTTGACCTTACTCAGGTGGACTGTTGCACTTCTGCTGTGCTTGAGTTGGAGGGGAAGAGAAGAAAGTTCTTTGAAGTCACACTAGGTCTTGCTTATGATCTTGTGTTTTCAATTCTCCTCCTGGTCAAGCTCTGCTTTAACATACCTTGCTTGAGAGACACCCACAATGGTCATAGGTTTAAGCAATAAGTTATAACCAGCCTCTTTTCACAGATAGGTTTAATTCTCTTATTAGAATTTTTAGAGCCTGAGGTGTGCAGCTGGGAGAATGCAATTCATTTTTGCATGTCACCTAAGCAAAGGGATAGCTATTTTGTTTTCTAATAACCATTCAGCATGGTACGAAAGTATGATTCTCCATATAGAGGTCTCTTAGAAAGTTATTTCCTCTATAATCCATACTTCCTTTGTCCTGTAGACCCTGCCTGGGTGCCCAAAGATGCTGTGTAATATATGGTCAGCACTCCAGGCTTTGAATTAGATAGATGAGACTGATGAATGCTGTATCCTTCACTTAGCAGCTGTGTGGTTTTTCATCAGGAATGAAGCCTCTTGGTATTCTAGCAACTGAGATAGAAATGTGATCTAGGACTCAGGATTATTAAGTGATGTGGTGCACACAAGTGACATGGCAGGCACAGCTTTTAGCAGGTGGTGACAGCTCAAGATCTGTTATATTATCACTATGTGGAGATGGCAGTTCAAGATGTAATTATTAATGTTATGCAGCCACTGTGACCTAGACTCCCAAATATATCAATTTCCTCTGCATTTGAAGATGACCGCGTCCATTGTGTACAAGGACACAGTGCAGTAGTGTGGATCCTTGTCTGATCGCAGCTTGTGTCAGTGAGCGTGCATTTCCTTCTCTCCCTGTATTACTCACCCTTCTCATTGCTGCAAAAAAACTCCTGACAAGGAGCAGTTTAAGGAAGGAAGGATTCTGGGCTCTAGTTTGAGAGAATACAGTTGGTCACAGTGGAATTGGAATAATGACAGGAGCAGGAAGCCAGCTGGTCACACTGCATCCAAAGTCAGAGAGCAGAGTGACCATGGACTAAGTATGGACTATGACATCTCATGGCCTACTCTCATGTCACACTTCCTCTGGTAAGACCCCACAACCTTCCCAACAGCACCACCAATTGAGGACAATGTTCAATCTCATGATCCTGTATGCAACATTTCACAGGTAAACCGAAGCACTCTTTGTCATGAGCAGATTTTGTCCATATCTTTGAAGCCACTATTCTGCCTTCCTTTTGGCCTCTCACAATGGGTAAGAGAGAATCCACATTATCAAACCAGTGTTTACGTGCTAGAGACATGGCTCAGCAGTTGCTGTTCTTCCAGAGGACCTAGGTTTGAGTTCTGCCACTCACATGATGACTTTTTCTAACTCCTGTTTCAGGGAATCTAGCATCATCTCCTAGACTTTGCAGGCATCAGGCACATAAGTAAGTTCACAGACATACATGTAGCCAGAACACTCATATACATAGGATATAATAAATTTTTTAAAGTAATTTTGAACATGATACCTGTGTGATATATTTGTAAATTATGTTTTAACATTACTAATATTCTAGCTGCTTCTAAATCAGTGATGTTGCTGAAAACACAGCCAATACAGGTTCATGGTATTCGTTGATTCAACCTAGGCACCTGAAGTAGCCTTTGTGGTCTGTTTAAATACCTCAGCTTTAGGGTACAAAGATTGATCTTGTGTGTCAACTTGAGTGCATTTAAAAATCATCATGGAAACATGGCCCTAGGTATTTCTATGGAGGTGCTTCTAGAAAGTTTTAACCAAGGAGGAACCCCCCCCCCCCACTTGCACCACAATGTGGGTGACTCTAACCCATGAACTGCAGTCCTAGAATAAGAAGCTTAGGTCAAGCTGAATACCACCATCCCTTCTGCTCTACTGCCCGACGACAGGGCAATGTGACAAGCTGCTTCATGCTGTCACTGATATGCCTTCCCCACCTTGATGGACTGAGCTCCTTAAGTTGCTGTTGGCAGGTATTTTGTCATAGTAAAGATAAAAGTAACTGATACAAAGGGCAACCTGGAATGAGCTGTGGCTCCTGTCATTAAAGCATCACTAAGCTATCAGGAACAAGCACGTGAAAACATAAACAGAAATGGGAATAATTGATGCAGTGGCTCATTGTTTACTATTTTAAATATGAAGCAACTATTGTGTGTCCAGTGAACTATTTATCTTTTCAGCTTGACTCCAACACCAGCTCAGAAAATCTCAGCTTTCCTGGGTTAAGCCCCTGCTGTATGCACACATATGATTCTGCAGTTTTCTTTCCTCACACTGAACTGTATTTACTTGCTCATCATTATATTCTGAGTGCCAAGCAATTTGACATGCTGTAGGTATTCAGTGCAGCCTGGTGTGGCCTGCCCTGGTCTGAATGCTGCTAATCCACCAGCCTAGTGGATGAAATGGGCAAAGAAAAGGGTTGTGCCCAGTAGGGGGCGCTCCATCCCTCAGATGTTTCCTGGGCCTTCTGGGGGAAACATTGGCTTAGGTTTTCATTTGCATTTGTTTTTTTAGAATGTGGGAAAGAGCTGGGGCAGATATGGGAGAGATAGGAGGAAGAGAGGGGAGAAGGAAATGATGTAATTATATATTAAGTTTAAAATAGTGCAAAAAAAAAAAAAAAAAAAAAAAACAAGAAAGAAAAGGAGGACCTGAATTCATCTAGTTCAGGCACTATTCTCCCTGCAGAAGCAGGGTTGTTAGCCAGTGGCTCCTCTTTCCTCTCCTTTCCTTTTCCTTCCCAGTTTCCCTTTTTCTCTCTTATAGCAGTTGAGATAGGTATTGTTTAGCCACAGTAACGCACTCTGAGAAATGTCATGCAGCTTTGTGTGCAAACACCATGGAAAGGAACACACAAACACACAGTCCTGGACTGTATAGATCAGTCACTCTTTGTGGCCTCTTGATACAGTCCAGGGACACAGTAAAGGCTAAGGAAATGGCTCAGGCACAAAGTGTTTGCTTTGCAAACGTAAGAGCTGAGTTCAATTCTCCCAAAGCCCATGCTAAAACAGTAAAACAAACAAAACAAACAAACAAAAAAACCTGGGCATAATGACTTGCACTTGTAGTACTAGTGCTGGGGAAGCAATGACAGAGGATCGTTGGGGCTCACTGAGCAGTCTGTGACATGAGTTCCAAGCAAGTGTGAGACCCAACACAGCCTCAAAATACAGTAGATGACAGAGATTGTTCAGAGGTTTCCATGGGTATGCACACACACGTACATACACATATTAAAACACATACAGACAGACACACAGACACACACAGAGACACACTCACAGGAGACATAAACATGAGATGTCTGAAGCTGCTACTGGGGAATCATGATGTACTATTTTAGTGTTAACTAGTTATTTTTAGTTAAGTTATTTTAGTGTTAATAGTTGTTTCTTATAATTAGGACACACATATTCAAATGTTGATAAAACTTGCATAATGAACACCTGTAGACCTTATCATTACCGGGCAGAGGGTGCTGTGGATGTGTGCATTTCCACCTGACAACAGAGCAGTCATCTCACTTATATTCTTGTTGCCACAAGCAAGTGAACAACCTGTTAGGCTATGACATTGCATGTCTATGATGTCACCTGGAGGCAGGAATATTTAGGATCCCTTATAATTTCATGGAACTACTATTGTATCTGTAACAGGTTTTAATGGAGATGTTATTAAGTGGCACATGACTAGTTACTGAGCACTTGCTGTATAACCAGGTTCTTCCCATTTTCCTTCTCACACTCTTGCTCTATTACCTCCTTAAATTAGGTCATCCCTTCATCCATAGGGAGGGTGTTTCTTTTCCTGCTAGTTTCCCGGATTGTTCACAAGATCAGTACACTGAGCGAAATCTGCTTTGCGATATCAACTGTCTGTGGAATCCAGTTTCATCTTCAGTATTGCAACCACTGGACAGTAAGCTTCTAGCATCTGGGAGTTCTGCTCCTCTGAGTTTTCTTTAGATCTTTGATTGCAGGGGCTGGCTGCCCTTGAGTTATTAACTGCCATCATCATTTGGTTCTGGTTGTAGATCAGGAGAGTGAATTGGGTCAGGAATAGACAGGTGTATTGTGGTTGACCAAAGGCAAAGTAGGAAGAAAGCATCCTGACTCAGTTCCATTTGTGGCTTTTCTGAGACCTCTCCACTCTTCAGGTAGCCTGCCTTTAGGTGCTCTGACAGTTCTGTTACTGCCTTCCAAATTGGCCACACGCAAAATGCCCCTTATTTTAGTGTCTACTTACCAAGAGATAATAAGGACCAAAACAAAGCCCATTGCTCTGGGAAATTATCTATTATGAGAAAGGGAAGTGGAAAGAATGTAAGATCCAGAAGATGGAAGAGAGCTCTGGATTTCTGCCTTTAGGTACAATTTGGCTTTTGCACCCATGAACTCACAGCAGCTATGACTATAAGCAGGCCCGCATAAGATCATGTCAACCTGCATTTTTGTGCAGATGGTGTCCACCACTTACTGAGGAGTTATTAGCAGCTGATAGCTCCTAGGCATGGGAGAATATTCTTTGAGGATGTCACCATTGGTAGGTTTCTCATACTCCAATGAATGGTCCCTCATCCATACACTTATGATGAAAAGCACTACTGGTGATATGGGATTCCTCTCTGTATGATCTGAATATGTTTTATTGACACTGGTTAATAAAGAAACTTCTTTTGGCCAATGACTTAACAGAATATAGCCTGTCCAGGAGAGGGAAAGAGGGAGGGAGGGAGGGAGGGAAGGAGGAGAGAAAGAGAGAGAGAGAGAGAGAGAGAGAGAGAGAGAGAGAGAGAGAGAGAGAAAGGGAGGGAGGGAGAATAGTCTGAGTCAAGAAGAGAAGCCAGAGAAGCCAGACACAGGATGCCAGCTGGAACCTTACCAATAGGCCACAACCACATGGAGATACACAGATTAATAGAAATGGGTTAGTTTTTTTTCCTTTTTGAAATAAATTTATTAATGTGAAGATATAAAGTGTGCATTTTTCTTAATAGACTACTTCTTTCACAATGAGCTAATTTATGAAGTAACTTGCAATTTATTATTATTATTATTATTATTATTAAAAATTTCCACCTCCTTCCCACCTCCCATTTCTTTCCCCCTCCCTCCACTCCCCTCCCCCTCCATCTCCAGTCCAAGGAGCAGTCAGGATTCTCTGCCCTGCTGGAAGTCCAAGGTCCTCCCCCTCCATCTAGGTCCAGGAAGGTGCACATCTAAACAGACTAGGCTCCCCCAAAGCCAGTACATGCAATAGGATCAAAACCCAGTGCCATTGTTCTTGGCTTCTCAGTCAGCCCTCATTGTCCACCACGTTCAGAGAGTCTGGTTTGATCCCATGTTTTTTCAGTCAGAAATGGGTTAGTTTAAGATGTAGGAGCTAGCTAGAAATATGCTTAAGCTATTGACCAAACAGTATTGCAATAATATAGTTTCTGTGTGATTATTTTGGGTCTGGGTGGCCAGGAAATGAATAAGCAGCCTCTGCCAACAGATTGGCACCCACTGTCTGGGGCAAAGATTCATATAAGACCTATAAAAGCTAAAAAATTGAGGGCTTCTGGACTCACAGAAATGACTCAATTGGAGCTTGTTGGTAACTGAATATTTTTAGATAGGCTGTGTTTGCTGGTGTCAGGCAGAGACACAGCTCCATTAAGAGAGGTCTTCCTGATTCAGCATTAGTAGAACAATGTTGTGCAGTTTCTAAACAGCGGCTTGCTGGTTTGTGCTAGTTGCACAAACAGTTCTGCCTCTTTCAGGAGGCTGAGCATTTAAATGGGGTCTGTGAGCAGTGTGTTACTAATTGCTTAATTTTGACACAGACCCACTGTGACCCTGGAGCTGGGGCAATGTGCATGACTCTCAGAGGCTATGAACAGACCTCTGTCATGTTGGACTGGGTAGAGCAAGATTGCAGGATCATGGAGTTGATCCTAGTTATGCCCACTTGCCATTTTAAAAAAAGTACTCCTGGTCAAAAATAATTACAGATATGTATGCAATAAAGACAAATTCAGATGGAAAAGACCTCTAAATGTGTCACAGTGTTGCATAAATATACATAGGCTTGAGAGAGAGAGAGAAAGAGTATAGAAAGTTATAAAAAGAAATAGTTTTAAAAATAAAACAAAGTCTTTAAAGAGACAGAGTACAGACAGTCATAGATTAAAGGAGTAAAAAAAATAAGCCACATAAAAATAGAAAATACACAGAGATACTGTATTATGTATATTACTATGTTTTCTTTGAATTTTTTGACTATGAATAAACTAAGAGATATATTTCATTGTACGGCTGCTGAGATATATATATTTTAAAGATATCTTGACTTCAAAATTTGAATCTAAGGATATATTACTTTGGAAAAGAGGTTCTGCTTTTGTTTCCACAAAGGATGAGAACTTGTGGATTCCTTCCAGACTAATGAGGTTTGCTGGACCAAGATCCCCTGAAAGGTCTCCCCAAAATACTTTACCCAACAAAAAGCAGGAATGAATTTGGAAAGAACTATGCCCAAATGTCCAAATATTGTTTATAAATGTTTGTTCACATTTAAAGAGGGATGTGTTATAGAGATGAATATTTTGCATTAGTATGGATCTTGCTTTATTGATACAAATTTAAGATCATATATATATATATATATATATATGTATGCTCTTTAGATATTGTGTTTTTTCATCACATTTAAAAATGTAATATAATTAAGAAATACAGGTAATAGATATTCATGTATAATAATCAAGCTTTTAGTCATATTAGGTTTTCTAGATGTATAGAGATATATTTCAGATAGATAGGTATTCTTCAAACCTTTCAAAGTCTAACAAAATATGGTATCTAAATGTTTTAAGAACTTAAGACTTTTTGTGATAATGAGACATATCTGTTCCTGGTAGCACCAATCTACTTCAAGAGGATGATGGGCATTGAAGAGGCTCTTTATGGAGTTTTTTAGCCATTTGGGCAATAAACTGCTCTTGTTTGGACTGCTTGATGCTATGCCGTATAAATAAATATAAAACTGGACATGCAGAAGTCTCAGAAAAATGACTGCTGAACTTGCCAAAAGGTGAGATGGTCCTTTGGGATTCCTCCTTCATGAAAGAGTCTGCGAGGCATTCTGCAGGATACAGAAGAAAGTGACTGACAAACTGCCAATATAAATGGAACTGTCTATGAAATTTTCTGTTTCATGGAAAAGTCTGCTGGATACTATGGGCCTGTAGGCTGAAGATGGATGCCCCAATGTTACAGAAAAACTTTAAGTATCCAGGCAGAGAGATGTCTCTATCAATTCTAGAACTTTGGAAGTTGCTTACAATGCACTTCCTGTTTACTTAGGTAATATATCCTTCTGGAGTCTCCGATAGTGTTGAAGATTAGAAAGTTATAATTATAGTTTTCCTTAGAGTAGGCAGAGTTAGGGAGATGCCATGTAGCCACCACGGGAGACAAATGTGCCAGTAAACGAGCCTCGTGGTAAATTATAAAATAATAAAATTGGGTTAATTTAGGATGTAAGAGCTAGCTAGAAATATGCTTAAGCTATTGACCAGGCAGTATTATAAATAACACAGTTTATGTGATTATTTTGGGTCTGGGCTGCCGGGAACGAATGAGCAGCTTCCACCAACTTCTGTCCGAATGTCTGTTTGTCCGCCTGCCTGTCTGCCTGTCTATCTGTCTGTATTTGTTGTTACATACGTGAGTGATGTGTGTGCACACACGTGTGTGTATGTGCACACCTGTGTGTGCATGTGTGCACTTGTGTGTGTGTGTGTGTTGTGCTTGTCAGGGCCAGAGGATGAGGTTGGGTGTCCTGCTCTATCACTTTCCATCCTTTTCTCTGTCAGAATCTGGAGCTAGGCTGGAGGCTAGTGAGCCTGGGGAATCCTTCTGACTCTGCCTTCACAGATCTCGAGTCACAGGCCAGCGGCTGTGCTTAGCTCTTTATGAGGGTGCTGTTTATTTGAACTCAGGGCTTCATGCTTGTGAAGTCAGCTTCTTATTCACTTAGCCATCACCCTGGACCAAATTATCCTTATTTATAATTCACAGAATTATTTTGATAAGTATATGTTTCAGAACAGCTAAATCAAGTTAATGAACATATGCATATTCTTCTTTAACTAGGGAGAGCTCTCTTCAAGTCTGTTCCCTTACCTTGCATTATTTATTACTGTCCTGAAAACTTGAGTTATTATATCATAGCAAAATCTGCTTATTTTCCTTCACATTTTATATTTTTTGAATAATTTATACAATGGCATGCCCCTTGGAGACTGGGCAATACAGCAGGTAGAAACAGATGAACAGTGAAGAAGAAATATCTTCTCTCAAAGCTCAAGGTCCAGAACATTTAAGACAAACTATCCCAATCAAGAATCCAAATGTTCTATTTCAGCAATGCAGCCACAATGTAACTACTTTGCAGAATAGAATCAACTGAAGAACTTTGAAATTCTTTACAGTCCAAACTCGGCTTGAATGACTTGTCATCTGCCTTGAAGCATCAATTGTGATGTCATTGAATTTTCCACCTGGTAGATAATGAGCTGATAAGAGATCTTTTCTGACCAGTGCCCTTGTGGGTTATCAGGGAGGCCCAGGTTTCCCCATTGGTCTGTGGTAAGTCAGTAACTGTGGATTGAATAGAGGAGAGGCACCTTGCCAATGTGCTCTCAGTGTTGAGATGGCCTCTGCTGATGGAATATTGATCTCAGGGCTGTTGATAACAATGGGATTCAGAAGTGAGTCATAGCAAAACAAGCCCTTAGTTTTCTGGGTAGCTGCCACCCTGATAACTTCTCTTTGTATGTAAGTTGGCCTCCTAATCCCAGGAGAAGCTTGTGCTATTTTTATTATAAAATAGATCTGATAGAACTGGGAGAAAGATTTGGCAAAAGAAAAGAGAAGAGGTGGTACATCTGTAACCACCTGTGTTCTCTGACCATCACCAAATAAGAAGACCCCAAACCCACAACTCCATAGCTCTGGGGAGATAGTTCAGTTGGTGTGGTGCTTGCCTTACAAGCAGGAAGACATAGCTTTTATCTCCAGAACACACATGCAAGACTAGTTTATTTCTTGTTGTCTCAGTGCTAGGGGATGAGGGGAGGTAGACAGGCTTCCCAGAGCTTGCTAGCCAGTGATAGATCATATTCCAAAAGAGGTAGATGATAACTGAAATTGTCCCCTGACCTTTACACATGTGCACACATGTATACAGTCACACACACACATGCGCGTGTGCACACACACGTGCATATACACACAAATAAAATTAAAAGGACTCAACGCCCAGATGATTTTCAAGCCCTATTGTGACTGAAGCTCCCTAATGGGCTCCTAAAAGCAGTGAGATATTGCTGAAGGGAGGCCATCAAGTCTGATACAGGAAGAAGGGCTTCATCTTCCAGATAAGGTACAGTATACACTGCGCATGTCTCTGCAACCCTGCTGTCGGATAGAACTGTGAAAATTAGAAGCCAACTCTCCTGGTCTCCTGGAGCCCTTTCAATTAAGCCTTTTCCAGAAGCCACAGCACAGATGGCAGCTTACTTGGTTTTGCAGGGTAACTTCCAGTTCTCTGTTTCCCAGGAGATGAGAACAGGAGGCAGTGAGCTTTCCTCATTACCCTTCTGGTACTTTCTTAATGGACCTGCTTTGCTTCAGTCATGTTTTCTTGAGTACAGAAGGGCAGAAGCACTTTCCCCTGCCAGGATCTATGCTCAGCCCATTAGCTCTTCCCATTTCTGATAAAAAGCAAATAAGCAAAACCATGTTGTTTTTTTTTAAAAGAGCCAGTCAAACTTGATGTACAGTGACTAAAATCTGTGTGTCTGTGCTTTTTATGACACGGCTAAACACATGCACACACACATACACACATGAACACAATGTGGACTGAATCCTGTGTCTTGTGTATTTTGTTACAGGTATTGTTTTGAGAAAAAGGTCTATTTTGGCTGGCCTGGAGCTTACTATGAAAAACAAGTTGACACTGAGATTATTGTAGTCCTCTTGCCTCTGCCTTCTAAGTGTGGGATCATAGGCATGAGTCAAGTCACCATAGCCAATAGAGAATAGTCTGCACTGACTGTTGTCCATAAAATTCTAGATTATTTCTTCAGAATCAACCAGGACTCTTAAAGTCTGGGTGTAACTTTTTCAGCTGTCATTTGTATGCACATCTCCTGCCTTTGAATCACAGATACCTCCCAGAGGTTCAGATGTCATACATTTAGTCTCCAACATGGAGTTCCTGGAATGTAGTGTGACTTTGTGGAGGTGAAGTCTAGCAGGACAGTGGTGGTGGGGTAGCTTAAATCTTTGATGGTAATGCCTTCAAAAGAGACTGAGAACCAGGCCTTCTTTTTTTTCCCACCCTTTGACTGCCTCTTCTTAACAAAGGCCCAAAACAATGATGCCAAGCAATTGTGAACTAGAACCTTTAATACTGTTAGACCAGATCTTTTCTCTTTATAAACCATGGGCTCAGTTATTTTGCTGCTGACTTATACAAGTATATGGGAGCTGTCTTTTATTTGCATGTGGCATTTGTGTATGCATGTGTGGGGGCATATGGGCATGATAATGTGGCTGTGTACACATCTCCCTGCAGGTATATGTTTGTGTGTGGAGGCCAGAGATCAACGTGGTAGATCTCTCTAAATATCTTCTCCACCTCATTATCGTCTTAGTCATCATCATCATCATCATCATCATCATCAGTTTGACACATATCTCTTAGAGAATCACCTCACCAATTGACTAAGCTGACTGGTCAGCATGCTCCAGGTATTCTCCTGTTTCTACCTCTTCAGCTCTAGGATTAAAGATGTGTGTGGTCATGGCTTACTTGTGTCTGAGCTGTGGTGAGGATCAGCATAATGAAAGGAGAATGTGAAGAAACAGAGATGCCTAACACAAGATAGACAAGAAACAGAGAGAGAGGAAAGTACAGGGGCCAGGAGTAACCTTTAAAATACCGCTCTTATTGACCTACTTACTACAGCTAAGACATTACTTCTCACGATGGTAGCACCAGTGGAGACCATGCTTTCAATATCTAAGCCTCTGAAGGACATTATATATTTAAACTTAGCAATGGTTTCCCAATGAACTGATCCATGACAAGAAATTTATCCAGGATTTTGCATGTTCATGATTATATCTGGGAATATTCCCAGTCATACTAACACTTTAATCTTGTAGGAGAGAAAATTATCTTTTTAAAAAAGAATTCTAAGTTTTCCTCTTTCTCCTCTTCTTCTTTTCTCATTCTTCTCTATTATTATTATTATTATTATTATTATTATTATTATTATTATTATTGTTGTTGTTGTTGTTATTATTATTATTTGAGACAAGTTCTCATTATGTAGTTATGGCTATCCTAGAACTGACTATGTAGACCAAGTTGGCCTTTAATTCAACAAAGATCTTCCTGCAGAGTTCTTAGATTAAAGGCACATGCCACCATGTGCAGCTGAGAAAATTGTTCTTTGCATGGTTCCCCTCTGTAAGCAAAAATGATCTGGATTTTTAAATGGGAACTGGGGATCTGAACTCAGGTCCTTATGCTCATGTGGCATGTACTTTACCCACTGAAACATCTCCTCAGGCCCCTCTGCCTCTTTTTGTACAAAATACATGTGTACAAAAATATACCCATACTAGCCTTGGTGTTTTGTGTCTTGCTGGTATTGTTGAGTCTAGTCTCTCCTCTGATGCTACAGCCATCTCAATCTAAAAAGGTACCAAAGCAGTAGAAAAGCTTGAAAAATGTTCCCAAAAAATGTCAAATGCAAATCCACAGTCTTCCTGAGGGTTGGCTGATATGAACTATGTCAGCATCATGGAATTCCATGGTAATATTATAGTTCTATCTCATGAGAATCCCCTGGCTGGTCCTTTTTCATCATTCTTGCTTTACTTAGCTGTCACCTTCTCAGGAAAGCCAATCCTGACAATTCATTTTTTCTTTTTAATACTTTTATTGATACATAGTTTATATATATATATACATATATATATATATATATACACACACAAGTATATTTATGCACATATAAACTTTTTATAAAATTTCTTTTTTGGGGCTGGAGAGATGGCTCAGCGGTTAAGAGCATTGCCTGCTCTTCCAAAGGTCCTGAGTTCAATTCACAGCAACCACATGGTGGCTCACAACCATCTGTAATAGGGTCTGGTGCCCTCTTCTGGCCTGTAGGTATACACACAGACAGAATATTGTATATATAATAAATAAATATTTTTAAAAATTTCTTTTTTCTCTTTTTTTAAAAGTAAACAAACTATCTCTTTTCATTTTACATACCAATACCAGTTCCTACTCCCTCCCCTCCTACCATTCCCTTCACATACCTCCTCACTATACTCCCCCATCCACTCTTCAGAGAGGGTAAGGCACATTGCTTTTGGGAAGACCCAAGGCCCTACAAACTATGTCTAGGCTGAGCAAGATATCCTTCCAAATAGAACAAATTCCCAAAAAGCCAGTACAAGCAATAGGGATAAATCCTGGTGCCACTTCCAGTGGCCCTACAGTCTGCCCCAGACATACAACTGTCATCCACATTCAGTGGATCTAGTTTGGACCTATGCTGGTTCTTTCTCTATCTGCCTGGAGTTGGTAAGCTCCCATTAGCTCAGATAAACTGTTTCAGTGAGTGTACCCATCATGGTCTTTACCTCTTTGCTCATATTCTCACTCCTCCTACTCTTCAACTAGACTTTGGGAGCTCATCCCAGTTCTTCACTGCGGGTCTCTGCTTCTGTTTCCATCAGTTGCTGGATGAAGGATCTATGGTGATATTTAAGCTATTCATCAGTCTGACTACAGAGCAAGCCCAGTTCGGGCACCCTCTCCTCTATTGTTTATGTTCTTAGCTGGGGTCATCCTTATGAATTCCTGGGAATTTCTCTAGTGCCAGATTTCTTGTTAGCCCCATAATGGCTCGCTCAATCAAAACATGTGTTTCCTTGCTCTCCCTCTCTGTCCTTCCTCCATTTCAATTATCTCATACCTTCAAGTTCTCCTCCCCCTTTCCTTGTCCTCTCCTCTTCCCCTTCCACCCCTTATTCTCCTTCCACCCCTATACTCCCAATTTTGTCAGGCAGTCTTGTCTATTTCCCCTTTCCAGGTGGATCTATGTATGTTTTTTTTAGGGTTCACCTTGTTACTTAGCTTCTCTAGGATGATGAACTATAGGTTCAATATTCTTTGCTTTACAGCTAGTATCCACTTAAGAGTGAGTACATACGATGTTTATCTTTCTGGGTCTGGATTACCTTACTCAGAATCTCAGGATTTTTTTTATTGTTCCATCTATTTGCATACAAATTTCAAGACATCATTTTTTCCCCACTGAGTAGTACTTTAATGTGTAAACGTGCTACATTTTCTCTATCGACTCTTTGGTTGAGGGGTATCTAGGCTGTTTCCAGGTTCTAGCTATTATAAATAATGCTGCTATGAACATAATTGAACAAATGTGGAGTAAGGGGAGCACTGCTCCATTGCTGGTATGAATGCAAACTTGTACAACCTCTCTTGAAATCAGTATGGCAGTTTCTCAGAAAATTGGGAATCAACCTATTTTAGGACCCAGCAATATCACTCTTGGGCATATATCCAAAAGATACTTCAGGGACATTTGTTCAACTATCTTTCTAGCAAAATTATGTGTAATATTCTTTCTCAAGTGTTTTTTTTCCCATCAGTCCCAACCAGAAAGACAATCATTACTTCAAAAACAGGTTCCTACAGTGAATACTACAGAAGCAAAATTGATACTCAGGTCTTGAAAATATGAACATATCTGATAACACAGAGGAGACTTTGCACCACAGATTTCATCTGAGAGCTTGTCCTCTGCTGTCTCGCACTGTCAACAGCATGCTAGCTGAATCCTAAGACCAGGGAAGAGAGTCTTTGTGTCTCACTTGTTTTCCTTCCTCTTGGGTCTAGTTCAGGCTCTCAGGAAGGATCTATTAAATAAGGCAGAGAACACAGGGAACTTCAGCATGAATAATCCAGGCTCATAATTTGAATGTGATCTTACTTTAACCCTCTGAGGTTCAGTGCTGTCCCCCCCTGAGAATACATACGGAGGCAACCTGTAAGGGCAATGTTGTGGATGCAGCTTGTGTCCTTTCTGGGCTTTATCTTAATGGTGGTAAAACACCAGATGTGCTATCCCGTGATTCTGCATTGAACATGATCTCAAGGGAAGCAAAGCTGAGCGAACGGCAACCTGTCTTGTAGTTCCCATGACTGCAGCTGCTGCAGAATCTGGTCAGCTTTGTGCAATGCAGTGGGATTAGCTATGTACTTGCTTTGTGACTGAAAAAAAGAGGTCGCTGATTTTTCCTTGGTCTTCCAGTAGGACCAGAAAGTGTGTTGTTTGGACTTCTGTTAGGATGACAGATATCTGAGAGAAATAATTTACAAGGGGGGAGCATCTATTTTGGTTCACTGCCAGGGATTCAGTACATGGTTGGCTTGATTGTGTCAGGAGCCGAACACCATGAAGGGGAGAATGGCAGATCAAAGCTGGTTAGCACCATGTAGACAAGACTCAGGCAACAATGAGGAAGGCACAGGGGCCCAGAAATCACCTTTAAAGTTCCTCCCTTAGAGACTCACTTCCTCCAGTTAAGACATTACCTCTCCAGTTTGAGCCACTAGTTGAGGAGCATGCCTTTACCTTATATATCTCCAAAGGACAATTTTTTTTAGGTCAAAACCTAACCACGATGTTTCAGTGAACTGACCCAGCACAAGAAACTCATCTGGGTTTTTACAAACTCATTTCTGGGATGAGCCGTAGCCATACTCAGTTGTGATCCTGTGAGAGAGAAAATTATCCTTTACACGGTTCCCTTCTATAAGCAAAATTTATCAAAGGAAAGTTATTAATCTTGTGTTCAGGTATTGGTCTTTTGGCCTAACTGGGAGTTTAACTGAAAGCCTATCATGCTAGGCAAACACACTGCTACTGAGCATCCTCACCCCTTATCTTCCCCTTATGGCAGCATCTTTCTATTCCCCTCATTTCTCCGTAATATCCCCTCTTCTAGTATCTGCTCCAGCTGATTTAAAATGTCTTTGAAGCTTGGAAGCAGTTAAGAGATTGTGCAGCATATGCTGAGTATTACCTGTGGACTTCCTCAAAGGTATTGTTTGTGCACTGTTAAATTTTGTTGACTGTATTTGAGCAGAAGTTATTTTCAGAGTTACACCTCCGACTTATGTTCTACAATGACTTTTCATGTTCCTGTGAAGTTTCTCTCTCTCTCTCTTTCTTTCTTTCTTTCTTTCTTTCTTTCTTTCTTTCTTTCTTTCTTTCTCTCTCTCTCTCTCTCTCTCTCTCTCTTTCTTTCTCTCTCTTCCTTCTTTCTTTCTTTCCTTCCTTCCTTCCTCCCTTCCTTCTTTCCTTCCTTCTTTCTTTCTTTCTTTCTTTCTTTCTTTATTTTGCCAGTGATTGAGATGAATGAAAACAACCTCCTCAACTAGACTTTGTTGACTTTCCATGTGAAGCCTTACCCTTTCTGATGGGAATCTGAGGAGTGCATGAGGATGGGGTGGGGTGGAGGGAAGGGTGTAGCAGCAGGAGGGGAGGGAGTAGAAATGGGAATAGCTATGTAAAATGAGAAAAACTTGTATTAAAATTCTTGATTAAAAAAAGAAAAAATTCTTGAAAAAAGAAGAAAAGATCTTGTAACTGGGATGTAATATGTAGAACTTCTCAGGATGGCGCCACTGGGTGGTGTTGGAACCTGTAGAAAGACCCACTAGGAGGTCTTTATGTCATTGACATCCCCTTTGAGAAGACTGTAAATTGGTCTCTTCCTCTTTGGCTTCCTGGCTCTTAAGGGAGCAGTTTAGTTCACCACACACCCTCTGCCATTGTTATCCAGCACTTCCAAAAGGTCCAATCAGTGAGTCTGCCTGACCTTGGACTACAACCTCTAAAACCATGAGCTACAATATACTCATTCTCTTTATAAGTTAACTGTCTCAGATGTTTTGTCGTAGTAATGGAAAGCCAACAGATGCACAGACTCCATCACACCTGGTATGGGACTCTGGCATAGAAAGAGACATTGCTAAATATTTTGCATACTGTCATTCTGAAAATTCTTGTATTTATTTCTGAGAGAATAAGAAATTTGAGTGAAAAGGTTTCTAAACAGCTCATAATATTAGATGATCCTAAATTATTCTAATCCTCTCTTCTGGAGAAAGAATATATTATTTTAATTTATTATGATGGCCATAATTTGGAGACTCAATCTTTGCAAGAAATGAATCAATTAAGATGGTGCAAATACAAAACCAAATAAGATGGGTAAGTGGATAGCAAAAGTGGCACACAGATTGCCAGCGTGAGGACCCAGTCTCTGTGGTACCCTGTCCACATGTATGACAGATATGGGGCTCACCCCCACATGTGTCCTGAGTTTACATATACATCTATTCAGTTTAAATATTCATTTTTATAATTAAAAGTTTTATGTCTATGTTTATGCATGCATGTGGGTATATGCATATTGTCCAGGTACCCTGGAGGCCAGCAGAGCATCAGATTCCCTGGAGTTGGAGGGACAGACACTTGTGAGCTGCCCAATGTAGGTTCCAGGAATCAAATTGGAATCCTCCTCAACAGCAGTAAGTACAGGTTAACCTCTGAGCCCTTTTTACAGCCCAATTTATCTACTCTGCTACATTTTATTTATTGGTCTAAACTAATCTTGTATATGTGTGTGTATTCATGTGTGTTTGTGTGTGTGTGTGTGTGTGTGTGTGTAGACCAGAGGTCAACCCCAGGTGTCCTACTCACTTAAGGAACTGTCCACCTTATTTTCTGAGACAGAGACTCTTAGGAACCTAGAACTCAATGATTCAGCTAAAGTGGCTTGCTAGAGTGCCACAGGGGTTCCCCTGTCCCTCAGCCCTGGCATTACAAGCATGTGCCACCATGCCTGGCTTTTATTACATATTTGTTCTATTACATATTGATTCAGCTCAGGTCATGCTTTCATAGCAAGTTCTCTATCAATTGAGACATTTCCCAGATCCCGCTCTTATATATGTTAAATCAATAATTCCTGTAGGATTTTCGAACAGTGAAGTATCTGACTTTCTGCTCCCAGGCATGCTAGATAGTGTGAGAAAGCAGAGATCTGAGCTTTAAATCTTCTCATTACATCATTAAGATGGTTGGGTCCTGAGGAATAGAAAGGGGTTTGCCCTTCAGATGGTGGGAGCAGGCACATGACCATTCACAGAATCGGAGTGGCATGTTTAGAGTCTGCTGCTGCTGAAGACGGTACAGTTGGATGCTACTCTGTCACTCTGAATCATTGTAAATCAAGAGAGGACCACTGTGGTTTGCAAAGTACAAAGAAATATGGGTGGCCTAAGAGATGATGGAGAAAGACCACAGCTATAGAGAAAAGATGAGTGTGCAAGACACCAGAGGCCCCAGACCGTTCAGGGACTATTGTAGAAGGGAGAGAAGATAGTAAGAAGGTTCAGAGTAGATTCTGGAGGCATGTGATCTTGTTTGCTAACAGTGTGCATATGCAAAGAAGGAAAGAAAGGAAGGAGAAGGCATAGAGAACAGAGGGAGAGGAGAAACATAGAGAAAGGGAGAGGAGAGTCTGAAATGCTTTCAAGATTTTCAACCTTTGTTGATCATTTGTGTCCTAGCCCACCAACCTTGCTGCTTTACCTGCAAACACATTAGACACGAAGCTGCTAGATGCCCAAGGAACACGTGTATCATTTTTAGCATTCAAGCTATACAGAAGACAATCTGTAGAACTGGGTTAAAGGAGAAAATGTCTTCCTGGCTTCTCATTCTTGCCATGCTACCTGGGCTTTGGTTTCTCCTCATTTGCCTTTAATCTGTAAGCCCCTGATTCATTGCTTATTAAACAAAGAAGTCTGAAAGTCTTTCTCTTGATCCAGGCTTTGTTTGGAGGCTGGAGAGGTAATGGGGTACAAGGCAAACATCATTTCCCATGCTCACAGAGTCGCCTTTCTCTGCCCGGTTGGAATCTCCAGTTTTTGACTTTCATTTTCTTTTTGGCATAAGGGAAAACACAATTATTTCCATCTACCACTCCATTTCCCTTAGAAGCCATTAAGAGCTAGCCCTATTGAAGAAGCCCAAACCCAAGTCGCCTTTCTTCTGCATGGCTCCCGAAGAGCCTCATTTATCATATTCAAGACCCAGAGTCCCTCCGTAGCCTTTGATGTTTGTTCATAACTATGTGGAATTGGCTCAGAGTCCCCACAAAGCACACAGTTGAATTTGTGGTCACTTATTTCTGTCATAGGAGGTGGCATTTCTTCTCCTGTTGGGCTGAGGATTGTCTTTTATTTCTTCCACTCAATTAGAAAGGCATTTTGTTTTTTTTTTTTTTTTTGTTTGAAAGATGGTTTTGTTTTTTAAAAAAAGTGCTCTGTTTTCAAAGGCCTTTGAGTGTGGGGATGACCTGGGTCCCAGAGGTTGGTTGTTCTGATTGTTAGAGGATTAGTGAACGTGCCAAAGGATGGGAGAGGATGTGTGTGTTTTCATATACTGTGTCTCAAGGTCCCTTGGATTCTTTGTTATAGTATGAACAGAGGGGTCTGTTGATGTCTCTGGAGCCTGATGAACTTAGAGAGTAGTTCTCTCTCTCCCTTAATGTTTCTCTGGAAAGTTCCATCTCATTTCTTGCTTTAATGAGGACATTCTTTATGCCTAAATAAAACCCCTGCTGTTAAAACTCAAGCATATTTACCTCCTTTGCTGCTCTGGGCTAGGATTCCAGTGAAGGAGGAGAACCTATCTACAGGGAGGCTCAGGGCTACTCCCCATCTGTAGGGAGTCCTACCATGGCTCACAGCCTCTGCTTCCTCTACAGGATGGAGACTTTATCCCCCACTCTAGGATCCTACACCATGCCAGTGTGATAGAAGTGCCCCTGGAGTTTTTGTTAGTTCACTGCAGTTCAACACACATTTGTCACACACTGCTAGTCACAGACTTAGAAAAGTGTGTTCACAGATGTCTGGTCTGTGTGTTAAGCCAGGATGTAAAGATGGATGCCCAAAGAGAAATGTGCAAGGCCTAACTGCAAGGCAGCAGCAAGGAGGCGATGTGTGAATCCAGGCTCAGAGGTGGAGTGGATTTGCCAGGGGGACCAGGACAAGTGGTAGTGCAGGCAGAGAGACTATAAAGCAGTGCTTGGAGAACACGTAGCACTGTGGGTTAGTGCATAAGTCACTCTGTCTCCTCCATCATGGCTGATGCTACACAGAGAGGGCTGAGAATACAGACCCTGGGACTGGGCTCCAAGCCGCTATAGGATTTTATACTTAAAGTGAAGTGAGGATATTTTAAATCATTGAAATATGGAATAGATTCTGGCTTTAGAGATAGCTTTTTGGTAGTGACTGTGGAGGACAGTTACAGAAATAGAGAATTGGAGGTCCAGAACTCCTGGGTGTAGTTTCATTCAAACTGACTTGACTGGTGATATGGAGATGCCCAGGGCCACAGTTTGAGTTTGAATCTTTCTCTCTTGAATTCCAGACTCCTTTATTCACTTGCCTCCTTGATATCTCTTTCCAAATGTCTGTTAGAGCTCTCACACACAGCACGTCCTGGATGGAAGTCCTTGACTTTCCTTCTACCCACCTGTTCCAACCCCATTTGCCTTCATCTCCCTAGATATGAACTCACTCCTTGTAGTTATGTAGGGCAAACCCTCAGGATTGTCTTTGAATTTCCCCTATCATACCCTGTCTCCCCCCATTTACCTAATCATAAAACTCCTCTGTTATTTGTTCCTGTCTTTGCCCATTAGCTGCCTTAGTGTTCCGAAGACATCATGCAGAGGGAAACCTTCCTTTATGCTTCTGCTCTTGTTTGATCTGCTCCTGCTGTTCCCATCCCACGGGTCAGCCCTTCAACCAGCTGAGAGCCTTGTTCACCCTCACCTTGTGAGGGAGGCTGAGCTTGCTCCCTGAGTCTCACCCTGAAGTCTGCCTTTTCTCAGAAAGTTCTTTCATTTGCCGGACTCTTTTTATTTTCCTTGTACCATGCTGTGTATAGTTTTCATGCTATCTATAATATTCATATGTATTTTATCATGGTTCATTGTCTGTCTTTGCATACTTATGTGTAGATCTGAAAGAGTGAGGTTCTTTGTAGATTGTTACTGTACCCCAGATCCTTCAGATAGTGTCTGACTTGACTCAGTGGGTAAGATCAATAAGCGAATGAATGGGCAGCTTATCAGTTACTTTCCTCTTTGCTGCATCCAATGCCCAACAGAAGCAGTGTAAGGAAGGAGAATTCACTTTTGCTTGCAGTTTGAGACTATAGTCCACCATTACAGGGAAGACATGGTGGCTGGAGCATGAAACAGTTGGTCACATTGAATCCACAGTCAGAAAGCAAAGGATAATAGATAATGGTACTCAGCTAAATTTCTCTTTTTAATTCTGGCTCAGACCCCATCCCATAGAATGGAGCTGCCCACATTTAAGATGAATCTTCTAATTTCAATTAACTTAAGCTAGAAACTCCCTCACATACATGCCAAGAGGGTTTTCTTCTTCATGATTCTAGACACTGTTAAGATGCCAAGTAATATTGACCATCATAGACAGCTTGCTGGACAAAATGACAGATGTAAATAGTTTTACTTATTTTTTTGTTTGTTTTCTAGACAGGATTTCTCTATAGCTTTGGAGCCTGTCCTGGAACTAGCTCTTGTAGACCACGTTGGGTAGTTTTACTTCTATACATCCCATTTAATGGGTAGAGAAAAGAAGAGTAAAGAATAAACCTGTGATTTAGCCTAGGCTGTTGCCTTATCTGCTATGAGAAGAATGAAGAGGAAATGATTCTAAGGGGAAATAATGAATTCCAAATGAGTCTTGCTAAGTATCATTGCTCCTGCAACATCAAAGATCAGGTGATTAATATTGGGATTTACTTAATTGATGTGGGATTCTCTTCTATATGCTCTGAATATGTTTTATTATCTTTTTTAAATAAAGAAGCTGTTTTGGGCTATGGCAGGCAGAATATAAGTAGGTAGGAAAACTAAACTGAATGCAGGGAGAAAGAAGGCAGAGTCAGGCAGATGCCATGAAGCTGCCAAAAGAAAAATATGGCAGAACATTATCAGTAAGGCACAGCCTCATGATAATACATAGATTAATAGAAATGGGTTAATTTAAGAAGTAAGAGCTAGATAGGACTATGCCTGAACCATTGGCCAAATAGTGTTGTAATTAATATAGTTTCTGTGTGATTCTTTGGGTCTGGGTGGCAGGGAAACAAAAGCATAGTCTCTATTTACACTTAATGAAGAAGCTGGGTTTAAATAAAAACTAATAGTCCTTTACTCTATGGTGGATGAGATCTCCCAAAGATACAGCAATGCAAATGAGGATAAAGACACATAAAGATGGCAATGGATATCTGCCTTCATGGACATACCTAAAGAAATTCACCATGTGCCCAGAACTGTCTTGCTTGCAGTTTGGTCACCTTGGCATACTTGGGCATTGTGATGATTTGAAAGAAAATGGCCTGAGAGAGAGTGTCACTACTAGGAGGTATGGCCTTGTTGGAGGAAATGTGTTACTGTGGAGGTGTGTTTTGAGGTCTCATATATGCTCAAGCCATGCCCAGTTGCCTGTGAGTCAAGATGTAAGAACTCTCAGCTACTCCTCTAACACCATGTCTGCCTGCATGCTGCCTTGCTTCCCACCATGACAATAATGGACTAAACCTCTGAACTGCAAGCAAGCTACCCCAATTAAATGTTCTCCTTTATAAGAGTTACCATGCTCATGGTGTCTCTTTACAGCAATAGAAACCCTAACTAAGGCAGACATGTGATATTGCTATGGATAAAGAGGCAAAAGTGTGAGGAGAATAGAGTGAGATGATCAGAAAATATTTTGTCACGTGGTACTGGTGTCATTCATGAACTGCGTCCTCCACCCAGGGACCTCCATCTAATCCTGTTCATTCCCAACTTCTCGCCTCTTCCTTTCACCATCTTCCCCAGTCTTTAGGAAGATTTCTGTATCTATGGCAAAATGTGGCTTAGAGAGGTGGCTTAGTGGTTTATACTGTTTTTGGCTCATGCAGATGACCTAAGTTTGGTTTCCAGCACCAGTATTGGGTACACAACTGCCTGTAACTGCAGTTTCAGGGTATTAGATGCCCTTTTCTGGTCTCTACAGTAACCTGCCCTCACATGTGCTTATGCTCCCACATAGGCTCTCTCTCTCTCTCTCTCTCTCTCTCTCTCTCTCTCTCCATTAAAAATAAAATCTTGAAACAAAATAGATGACATATAGCAGAACCCTGGTCCCAGACAAGCTTTGTAAACTGTGGGTTGTGACCCATATGTAGTATATAATTGAATGTGGGGATCATGAAAAATTTGGCAATGTTAAAAGAATTCTGAATGTGTAATGGCCAAAAATTAAGTCATAATCAAACATGTTATGAATCTAAGTTGTTTCCGGCAGAGACACCTTCCCATGTTACACTAGAAACTGTTGAAATCTTAGTTCCAAGCACACAATATGTGAATTTTACATTGTGCTTGTTGTAATACCATGCAACATAAAGGAACATTGCTCCAAACTCCTTCACTCAGAGTTGAGATGTTGTATATTATGAATTCCTGTGCTTTTACTGTATATGCAGTGTTTTCTGCTCTTATAGACATAGCTTTAATTATAAAAAACAAAATTTAATATATTCCTACCTTCATTCCTCAACATATAAGTATCAAATTAGTCTATCTTTGAAGTGTATTTTTAGACAAACAAGTTTATCCACCTATTACTATGTAGATTTGCTTTTGTCTTTAATAAATGGTAAAATTATATATATCAAAGACATATTTTTAAAGTAAATTTAGTTTTTGCTTTATTATCACTAAGTGTTTTGTTCTTTTATATTTTTAAAAAGACTTATTTTAATTCTAATTACGTGTGTGGATCATTTGTGTGTTAGTATGGGCTTTTGTGTGCAGGTGCCTGGAAGCCAGAAGAGAGGTTGTCAGATCCTTGAAGCTGGAGTTTCAGGGATTGGAGACTGCAGGACTATCTCTATAGCTCCAATGGTTACCTATTTTATACAACAGATCCTGCAGGGCTGCTCGGAAACCTCCTGTGTGCACGGGGTCATGAGTAGAAGAAGTTAAAGAAACAGTGACCTAGAGCATTGCAGTGCACTGACAATTGTTTTCTTCACTGGGTTGCAATAAACAATCCTGCCTACATCATTTGTACTGCGCATTCCATGAGCCCTCGGAGACAGTTTGCTGCGAGACTTCCTATTCCAATTTCTCAAAACAGTCAGAGACCACTTAAATGAATTTTGCATGTTTGCATGAGATGATGCTGCTTCTTTAAGCAAAGGACTCTTCAAGAAAATTTAAAGAGCCATTTTCTTTTCTCTCCCAGACTTACTGTTTTTTTTTTTTTTTTTAGATTTTTGTTGGTAAGGCATTCCTTTGGGTTGGGGGTTGGGGAGTTGGCTCGGTAAGTAAGAGCACTGCTGCACAAGCATGAGAGCCTGAATTCAAATCCCCAGCACCCATGTAATAAACTGGACATGGCTTCTGTGCATACATATAACTTTAATGCTGGGCGAGGCAGAGACAGAGGATAATTGGTACTCATTGGTCATCAGCTTAACTTAAGGTTCAGTGAGAGATCTGGTCTCAATGAAGTGAGCTGGAAGGTGGGAGAGCAGGATACCTGTTATCCTCCTCTGGCCTCCCTGTATTCACAAACACCTGTGCATAGACTACCAGAGACAGGGCATACACACATAGAAACACACACACACATACACACACGCACACAAACTCTAGGGAAAATGCAGCAAGCAAATTATATATGCATGTATATATGTGCATAATACACTATTTGTATATGCAAAGTTTATATATATGAATATATATATATATATATATATATATATATGAATAGACAAAGTTTGTATTGTCTTCAGAAACCATTGTTGATTGGGATACCTGTTCGGACTTGCGTCAATAATCATATCTGCTTAGAGTCAAGGCCCCTGACAAATGCCTGCATCTGCATCTTAGTACTCTCTGCAGCTGCTGCTGAATGAGTGGGCCCACTCATGTCAGCCAGGACCTTTTGAGACAGTAGTTTTAGAGACAGAACTTAATCGATGTCTTCACCTCCTCTGTAGCTGGGAAGAAAATATCAGGAGTGTTTTTTCTCTTCTCTTAATGAGGGTTTTCGTGATGCAGAGGCTGTTAAACAATACGGTGGCTAAAGAAGCCATGCCTCTGGCTTGCCTTCTCCATCTTCTCTCATTCTTTTCTAGGTGTCTTTCATGTATGTACTATGGCTAGTTCAGGTATAGCTGGTGATGACAGACAATGCCATGTGCTCCAGTCTGTCTTAAGAGGACTGCAGTGGTAGTGAAGATGGCCATGATGTCAGTGTGGTCACTGTATCCATAAGTGTGGCAATAATGCATGACAAAGCACCTCAGACTTGCCAACTTAAAACAGCAGTCACTTCCCTGCTGGTGGGTTGCCTGGCGTCTGGTGTTCTGTGATGGGCTGAGTAGTTTAGTTTCTCGTTGTGCCTTACAGTGCTGATCTAGCTGGGCTCCACTCTTCACTGTTGGCTAGGCTTCTGTGTTCATCTTGTAGTCTGGACAAAAGGAGCAATAATTATCTGAGGACAAATGGAAGTTCCCTTGGTGACTACAAATGTAGAAGAGGATGTCTCAGTCGGGAGTCTCTAAAGTACAAAACTGCTCGAACATACATTTTTACAAGAGACGATTCATTAGATTGTCTTATTTGGTAACAGGCTGGTAAGTCCTACACTTACCATGTGTAGAGTAAAGAGTCTGTGTAGCCAGATACAGCTACTCCAAGAAGCTGGAAGCCTCAGAATGAGAGATTGATGGTACTGCCCAAGACTGGGAAGGAACCCTGTATCTCTACCTCGAGGTTGCAAGTCTCAGAACCCAAAGGTTTATGCACCCATGCTTAGGGCATGTCTTCCCCACTCAGTCTTTTCTCAAATGCTCTCTTATAGTCTCTTTATGTTTTACAGCCTTTTGTCACACAGGTGGCCAAAAATACACACTATAATATCTTAAGTATTATATTCATCATCTTAAGACAAAAATAACCTTTGTTTTTTATAGCCTTCCCTAGATAATGAATTGTTTCTCCTTATGAGATTTTTTAAAGCATAAATTCATTGGTCAATTTCGATATCTATCATCTCAGACATCTGCAGTACAAACTGTAGCATGATGGGGGCATCCCACTTGTTTTTGTAAATAAAATTTTATAATGCACAATCCTGTTCTTTCAGTTTCATGCTGTCTATGACTGTTTCTGCACCATACAGCAGAATTGCACAGTAGAGATGGGAACTGTTTTATCTGCAAAGCCCAAAAGATTCGTTCTCTGGCTCCTTGCAGAAAACATTAGCTGACTTATGCCATAGAATATCTGGATAGAACTGCATGCATATGAACTCATGGTAACAGACAGACAGTCTTGCATTTAAGTAATAGAATGCATTTTGTATGATCTAGACAGCACTAGGTCGAGATGGGACCTCAGCTATGACTGCGACCAAAGATCAAAGGATATCTCAAAGAGTCCTCTCATTTTCTGACACTTTGCCTTCTGCTATGTTGGTTCAATTCTCAGGCATATTCTTATGAGTGGTAGAAAACATGTTTCACAAGATGTTTGGGCTTGTGAAAGGTCCACAGCATTTATAATTGCTGAAGTAAGGTTCTTCTTTCCTCCAGCATTTATTCTAGTATTCCCCCTCACTCTACAGGATTTATCTTTAGCTTAGTGATCAACCTTAAACTAGTTAATAGGCTCAGGAGAGTGGAAAGCTCTGCACTTATGATTTTTTACTGTAGGCTCTTCCTCTCTCTGTAGCAAGGAACAAAAAGGCATTGGTCAGATGGCTCTGAAGCCAGGAGATGCTATCCCAACAGGAATAAGAGGGTCATTGAGAATAATCATGAAGCTGGAGCCAGGTTAGCATCCAAGAGTGCTTTCAGTGGCTTATATTTCTATAGTTTTGTCTTTATTGGGGTTTCTCTTAAGTGTTTAATTATTGATTTTTGTTTTATCTTGCATCCTGAAATACTTGTATTCAGCATCTTTGCTCCAGACTGCTCTGAGCCTCTATTCTTTCATTTCCTCCAAGATCAAATATAATAGTCATTGTGTGGTGTAGACCTTTGTGAAGGCATGAAGTATTTAAGGGCAGAATCAACCCAGCACACTATAGAAAAGATAATCAAAATTTAACTTCAGCTCTTCATTTTTCTCCCCTCTAACCAAAAACATATCAACCATTTTCAATATGATAGATTTTTTGGAAATTACGCAAACCCCAGATCAACATGGTGTTCCTGGTTACATTAGACTCCAGACTTCCAAAGTTTGTCATATTTTCTTCCTTACATAATTACTACTTTATCTACCTTATCTTGTTAGGATCTGGAGCAATGGATATTCCCCAAACATTTTAGGGTCTTGGTAAAGCACAAACTTATCCTTTGTGGTACTGACTAGAAGTTTTAAAGAACTGTACCATTATCACCATGGTTGAAGTATGCTAACAGATTCTACCAAATGGGGACAATCCCAGCAGAGAAAGGAAGGGAGGAAAAGACAGGAGAGGGGTTTCCTTGCTTTCACACATATAATATCTTTATGTTTAGAAATACCACCTTCATTTGGCCTTTCCTATAAAGAGTTTCCTGATCATTAGTAAGGTATTTGTGTGACCAAAGTTAGGTATCACATGACTTGATTTCAGACTCTGTAGAGAAAAATTGCGCCACTAATGATCTCACCCACTGTTGCTTCTTGAATATTATTTTTTTATTCTTTTGAAAGTCTTTGTGTTTCTTGTAAGTGAATATAATTTACAATTAATATTATCTGTTTTCCCAGGAAATGCTGTCCTGTCTGCTGGCAGAGCAGAGAACCATTCTCATCTTTGTGACTTAAATCTTTGCCTGTTTTAGCCACACAGACTTCCTTACCATGGTCCCAAAGCATCCTACACTCTTATCTAAGATACACCCACGTCCTGCTGTGACTTCTGGTTGTATTTAGCTGTTCAAACAAAAGCAATATGCCATAGTATAAAAATGGAAAGACAGTATCAAAGAAGAAGGTGATACTTGGTTTATTAACTCAGCAAAACACAAGAATAAACTGTGCAGCAGATCAATGTAAAGATGTTACCAGCCAAAGACAGATGGGGGTAAAGGGACCACAACCAATCCAGTTCACCCAGGACATTGGGTGGTGAGTCTTTGTCTTCAGCCTGAAATAACTTTGGCTGTTTTTTCATCAAATCACAATAAAAATAGAGAAAGGCTATTTCAGATAAAGAGGCAGAAAATAGGGTTGTGGCGATCTTTCATCCTGTGAGATAATGAACAGATGTGAGACTTGCAATGTGATCACCCCATGTCTACCTCAGCCAAAGGACCTGGCAGGACCCCAGCAGAGAGGGGACAGGGTATCTGCTGCATGTGGTCAAGATCTGAAAGGTCAGTAAATGCATTCTGAGTGTGCTCAGATAAAGGTTCCTGGCTGAGGTCCCCAGTGACACATTTTGAGGACAAAGTAGGAAAATGTCACCATGGCATTATAATGTGACAAAAAGTCCTCCTGATGCCCACATTTGGAGACTTCAAGGATGGATACCAAATCTGGGTTTGGGATGCAGAGACCGCAGGTGTTTCAAAGATATTTCCTGGGGTTGTCAGAGCATCTTGATGCTAGTGGCCAATCTACCTCCCCCTGGCATGTCACTATGACTCATTGCAAGGGCTGGTATGAATTCCAGCCTCTGCCCTCTGCCTTTCAGATTGAGGATCCACAAGTCCACTTGTGTTGCTGGCTCATGGGAGGACATTAGCCACTGAGGTATGAAGCATATGAGGTTTTGAAAATGCATGAATTTATTTGCAGAAACTGGACCTCCAGGGAGATTAAATATTCATATTTACTCAACTAGCATATTTTAAAATTTCTGGTCTATTTCCATCATTTTTGAAAAGATATTCGGAGTGTCTGCTGTGTGCAAGACAAGCAGGAAGCCACACTGGTTGCTAGGATATCGTTGTAAATAAAAAATAACCTGAGAGTTTGTATATTAGGAAGTCAGTAAATAGTTTTTGATATTGGTACAGGATTATGTATGATACAAGGTGATGAGGCATCACTACCTGTGACTCTAGATGGTATCTAGGTTACTGATTCCATTCGTCTCCGAGAAATCTAAGTGTATTTATAGTTTATGTATAAGGGCCTACAAATCTTGCTTTATTAAATAGCTGACAGCTGGCTTACAACCATTTCTGTTCAGACCATTTACTATTGCATGTTGTGACTAATGAAGTAGAGCCTGGATCCCTTACTTTGAGACCCATTCTTGTTCTCTTTTCTCAGGAACACCTCAAATTCTTCAGTTGGAGCTAATTTCAACTCCTTATTGTTCATGACTCTGTTAGCACATTTCCTGTGATGTGGGTTGAAATATAAGTCCTTATATGATCTAGCTCCATTGTTAAAATAGGTATTCCTAAATAATGGAGCCTCTGCCCTCTTTCTCCTCTCCCTTGATCTTCTGTGATTTTCTATGAGGGAGGTTTGATAGCTTTGACCTTATTTACCAACATTCTTCCCCCCTAGCAGTACCTCTATAGGAATTTCTTTCCTCCACTTTCCAGTCCTCAGACCATTTCTACAGGAAAGGCCTGGATTCATTCATGCTTTGTGATCCAAAGGAGAAGATCATTTTAAAGACAAGACTCAAACTGAACATAGACCCAACAAGTTGGGTGAGAATAAAGCTTAATTGATTTTGATTTAACAAAGGCGTGAAATAGCATATTATTCAGCGTTTTAGCAGCTCATGGCTATGCATGCTGCTGTTGCCATGTACCAGGTCTGAGGCTGGCATCAGCATACTGCGTCCAGCTTTCATCAGATGTCTTCAGTAGTTTTGATCCCAGGGATCCTAGAGTGTTTTCCTTCCTGACCCAATGGGAATTTGCCAACGAGTTCATTGGGATCCACATCTGGAAATGAATGAGAGAGACAGTGTTGGCCATAAGAAGACAAACTCACAGGGTGACTGCTGGGGAGCATGCAGCTGCAGGCATATCTCTTCAGAGCTGCACAGAAGTGGCCAGGAGGCCAGGTGTTGAACTCTGGGGAACATGGTGGCCAGCAGAAAGATGTGACTGTTTCTCAAAAGGAGTAACTTTGGGCAGGGCTGCTTCTCTGGCAAGGGAGGTTGCTAGATAAGATTGCAGCTGGGAAGAGAACACCAGCAGTAAGTGGTCTGAGCATCATAGGGCCCACCACTTTTCTAAACGGCAAAGAGATCCATGGGCTGTTAGAACTATGGTTAGTTCTGTCTGAAACCCTATACATTCTAGTGGACTTATATCCCTCAGGGGCTGCTCTTAACCAGTGACCGACAAATACTCCAGTCTCCTTTATTCCAAAGGATCCTTCTGAAATATATGCTGTTTTCAGAATTTCCCTGTGGAGTTACAATCCTTTGGCTTCTATGGGAGGGATATTTGATTAACATCCATATTGTTTGGGTTCTAAATGTCTGGATCTCACTCCCCACTCTAAAGCTACTGGATTTTCCCAGAAACAATTCAGAATAAACTACTTACCACTGAATTTTCAGTGTAATCTCAAGGAAATAAAGACAACCAACTGTGAGACCACTGGGCATGTTATTTGACATCTCTATGTCACAGTTTCTCTATCAGTATATTGATCATAAAGGTAACAATTTATAGAGTGAAAACTGTAAGCAAATGCCTAACACAAATATAGTCTGCTGTCAGTGGGATCTGTATCTTTAGATTTGGTTAACTGCAGCTTGAAAATATTAGGAGAAAAACATGCTTCTGTAAGTAGCATGCATTGGTGTTCTTATTTTCCTGGCTCACAAAACAGTACAATGACAACGTAATATTAAACTTGTATTAGAAGTTATAGCTAATCCAGAGATGACTAAAGTATATGGATAGAGGTAGGTTCTATGCAAGCATTTTACCATTTTATATGGGGGGTAAGAAGTATAGTTTAGATGTCTGTAGGAGGTTCTAGAAGTGATCCTTTACAGATATTGACACATTCCAGAATAAAGATTGTTATTTCTTAAAATGGCTCCCTTAATTAAGATATATGCTTCCCTGCTCCCATGTCCACCCTTCTTATATCCCAAGTATCCCATTCCCCCAAGCTCTCCCCATCCTCCTCTTCATTTCTCTCCCCATCTCCCCTTACCCCCATCCCACCCCACCCCCAAGTTCCCAATTTTTGCCCGACAATGTTGTATACATCCAATATCCAGGAGGATAACTATATGTTTTGCTTTGGGTTCACCTTCATATTTATCTTCTCTAGGATCATGAATTATAGGCTCAATGTCCTTTATTTATGGCTAGAAACCAATTATGAGTGAGTACATCCCATGTTCATCTTTTTGGGTCTGGGTTACCTCACTCAGAATAATGTTTTCTATTTCCATCCATTTGCATGCAAAATTTAAGATGTCATTGTTTTTTATCACTGAGTAGTACTCTAATATGTATATATTCCACAGTTTCTTCATCCATTCTTCCACTGAAGGTCATCTAGGTTGTTTCCAGGTTCTGGCTATTACAAATAATGCTGCTATGAACATAGTTGAACAAATGCTTTTGTAATATGATAGGGCATCTCTTGGGTATATTCCCAAGAGTGGAATTGCTGGGTCCTGGGGTAGGTTGATCCCAAATTTCCTAAGAAACCGCCACACTGCTTTCCAAAGTAGTTGCACAAGTTTGCAATTCTACCAGCAGTGGATGAGTGTACCCCTTACTCCACAATCTCTCCAGCAAAGGCTATCATTGGTGTTTTTGATTTTAGCCAATCTGACAGGTGTAAGATGGTATCTCAAAGTTGTTTTGATTGCATTTCCCTGATCGCTAAGGAGGTTGAGCATGACCTTAAGTGTCTTTTGGCCATTTGAACTTCTGTTGAGAATTCTCTATTCAGTTCAGTGCCCCATTTTTTAATTGGGTTCATTGGCATTTTAAAGTCTAGTCTCTTGAGTTCCTTATATGTTTTGGAGATCAGACCTTTGTCTGTTGCAGGGTTGGTGAAGATCTTTTCCCAGTCAGTAGGGTTGGCAAGAGACTTGACTCTAGAGGGGTTCCCAGGTATCCAGGAAGATGCCCCCAGCTAGTTCCTTGGGCAGCTGAGGAGAGGGAACCAGAAAAGGCCAGCTCCTATAGTCATACTGATGAATATCTTGTATATCACCATAAAACCTTCATCTGGTGATGGATGGAAATAGAGACAGAGCCACACATTGGTGCACCGGACTGAGCACCCAAGGTCCAAATGAGGAGCAGAAGGAGGGTGAACATGAGTAAGAAAGTCAGGACTGCAAAGGGTGCTCCCACCCACCGAGATGGTGGTGCTGATTTAATCGGAGCTCACCAAGGCCAGCTGGACTGGGACTGAAAAAGCATAGGATAAAACCAGACTCCTTGAACATGGCGGACAATGAGGGCTGCTGAGAAGCCAAGGACAATGGCACTGGATTTGGATCCTACTACACATACTGGCTTTAGGGGGGCCTAGCCTGTTTGGATACTCACCTTCCTAAACCTGGATGGAGGGGGGAGGAACTTGGACTCCACACAGCGCAGGGAACCTTTACTGCTCTTTGGACAGGAGAGGGAGGGACAGTGGAGGGGGTAGGGGGAGGTAAATGGGAGGCGGGGAGGAGGCGGAAATTTTTAATAAAAAAATAAATTAAAAAAAATTGTTATTTCTTGTAAGTCATAACAGCATGTGATTCCCAGAATGATTATCATTAAGACAGCAAACAGCACCAAATCCTGGCGAGTGTCTGGGAAAGGAGAACCCTTATAGACTGCTAGTGGGAATATCAAATAATGCAGCCCCTATGACAATCAGGTTCCCTAGGACACTAGTGAATGACTATATGATCTACATCATCTATGAAATGCAGCCAGCACAGCACAGCGATCCTTATACATACACGCTTATTGCCGACTTATTCACAGTAGCCAAGTTAGAGAATCAGCATAGATGTCTATCAACGGATGAATGAGTGAAGAAAATATGGTTTATGGTTTATGGCTACAATGGAGATTTATTCAGCCATAAGAAAAACTGGAGTCATGTCAGCTGTAGAAGAATGGATGGGACCAGAAATTAGAAAATGAATAGAAAATAGAAAATGAAATGTTAAAATTTTTTTTTTTTTTTTTTTTTTTTTTTTTTTGGTTTTTCGAGACAGGGTTTCTCTGCAGCTTTTTTAGAGGCTGTCCTGGAACTAGCTCTTGTAGACCAGGCTGGCCTCGAACTCACAGAGATCCGCCTGCCTCTGCCTCCCGAGTGCTGGGATTAAAGGCGTGGGCCACCACCGCCCGGCTGAAATGTTAAAATCTTATATGTAGATCCTAGATTTTATATTTATAACTGCATTTATTTTTATGTGACATGAAATTAGGAAATTATCTAGCACAAAGGAAATAGTGGGAAAGGAAGGAGATAAAGGGTGGGAGACTGGGGAGTGGAAATGGTCAAAGTGCATGCTATAGTTGAATTAAAATGTGTTTGTGAAGCCCATGTCTATGCATAGCAACTTTATGCAAATTTTTAAAAAGAGAAAGCCATTCTTAGCAGAGTAACACGTGATGTGTGTCAAAATAGGACTTCCATATGGCTCAGCATTCTGGCTGAAGGAGGATTGGTTATCCTCTGGAGTCGGAAGTGAACCTCTTTCTGTACCCACATCCTTCCTTTTCCATGGCTTCAGGGTTCCTCACAAGCACAGGTCAGGCAGAGAAGTCCTGGGAAGGAGTGTGCTGTTGCCTGCAATATCTTGTTTATTTATTTTAAGTAGAGAAGAAGAAATCCCTAAAGGCAAGATGCTGAGTGTTACTTTGCTTTCCTGTTTATTGAATGTCCTGATTAGCACATCCTTATAAAGTGCCTCTTGAGCTAATTAAATTAACTTGTATTGAAACTTGCACCTATTTTCATAAGCTGCTCAAATGAAAATACTTTATACTTAAGAATATAAGTTTCACCATGAAGAAAAAAATTGTTTCTTTGAATGGGGATTGCAGGGGATGGAGCTTCTCTGGGTGGGAAAAATTGAAAGACCTCTTTGTGTCTGGGATTACTTTCATACCTCCCCAGATATGGTGAAGAAAGGGACATACATAAACATCAATGCCACTTTTGGGGATTTCTGACTATGGAGCACACCCTTTGACTGCAAAGCTGGCTCAGCCACCTAGGCCTAGATCAAGTCCAGCATGTGGATTTGAACTTGCCTTGGTGTCTCTGCTTGGTGGACTGTAGCTGATGGAACAATGCTTCAGGAAGGATTCTGAGTTTCTGTTGGTGCTCTCTGAGGTAGTTTGGAGATTGCCAGCACTATCTATCTACTGTGGAGTCTGGATAGGAAATCATTTCTGTGTTTTCTCAGAGTTCCAAGTCTCTAGAGGATCCACAGGGATTCAGTTTTTCCCCAGGAAAAGTTCCCCCTCGAACTTTTTATAGAACACTGTATTACACACTGGGTATTGGAATATATACATAATTGAATTTATATGTAGTTGTTTGTTGTCTGGTTTAATAAATATATGCAATGTGTGGTATGCTAATATGTATATAATTTTTTCCAGATGCTCCTTATTCCATAGTGGGATTGCCTCCTGGTAAACTCATTATTATAAGTGGGAGAACATATGAGATCAAATTAACTTACTGCACCCAAAGGACCAAACTGTAGTTTAGACCTATACACCTCAAATGTGCTCAGAACATTCTCTTTAGCCTACAGTTTGGTACAGTCATCTGGCACAATGTCGATTTCAAAAAAAAAGTGTAAATAGCTCATGTAATTTGTTGAATATCTGTGTCACCCAGAGCACTGTTGTATCGTTATCTGTCTGGGTGCCTATGTGACTGTAGGTCTAGTGGCTCACTGTCCTGCACGGCTCCACCACAGAATGTCTCACATTGCATGTTGCTAACAAAGTGAAGTTCACAATTCAATACTTTAAGTATGGTTTCTTTTAAATATGTGGTGCTTTCACACCATCAGAAGGCTACAAAAGTCATAAATCAAACTATCAGTTTGTGAACCATTTATATTTGTGTATCAGGACAAGAAAAAGAGAGAAATTTGAGTAATATCAAATGTTAATGTCCCCTTTGCCATTGTGGTGGATTTATTCAGGGGTCCCTAGACGAATAGAATCAGTAGGGTGTGTATATAAATACATATTTACAAATTTATATAAATATGTAGTATATATAAATATAAATTTATGATTATAAATACATATAAATATGTATTTATATGCATGCCCTATATAAATGCATATTTATATGAATTTATAAATGTGTGTTTAAATACTTATTTATATAAATTTGTAAATGTGTATTTATATACACATCCTATATATACATATACATTAATGTTATTTATACTCAAATATATATATATTTATTAACTCAGCTTTTGTTAAAATAGTAATAAGAATTATTCAATACCTGAGAGGCTGAGAACCTGAGTCTTGCTTGGTCCTTGAACTGGGTGCAGCAGTTCCAATATGCTGCTGAAAACCTGGAAGGTCCCTGGAGAGCCACTAGCTCTTAGCCTACAACAGGAGCCTGGGAACACTAGTTCTGTTACCAGTGAAGGAATCAAGAGCAGCAACAGGGCAAATTAACTTGGTGACAATTGGAAGGCCAATGCAGTGACAAGAATGGCCACTGGAGCAAGAGGTGTGAATAAGTTTTGTTCTGCTAAGTCCTTCTTCATTTGGGCTACTGGCAGAAGGAGCCACCCACACTTGGTGTGGGTTTTCCTACATCAGTGGAAATAATCATAACAATTCTACAGTGGAGGATCCCTACTCAAGTTATTCTAATTTGTGACAAGTTGACCTTTAAACTAGCCATCACACCCATCTTCCAAGTCCTTTGTCTCAGGACTAATATACGTATCAGATCAACTTAACCCCATTTACAAACTGTATTAACTATGACCTATAACTCAGTTCCTCTGTGACTCGGTTTCCTCATCCATTAAGTGAAGATAATGAGACCTCTGTCATATGGCTGCCCTTAGAGTGACAAGAACTATGGATGCCACTCATCACAGAGCCTGGAGCAGAACTGATGGGACATAGGAGTAGCTGCAATATTAAAGACTAACCTTCTTCTTAAGTGCTCACCACTGGCCATTCATACACATTCTGAAGGAGCTGCTCTTTGATTGCCTAGGTGGCCCATCAGCAAGTGGAGAAGACAGTATTAGTTTTTATATCAGAACACCTGGAATGTCCAGACTATGGAAGTCCCAGGGGAGAGGCTGCTCTGATGATGAGGGGACCAAGTAAAAGAACACTGTGGAAGTTTAAATGTAATTGGCTCCTGTAGGCTCATAGGGGGTGGCACTATTGGGAGGTGTGGCCTTGTTGAAGGACATGTGTCACTGTGGGGGCAGGCGTTGGGGTCTCTCTTGCTTAAGCATCACTCAGTGTCACAAGACCACTTCATGTTGCCTTCTGATCAAGATGTAGCCAGCACTGTGTCTGCCTGCATGCCGCCATGCTCCCTGCCATGATGATAATGGATTGAACCCCTGAAACTCTAAGCAAGTTGCCCCAATTAAATGTTTTCCTTATAAGAATTGCTGGGGTCATGGTGTCTCTTCACAGCATTAGAAATATTAGTTAAGACACACACCAAGACAATGAGTTTAAAATTTTTGTTAATGTCTGAGAGATAAAATAAGTCTACTTTCTCCTCTTTGTCATCATACTGATAAAATGTGGTTATTAAATGCATATATATATATATATATATACACTAAGAGATATGTGCTTGTACATGACTATATATGTGTATATGGTTCTATATGTATGTATGTGTATATAAGTATATACACTAATATAGCTCATGTGGCTTTCTTGGATTTGATACTCTGGTCTTGCCTACAAAATGTGGCCAGATATTATGGGGAAGGTAAAGTTTCAAGAGTCAGAAAGAACTGGATTTGAATTTTAGTCCTGCTCTGAGCTGTCTATGACACCATAAGCAGTGACTCAGCTTCACTAGGCTCTGTTTCTTGTATTGTAAAGGGTGGAGCTAGATGTTTCCACTTGGGTTCAAGCACTGCTTAAATGGTTTTCTATTACATGTAAAACTCAGTTTTAAAATTTACATGTGGTAAAATTTACTTTTCCATGCTCAGATTTATTAATTACATGAAAAGAATATTTTGAATTTTACAAAGCAGTTGAGCCGTGAAACACTACTGAAGTTAAGACATAGAACACCAGTCCTCCCTGCACCCAGCCCCAGCAGCCCATGTTAGCCTTTCGCAGTCTTCTTAGCCTGTATGTGTGGATGTGCAATGCAGAGGCCAGGGAGGATGTTAGTTCCTGTCCTCAACTGCTTCCCACCGTATTTGTTTGAGACACATTTTCTCTCCCTGAATCTGAAGCTTTTTTTTCTCTTTTGCTAAGTTGTCTAGCGAGCTCCAGATTCCCCCTGTCTTCACTTCCCAACTATGGTTACACACATATGCAGCATGCCTAGCTTTTAAATGGCTCTTGTGGGTTTGAACTCAAGTTCTCTTACTTTTGTCGCAAGTGTTCTCACCTGCTGAGCCTTTTCCATAGCTCTCATTATTTTTTTTTAATCACAGAGAACCAGTTGATGTGGGATTCCCCTCTTTATGCTGTGAATGCCATTGATTAATAAAGAAACCGGCTTAGCCTGATAGGGCAGAACAGAGTTAAGCAAGGGGGTGGGGATTAAACTGAATGCTGGGAGAAAGAAGGGCAGAGTCCAGAGAAGACACAGAGTGGCTGCCATAGATAGACGGGCTGAAACCTTGCTGGTAGGCCATGAACCTCGTGATAAAATATAAAATAATGGAGATGGGTTAATTCTAGATGTAAGAGCTAACTAGCAATATGCTTAAGTAATTGGCCAAGCAGTGATTTAATCAATACAATTTCTGTGTGGTTATTGCGGGAGTCTGGGCAGCCGGGAAATGAACAAGCAGCCTCCTTACAACTGCTTAAGACAGGGCCATGGTGTGTTGAAGGACAAGTAGACTGCTGGCTCTCAGACCAAGCAACAGGAATTTTTCTTCCTTTATATTCTCATCACACACAAGCCTGCCATAAACTCTGGACTGTGTGAGAATGAGTGAAGGATCAAAGATTGCCTTGTTAAAGGCTACTGGAGCCCCCAAAGAAGTGAAAATCGGAGAGGAGTACCTAGCGGCCTACCTGGAGAACAGAAAGATGCTGTGCACTTTTATTGGGTCTCTGTCAGATTTGTGGCTTTTCCACCTACACCCATGCTAGGTGACTGATTCCATCTGTCCTCCTACTGCCCCCTCTACAGGGCATCTCTGAGCAGAGCCCAATCTGCACATCATTTCGGAAAGATTTCCCACACCAGGAGTGTTCATTCACTTAATCATTCTTCAATTACCCACCACGGCAGAACTTCAGATGAATATAAAATCATCTGTGGAAAATCCATCTCCTTCAGCCATCAAACTTTTTGGCAGAAATTATTAAAAATGCAAAGAGGATTTTCCATTAGGACACTGGCTATCCATATTTCTTGATGAGATCTTATTATTGAACCTGAGGAAAATGTGTGTACTTCAGTAGCTCACAGCAACTGTATGCCTTTGTATTTCAAATCTCAGTAAGAAAAATCATAAATGTCAAAATGTGGGTCATTCTCCACATAAAATTTTATACTAGAAAATGGGAGGCATGTTGCTCTTGAGTCATTGGGTGTCATGGCTGACAGGAATACTGATGAGGTAAATGAGCAGGCTGGGGGAGAATGAGGCACAACACAGGAAAGCTTTGCCAGGCAAAGGCTTTGAAATGTATCTTGAGCACTGTTGAACTTTTCTTGCATGCTCTTGTACAAATAACACCCTTTCTATCATCCCAGTCCCTCTATGCAAAGTCACTTTCTTATAGAGCAACCTTTCAGAATACAGATCAGGAGTTACCAGCAGCCTTGAGATTCATCTGATTTTATAAAAGATGATGATTTCAGTCTGTGGTTAGAAAGGAAATCTTCTATGACTGTTCAGGTCACTGTCGGTGGTGACACCACTGAGCAGGCTGAGCAAACCAGGAGGACACACCAGTAAGCAGCATTCTTACTCTGCATCAGTTCCTGCTTCCAGGCTCCCTCCTTCAGTTTCTGGTCTGTGTTACATGCCTGGGTGATTGACTAAACAAGCTGTAATGATGGAGGAGAGTTATCTGTCTATGTTACTTTCATTGGTTAATTAATAAAGAAAACTGCCTTGGCCCTTTAAGAGAACAGAAAATTAGGTAGGCGGAGTAGACAGAACAGAAAGCTGGGTAGCAGGAGAGGGGAGACGCTTCAGACAGTCGCCATATGCAGTAGCCATGCTTCTCCTCTCTGAGATGGACACAGGTTAAGACCTCTCCTGGTAAGCCACCCCTCGTGGTGCTATGCAAATCACTAATATGGGTTAAAGAAAGATGTGAGAATTAGCCAATAAGAGGCTAAAACTATGGGCCAGGCAGTGTTTTAAAAGAATACAGTTTCCGTGTAATTATTTTGGGTAAAGTTAGTCTGGATGATGTATTTTATTGTGTTTTCTTTAAAATTTTTGACTGTAAAGGAGCTAAGTACAGAGAGATATTTCATTATATGGGCTGCCAGGCTAGACCAGAATGGACATCTTAATGGTATGACTTCAGAATTTGGATCTAAGAACATGATGCTTTGGAAAAGAGTTTCTTCTTTTGTTTTCACAGAGTATGAGACTCTGTGGATTGCTTCTATTCCAATATGGTATGATAGACCACGCCCTCCTGAAAGGTTGCTGTGAACACCCTCAAAAAATTACTTCGCTCAACTGCCGACTGAGATGAACCTGGCAGACAGGTTATACCATAAAAGACCTAAATAACAACGCCCCCATTCAGCAGAAAGCAGTTTGGAGAGAAAAAACTGTGCCCATTTTCCCAAATATTGTTTATAAATGTTCTTTTACATTTAAAGGGGGGATGATATAGATATGAATAATTTGCATTGGTATGGATTTTAAGGTCAATTTGTTAAATATATATGTATTTCTGATCTTGATTAAGGTATTGTAATTGTGTAGTTCATTTAAAAATGTAATGTATAATTAGGAAATATAGGTTGTTAATGGATAATCATTGATAATAGTTAAGCTTGTAGTCATGTTATTAGATTTTCTAGATATGTAGAGATATATTTCAGTTAGATAGACATTCTTCATATCTTTCAAAGACTGCAGAATATGGCATTTAATGTTTTAATAACTTAGGGTTTTTCATGACAATGAGACACGTCTGCTCCTGGCAGCACCAATCTACTTCGAGAGGAAGATGGGCATCGAAGAGGCTACTTATGGAGTTTGTTAGCCATTTGGGCAAGAAACTGCTCTTGCCTGGACTGTTACATAAACTGGACACAAGGAACCCACAGAAAGAGGACTGCTGAACTTGCCTAAAGGTGAGATGGTCTTTTGGTGTTCCTGATTCATTAAAGAGTCTGCAAGATGTTCTGCAGGACACAGCAGAAAGTGACTCAACTGCCTTTGGAATTTCCTGCTTCATGGAAATGTCTGCTGGATACTTATGGGCCTGTAGGCTGAAGATGGATGCCCCAACGGTACAGAGGAACTTTGGATGACTGTCCAGGCAGCGAGTTGTCTCTGTCATTTCTAGAGTTTGAAAGTTGCATATGACTTGTTTACTTAGGTAATATTATATCCTTCTGGAGTCTTTGATGGAGCTGAAGAATAAATAGATAGTTATAGCTTTCCTTGGTTATGATAAAAGATAAAATAGATCTAAATATTGTAACTGTAATACTTGCTTGATAACTGTTTTGTTATATGTAATTTTGCTATGTTAAAGTTGAAGCCTTTCTTTTTTGTTTAAACAGAAAAAGGGGAAATGATGGAGGAGAGTTATCTGTCTATGTTACTTTCATTGGTTAATTAATAAAGAAAACTGCCTTGGCCCTTTAAGAGAACAGAAAATTAGGCAGGCAGAGTAGACAGAACAGAATGCTGGGTAGCAGGAGTGGGGAGACGCTTCAGGCAGTCACCATATGCAGTAGCCATGCTTCTCCTCTCTGAGATGGACACAGGTTAAGACCTCTCCTGGTAAGCCACCCCTCGTGGTGCTATGCAAATCACTAATATGGGTTAAAGAAAGATGTGAGAATTAGCCAATAAGAGGCTAAAACTATGGGCCAGGCAGTGTTTTAAAAGAATACAGTTTCCTACAGTTTCCGTGTAATTATTTTGGGTAAAGCTAGCCGGGTGGCGGGACACAGCCTGCCGTTCCTTCTATACTGTAAGATAAAATAAATCCTTTCCTTCTCAAGTTGCTTTGGTCATGGTGTTTTATCCCAGTAATAGAAAACTAAGTAAGATAGCTGAGTTAAGGAAAGGAATAAGCTAGAGTGGTAGGTATGGGGTAGGGGGATTTATAGCCATTGAGAATACTGAGGCTAGTCTTCATTGTGGGTATGTTAAAGTTGCTATATGTTGGCAACCCAGGCACATGTAACCATGGAGGGCAGTGGGTAGAGTCAGGCTGGAGACCCCACAGCTCAGCTTGTAGTTCTGATCTAGATAGCTCTTCTCAGCTTACTTAGACACTCTTGTTACTTTCAGTTTACTGGTAAGCCATTCTTTGTGTCTCAGTCTGTAGATGTAACTTTAAGAGTGTAGCCTCCTACCCATGGCCCCTTCTTAAACCTTCATGATGGAGCAGATTTAAGCATGGGGCTCAGCATTCTGTAATTCAGCAAGTCTCATTGATGTTCTCATTCACAATGGACATAGGACCTAGGCTGTGCAGTTTCTGCACAAGGGATTCTGGAGAGGCTCATCCATGGCACACATCTCAGCCTTTGTATCTGCTGGAACATGCTTTCACCCTGCTTCTTATTAAAAGGTCTAACATTCAAACTCATGGGAGGACAATTAGATGAAAGAAGACTCTCAGCTTCTCTTTTGAAAAGTATAAGATGAGAGAGTGTGGGGATATTGACAAATTCACAGTGAATGAAATAGTTGTAGCCAGGGCAAGTTGCAGAGTTGGGAAGAATTTAAAGTCATGAATAATGACCATGGGCAGGAGGAAGATAGGTAGTTGCTGAACTTGTTTCTTTCCCTTTACCTGGATAAGAGTACTTCACTGATGCTTTCCCCTATCCTCTCCCAGATCCACAAGGCCATTCTTGGAAATACGCACGTCCCACAACTGGAGACTGTGGGGTCATTTGATGGTCTCAAACAGAGGTGAGATTGCTATTATACATCAGACTGAGGCAACAGCTCCCTGGTGTGTAGAAAATTCAGTCACAATACATATACTTGGTAGTTGAAGCCAGTGTAAAAGGTAAATAATATTTAAGAAACTTATAAAGTAAGTGTGTAGCCATTTGTTCACATTCATGGTTTTATTTAACGCGTCTTAGCGCCATAGGATGAGAGTTGCCCCTAAAGGCCTCAATCAGCTAGACTATTGAATAGAAATGCAGAATGTAAATTGGTTTTTAACTAAAATCATACTGCTATTACTTTTTATGAAACCCATAATTTCTGGTAGAGAGCCGGCGTATAGAAAACCGTTATTATGGAAATGCCTTGTGGGATTTGACCAACTGCTTTTGCTTGGTGAATGAATACTTGGTTGTTGATTTATATGATGCAAGAGGCTGTGTAGGGCTAAATACATGCCACAAGGTTCTCAATAATGCAGCCTTCATGACCGTGCAGGTTGCATGTTTCATCTTTTAGTTCCACATTGGTTATATTTAGTTACGTGTAATTTTAAAGAGACATGCTTTCTTTCAATTACAACCTCAGGGCTGATCTTTTCTTTGAGACTCTCATTGAAATATTCATTCTTCATGGAGACAGAGAGAAAGGAAAAAAATACCACTGTTGGGTTGGGTTTTGTTTTTCTACCTGGTAACTGAAAATAAGATTTTTTTTCTCTTCCTCTGAGCTTCCCCCAAGGCTGTTCAGGATTTTGGAAGTCAAAGCAATATTCAGAACAGGATCAATGCTTGATGACTGCATATAATCTAAGTTTTCAAGTTTCAAGGATTCAGACTCACTTTTTTCCCACCTGCATACCAGAAAGCGTGACTGCAGGTCTCAGACCCACGCTGTGTCAGAACAAATGATGCGGACCACCTTCCGTGGTGCAGTGGGTGCTTTGCCTTCTTACAAGGCTCTGGGCATAACACACATAAACATTCAGGTGGGAGGCTGAAGAATAGAGCAGATTAGCATGGGACGAAGGAGCTGATGCAGATAACCTTGAACTTGTCACAACCATCTTTCAGTACACCTCTCATGGTCACAATGCATGGTCAACCAATGCTTTTTGAGTTACTCTGGAACCTAGTTGTAAAGATAGAAGACAGTGTGCATACTGCAAAGAGACCGTGTTTTTAATAATATGTTCACACCGACTCTGTCAATCATAATTTACTCAATACCTTTGTCTCATCTGTCTCAGCTACACTAAGAGGCTAATAACATTAACTTGGTCATTATAAATGACAGCTACTATACCTATGGCCCTCTCTTTCTGCCTTCTTTGAGACAGGGTTTCTTTGTTGTTTGTTCACTTTGAAATCCAGGCTTGCTGGCTGCGAACTTGCAGGGCATCTCTGTTCTCTTCTCATCTCTCTTTAGGGGCACTGAGATTACAGCTTCTGGACCTGCTGCATGCAACTGTGGCCAGAGTTGTGGGGACTCAAAGTCCTCACACTTGTGCAGTAAGCACTTTATACACTGGGCCATCTATCTCCCCAGCCACTGGGAACCAGCGATGTCCACAGGCAACCGAAGTTGCTTATTGGACTGTGGTTTCGCAGCCTTAAGCAAAAACATCCGGATTCTACAAAGCAAAATGACTGCCTCTTTTCCTCAATCCCCAAAACTCCTCCGAGCCCTTTGCATGTGCTGTATCTCATGTTTAAAATATTCCTCTGCAGTTATACACAGGTTGATGTTTCAGAATCTTGTCTAACTTATGTCTGTGTATGTGGTGTCTGGCACACAGTAGGTGCTTAGCGCAGACTGAGGGTAGTGGAGTTGAATGGTTCCCTTAATTAAAGCAAAAGGAAGCTGGTCCTTGTTTGGCATATCATGCCAGAGCCAGCATGGGGGCTAACTAGACAGGAAGCAGCCATCTGCAAGAACTGTGCACAGCTCACCCCACTGAGAATGTTAATTATGTGTTTAAAGGGAGACAGGGAGCCCTGGTGGCTTTTGGCACACAGCAGTGGGAATGGGACAGTCCAAGGACAGAATACTAAGTAGTCTATCCAGCTTGTGTTGCCTGCTCTCTGCAGCCCTGGAGAGAGAGCCAGGGAGAGAGAGTATGTTCCTAAAAGGCAGCAGTGTTCATTCATTTGGGAGGATTGGTTCCTCTTTATTCTTTTTCTGATGACTCTGTAGGTTCCTCCCTCACCCAAGGGGATGGCGGTGAGTTTGGTTGCATATACATGTTTTGGAGGTCAGAGGTCACCCTTGAGCACTTTTCCTCAGCATCTGCCCACTGCATTGATTGTTGATGTTGAGACAGCATTTCTCACTAGCTTGAAACTCACCATTAAACAATGTGGGTGGCCAGCAAACCGCAGGGATCTTCTTGGCTTTGCCTTTCTAGTTCCAAGATTGCACACGTGTATGTAGGCTTTGGGGACCCCACTCAGATCCTCAGCCCTGGATGTTCTTCAGTCCCTTTCTTATAGCTTTGTTCAAATCTCTTATTCTGAAGTTCTCCACTTCTGCTCATCTCTGGTCTGTTATGGCTCTTCTCTATTCTCATATACCAGGTATGGAAAATAAAAGCTGATTAAAGCCAATCTTAAAATGTATTGCCAATATTTTAATATGTTTCATCCTGGACTTTATAATTCTACATTCAAAACTTTATCCTATTGAAATGTTCCCTTAAGGAAGTATAAAATATAATGCATGTAAGGACTTAAGGCTTAGAAGCAGCTGCAAGATTTATCAGTATAGAATTACTTAAATAAATCTTGCTGGAGTCGTTTTACATAACTGTTAAAATGAATAAGGTAGACTTCTGTGCAGTGATTTAGCTGTGTTATGCTGAGAAGGAACATTCCAGCATACTGTATACTGTAAGACCCCATTATTATGTATAGAAAAGTATGTCCACTATTCATTTATTCAACGTATATTTATTGAGCATGAATTGCCTGCACATAGTGAGAAAAAGATTCAAAACAAACATCTGTCCTTTGTGGGAATTAAATTTTAACACAAAGGAGAATAAACAAGAAACATTAATAAGTAATGGAGCTACCTAATGTGGTAAAAGGTAATTAGCACAAAGAATAAATAGTGGAGCAGACAACAGTGTCCTCTGAGACACGTATGGGTCCTGGAGGAAGACAGGCAGGCTTCATTTTGTACTACATTTTTGGCTGTTCAGATTGGCACGTTTTCCCTTTCATTTGCTCTTAAGAATCTAAAAGGCTTCTTGATTCTGCCCAGGATCCTCAACTTCTCTCAGTTTAAAAGACCTTTCCTAAGTATTTGTAAACACTTAGGAGTCTTGCCATTCCTAAAAGCCAAGTAAAATTGGATTTCCTTTGTTCTCAATTTCCCTGGGATCCTTGTCTGCCTTTCTCTTGCCTTTGTATCCAAGACCTCCAGAGAATCTTGGAATTTCAAGGTGTTGCATTTTTAATCTTCTATCCAGGCTCCCTGCCTTAGTTCTTGTGTTGATGAAACTGTTCTCTTGCCTCACCTGTGACTTGCAAGGGTACCCCATCTCAGATGTTGATCTCCCTGGCTCCCCTGGGATGCCATTCTTACCTGTGAGGTTCAAGCCTGGGGAAACTCATCTCCTTCCACACATTCTCCTTAGATGACTTCATTCAACTTCCATTTATTTATTTGGCTATTTATTTGTTCACTATTTTTCCTGATTTTGAATGTTCACTTCTACCTTTTTTCCCCCAGCTTTCAATTCTACATGGTAATATCTATTTGACACCACACTGGATATGTTTAATACAAAATTAAAATGCTTCTCAGATTTACAGATTTATTTTTAGTGTATGTGTGTTGCATATATGTGAGTAGATGTGTTTGCACATGTGCAAGTGAAGGCCAGAGATAGACATCAAGAAGCTTTTTCTATTACTCTCCACTGTATTCTTTTGAGACATGCTCTCTCACTGAACTTGGAGCTAATAGATTTAGTTAGACTGGTATCTTCCTGTTACTGTCTCTCTAGCTGTGGGATTATAGGCACATCTAGGTTTTTATGTAGGTGATGGGGATCCAAATTTCGGTTCTCATGCTTGTACAGCAAATACTCTACCTATAGAGACATCCCCCTAGCCCACAACTTTCCTTTTCAATTATGTCTTCTCTTATCCATGTTTGTGTTTCCCCCCTGCAACAGAAATGCTATCATTGAACAATTGAGGTAGAATATTGGATTTACCTGTTGTGAAAATGTGTCCTCTTTGTTTCTATGGTCTTTGTTCCAGACAGTGTTTGGCATTAAGTGGGTGTCAACCTCACTGGGTGTTTGGTAAGGGGAAGGAAAAAATTAAAGGTGGATTTGTGGCAGGAACATCACTGGGACTTTTTCCACACTGTTTCATTTCCTACTGGGCAGATAGAAATTAGATGTTTCTTGCCTGGTTTGTATATGTTTTTAAATATAATTTATTTTATGTGCATTGATAATTTGCCTGTATGTATGTCTGTGTTATGGTATTGGACCCTAGAATAACAGACAGTTGTGAGTTGCCATCTGAGTGCTGGAAATTGAATTCTGGGAGAGCAGTCGGTGTTCTTAACCACTGAGCCAACTCTCCAGTCTCATCCCTATTTGGATCTTGACTGGGTCACACTACCAATTCTTAACAGAAGCATGTAGACCATTATGTTTTTTTCCAAACTTAGCCATGAACAGTTCATGCATCTTCTTACATTTCTCGTCTGCCTGACCAGAAGCATCAGAGTCCAGCGTCTTGAAGAGCAAAGTACAGAAGTGAAAATATTGGGAATTCTTCAATATCCTTTCTTCAGAGAATAAAGCTGCTTGTTGGGAGCATCCACTGGGCTTTCTACAATCAAGAATATACTCTTATTTTTTTATCCACTAAGGTTATGAAGCTGTTTCTCACAGTGGGTACTACTAATTACTCTAATATAGTCATCAGCATATAGTTTTTACCATTGCACTTGACAGTACAAAATAGTATTTGCTGAGACTCTGTGAGCTCATACATAAGTGTAATAACAAACAGCTATTGATTGTTCTTGATACTTGGTGGCACAAGACTTTAGAAAGGTGTCCCAGTGCCATATATTTGCAGCAATTCTTTTACTTAGCTTGTGTCTTATCAGGTTCTGACATGCCTTGGGCTCTGGGTACATTCTTGCTATAGATGCACTGGTAAATTTGTTCTGTGTGCTAGGGTTAGGTTCACATCTATCTTCGTAGTGTCAGTGGCCTGCCCCTATCCCCCCACAGCCAACTTCTCTGCAGTTGTCAGCCTCCGGATCTCAGCTATTTCCTAAATGGCTCTTTGAGCTGCCCTCTATCATTTTTATGACGTAGATATGGAGCATTAGTAAACCCAGTGCTGTGATTGCACATCTCCTGTTAGCCATTGTAGTCCACAGCCTTTTGTTCAACATAGACCAAGTAGGTGAGTCCACGGTAGAGGGTACTTCATGCAGATCTGCTTAGTTCCAGGCAGCATGCTAGCACTCACTGACTGAGAGTGTGTTTGGGAAGACTGGCACACTCTCATCATTGGCTGAGGGGATGTACAGCTGTGTGCAGAGCCTTGGGAAAGTACATATCCAGAACTCATTGTCGTGAAGTGTTAAAGGCAGACGAGATCGTCAGAAAATAGTATTGTAGAGGCAGATGTCTAAATGTGAAACTGTTTAGTGATATGAGCGGGAGATGTTGGCTTATTGATCATTTTGCTCTACTGTTACAGCTGAGAATGCTGCCATGAATCTTTATTGTATCGGGATACATCTGGTTGTGAATGGATTCAGAACAGGCTCTCAACAGTCTGAAATAAAAGAAAGACCCTTTCCATGGGTGCCAGGAACCAGCAGGTTGTCTATGTGTTGACTTCCCTTTTTTTTAAGGAAATATGTGGCGATTCTCTCTCTCTCTCTCTCTCTCTCTCTCTCTCTCTCTCTCTCTCTCTCTCTCTCTCTCTCTCTCTCTGTCTCTCTCTGTCTCTGTGTCTGTCTGTCTCTGTCTGTCTCTCTCTCTGTCTCTGTGTATGTCTGTCTGTCTGTCTGTCTGTCTCTCTCTCTCTCTCTCTCTCTCTCTCTGTGTGTGTGTGTGTGTGTGTTTGAAAGTGTATTTATGTGGGGGTATATACATATGAGTGCAGGTGCCCATGGGGGGCAGAAGAAGGTGTTAAATTCCCTGAGCTGGAGTGACAGATGGATCTGAGTTATCTGACATGGAGACTAGAAACCAAATTTGGGTTCTCTGAAAAAACAATGCATGCTCTTAATTATTACACTATCTCTCCAACTCCAGCTCTCCTGTCTGAAAGAATTGTCTTTTTGAATGACCACAGAAATACCAGTATGAGTTTGATATAAAGCAAGGGTTCTTATAAAAGTTTGTTTGAGTAGACTTTGTGGCAAAGATCAACTAGACCAAGTTCATGGCTTCACTGATAGGGTATTTTATTCTTCCTACACACCCTTTTTGGGTTGGAGACAAGAGAGTTCTAAAGGATACATTGTTAGAGTTACTACAGTTAAATTTACAGTATTATGGTCAACTATAAACATAAACTTAGGGTCACTTGGGAAGAGAAAAGCTCAACAGAATTTCTGCAATCATATTAGCTTGTGGTAGTGTCTCTGAGATATTCTATTAATTTCTAATTAGTTTAAGAGTGCACAGGCCACTGTAGGTGATGCCATACTTAGGCAAAAAGGCCCAAGTTATAAAAGAAAGCAAGCTGAACAAGCCAGGGTGAAAAAGCCACTAAGCAATGTTCCTCCATGGTTTCTACTTTAGCCCCTGTCTCCAGGCTCCTATCTTGACTTCCTGTACTGGCTTCTTTCTATGATAGACTGTGATTCATAATTGTAAACTAAATAAAACTTTATCACCCCACGTTAGTTTTGGTCTTGGTCTTTTTCACGATAGAGAGCAAACACATAGAAAGGACCAAGGGTATGAGTTAATTTCTAGACCAGTTATTGGTAACCTGGAGAGAAATTTCTGATCATACCTGCTGAACTTTTTAACTATCACTTCCTGGTCTGTGAAGAAGCATGTGGAGATGGAAGGCCACAAAGATATCTCTGTATTTGATAGCAAGCTATCATGATGGCTCCTTTATATCCCTAATTTGTTGCTTTGATCATTCACTATACTGTTTTTTATTTTTAGCTCTCTCAGTAAATGGGCACTAGGATAAGTATGGGCTTCATATAATGTACATACAATTGTGCAAAACAATTTTGTCTGAGAACAAAGGCCATTTAGGTGGTTTTTGTTGTTGTTTTACTAACGAGCACTGGAACAAGCGGCATCCACACACAGGGAACAGACAACGGCAAACCCCCAAAAGACAAAGAACCCCCAAAGCAAACGTAAAAATCCCAGAACCTAGATATAGACTGGATGCCCTTCACACAAACAAATTTAAATGGATCACAAATATATGTATATGTGAAAATCTCACCCCTCAAAAATAGCATAAAGAAAGAAAACTAGGTACTGGCTTTGGTAGTGACTTTAGATCCAACACCTGAAAGACAGTTTTCATTAAAAAATGGAGAAATTAAACTTCACTAGAATAAAAAACACTCTATTCTAAAAAAGACATTTTGGGAAAATGAAAATCTGAGACAGATTGGAAGAACAGACTTACACACAGATAAGGGACTGGTATCATAGTCAGAAAGAACTTGGGTAACTCTAAGATTATAAAATAACTCAACTAGAAATAGGTAAAAGACTTATACTACTGCATCAAAGGGATGTTATGGATGGCAGAGAAACATGGGAAATAATGCTTAGCATTACTTTTAAAATGTAAGCAGCAGCAGGATGCTATTATTTACTTATTAGAATGGCTAAAGTTCAAAATGCCAACACTACCGGATGCTGACAGAGACATGGAACAATGGAAGCACTTGGTTTTGCTGGTGCCACTTCAAACTTGTATGGAGAGTTCAAAACACAATTTGACAGCTGGCTACAAAGTAAAAAGTCTTACTGTGAGATCTAGAAACAACATAGCTTGACAGCAGCTTTGTTTGTAATTGCCAAACACTAGAAGCAATGAAGACATTCTTTGAAGCCAAATGGACAAAAAAAAAGAGTGCATTCATTCACACAACTGGATGTTATTTAATGATGTATAAACTCTCAAGCTACAAACTAGCATGAAATTCAAATGAATATTGCCACACAGAAAAGGCCAATATGTATGTATGATTGTATCACTGTAATGTGGAATATCTGCCAGTAAACATTTGTTGAATTCCTCAGAACATACAGAGCAAGTGATAATTTAAATATGGGCTTAAATTAATGTATTGAACTTGATACATCATTCCTAGCAGATACACCACACTGATGCCTGTTGGTAATGAGCTGAGGATCAAGAGCGTGGATGTGGGAATTTCCTATGCTTTCTATGCAGTTTTTTTTTTTTTTGGTAAACCTAAAATTATTCCAAAAAGAAAGGAAATCTCTCTTAAAGGTACAAAAATGACAATCAGAAATGACATCTATTAAATGGCACTGAAGAGACCTTTGAGAACTGTACATCTTCAGAAACACCGAAGAGAATTTGCAGAAACTAAGATCAGTCTTGTAAGAACCATGGAAGGTGGTGTAAACAGTTGCAGCAGGTAGGAGGTCAGTGAAGAGAAAGCTCTGCAACAGGGTATACCACACTGTATCCTTCTCCCTCCCTCCCTCTCTCCCTCCCTCCCTCCCTCCTTTCCTTCCTTCCTTCCTTCCTTCCTTCCTTCCTTCCTCCCTCCCTCTCTGCTTCCCTCCATACCCTCTCCTTCCACCCCTTTTAAGTTATCCATGCTGTATCCCTCTTTCTGGGATAGTAGGAGCCCTCAAACTAGCAATCTGCATTCTTAGTGTGCATACCTAGTTCTAGAAAAAGGAATTTTTTGTTTTGTTCCCAAGAAATTCTGTATGTCTGTTTTGATTTGGTGAACTATTACAAGAGACTTTTTTTTTTCAACTGTTTTGGAACTACGTGTGACTGGTGTGACTGGTGAAACTCCATGGAAACCAAATATGAAGTCTTTCCCACAGGGGCAAAAAGAAATTGAGGAAAACAGTATGCATTCTGGACCCTGGGTGCTGGACAGCCAGAGAATGACTTATTGTAGAGGCCATGGGGCTTTTAAAGTTACTGTGCATACAAGGAACCTAGAAAGACACACACACCCATGATAGAGCATGCGCTTACAGGATATCTCAGAAGACTGTGTTCTCAGATCCAACTAGGCTTTGGTTCCAAAGCAAACAGGAGATGAATGCTAAGGCAGAGTTCTGAATGGCACAGCTAAACATGGAGGGTGTTTGACACAAGGCTGGCTTGGCAGACTGCAATGTATTTCCCATTTGTTTTGTTTCCTTTTCTCTTTAATTTTTTCATTTCTTTAGTTTTTTTTATTTCTCTTTCATTTTTTTGTGTAAGAAATATCCAGAGTGTCCATTTCAATAAATGTGAAACATTTAAATATAAAAGAAAATATGAATTATCCATAGCAAAAAAATGAAATTATCAAGAGACTATCATTGAGGAAGTACAAACCCTGAACTACATTGAGCAAAGACTTTATAGATTATCCAGTATTCTCAGAAAGCTAAAGAAAACCATGGAAAAACAACCAAGAAAACAAAGAGGAAGTCTCAGTTCAGAAAGACTGCAAAGAGATACTGTGGTGATGTAATATTCTGAAACTACCTTTGAAATAGGACAATGTAACAACCAACTATACATGCATTGGACTTCCCATGTTATCAACTTTTATAACCTAAGCTAATGCATAGCTGTAGTCTTAAATTATGTACTTTTCCATGTTCCTGACTAAGGTAATACATGTACATCATTTGCTGAAAGGAGAAGATAGAGAATAGATGGAAAGCAATCTCATAAAATGAATATCTACCCTAAGTATGAAATGTAATGTGAATATTACTTGATAAAGAATGATGTTAGCAGTACTGTTTGTTTTCTGGGTTCATTGGGGTCTGAGGTGGTTTGAAAGAAACTGGTCCACCAAAGGGAATGACACTATTAGGAGGTGTGGCTTTGTTGAAGTGGGTGTGGCCTTGTTGAAGGAAGTGTGTCACTGTGGAGCCAGGCTTTGAGGTCTCATATAAACTCAAGCCACACCCAATTCTCAGTTCACTTCCTGTTGTCTGCAGTTGGGTCAGCTGGAATCAGGACTTAGTCCCTGATAAACCAGTTTAAAGAATGCTGTCGAGAATCCCTCATTCTTTCCTCATGTGATGCTTTCTGGGCTGTTTAATAAGTACAGAGCAAAGGATCTTGTTGGGAATAGACACAGACATAGATACACAGACATAGATAATCTAAGAGATAAGAACACACAAGAAACATGCAAGGGGACACAGATTCAGACTCCTACAACGAGTAGGAAAATGAATGAAAGCTACAGGGAGAAGGAAGTACAGTATTCAAACCTAGTCTCTTTCTTGGCTAAATGATAGCAAGGGGAGGTGCTTTGAAGTCTTTCCTTAAGGAGACACCAAGCATTATTGGCGACTTTGAGTTTATTATTAATGTGTTCAAACTGACCAAAAGATATGAATAGAAATGTTAGATAAAATAATATCTAAGATAAAAAACTAACTAGATGGGTTCTGTACCAAGTCTTGAATAAAGGTAATAAATAAATGTCAGAAAGGAAATGACATATAATAAATGACAACTGGCTCCAAGATAACCAAGATGACTGTTATGACTGTTCCCAATGACCTAATACCAGCAAGGTAATAGTGATTAAAAGGATAATGTATGAGCTATCTGACAAGTCAGCAAACTAGATCCAAGACAATAATCTATCTGTCTGTCCATCATCTTGCTATCCATCAGTCATCCGTTTCTCTCTCCCTCAAGAGTCTGTATAATATATGAATCCTTCATGTGTGATGAGGCTTAAGTTAATGAAAATGGAGTTGCTCCCGAGGTTTGGTTTTGTGAGATGTCATCACCAGGTTAAAAGGACTCTAAGGCAAGGAGCAGAAGTAATGTTTCCCAGCTCTGAAGTCCACAGGAACCACCATAGCTGAACCCAGACTCATCTTTACTATCGTAATTTCATACATTTGCTTCTTTCACTTGGCTTTTTGGGTTTAAATACTGGAGTGAGACAATACCCCAAGGCATCTTTACTGATGCCATAGGAGCTTGTATATTTTCAGGGTTGAGCCTAAAACATATTCTGCTCTGCACAGATTGTCCCCTCTGCCAAGGATCTTGCAAGGATCTTGTTTCTAAACAGGGATCATTGCACCAAAATACTTAGTTTTAAAGCAAAAGTGGAGGAAGTTTGAGCCCACAGAGTCAGTGGTATCCATAACTTCCTTGTTGCTCTAGAAGGTAACAAAATTTTACTCATTTTCTGAGCACATAAAAATTTGTCAATGGCTCAATCTATATTTATTATTTTGAATTTGAAAAATTAGCTTCTATAGCTCCCTAGTAAGTTGAAGGAATGCTTATGTAGTTTCTTGAAAAAAAGTCTGACATAAAGCCAGAAGATACATTTTGACTACTATTAGAAAATACCAAATAATTCAATTTAAAGCTGAATCTGTCAAAGCAAGAATGGCGTTTTTAAAATGTGTACTAGCAAATTGGAAGGCAGACTGGAAATTAGTTATTTGAGGCACACAAACTCTAAATGATCAAAGGTTTATTGACTTTCTCACAAAACAGGAAAAACTGACTCTTTCACATGCTGTCTAATGATTTCTTTTGCTCAAAAGCTTAGAGGGATCTCAGCTGAAGATGAAAACTTTAGATTCATCATTATTTACTCCATATGGACTAATGCTTCAAGTTAAGAAACAGCTAGACTCAAATGAGGGTTTTGCTTAGAGGAAATGGGTAGCAGAGTTGAACCAATGATGGGTTAGTGCTTAGCTAGCTAGAGTTCTTGGAAATGTAGGTTTCAGTTTGTGGTCAACATTAATTCATAATTTGAATACTAAGGTGTAATTGTGCTTGGGGTGTAACATTTGATCCCTCCTTTGAAACACAAGCAATACTTGAACAATAAAAAGAATGTCTTTAAAGGATAATATTCTGTCTTCTTTGTATGTATTTAGGTAGTTTTACTTTACCTTTTATGATCTCTTTTTATTAGGAGGTCAGAATGTCCTGGAGTGTGACTTTTTCATTAACATAGTGGAGGAAGCAGGCCAAAGCTCCTTGGTCAAAGAACTGCCAATTTGATTTCAGACTCCATTTTATCTGTAGAGTCAAATGAAGTTCAGGTTTCCCAAGCCCAAGGCAGCTGGGAACTTTCCAATGCCTCATCAACCTTCTCCTTAAACAATAGAAATGGTTTATTATGCCCTTTAGTTCTCTAAGACATTATGACTGTTCCTAACAACAGAAAGAACAAATGAATCTGATTGGTTGAACTGAAAGGCTTACACTCTGTGTTGGGTGACAATGACGAACAACACAAGGAAAGACTGTAATCTTTGATTCATGATTGGTTAAAATTTTAACTGTACCTTGGCATTTTTTTTATTTTTGTGTTTATCAACCCCACTTATGCCCCTGTTCTGGACATCCAGGAGAAACCAGGCTCCCAAGTCCTTGTCCTGCAGTCCTGATGGCTCAGTGACTCCACTTAGGTGGTGGATTATTAAAATCTTTGGAACTCTTAACGTCTTTCTCCTTCCTTGTGGTACATAATAGACTGGGTGTAATACTGATATGAGAAGACTTGTGCAGATGATTGAAGTTTTGTTTAATATGAGGGATTCAACAATGTTTTTGTTTGGAAATCACTAACCTGGTGAGATGTTTATTCCGTAGCAGAAGCTAACACTAAGGACTATCAAGAAACTAATACATGTCCCCTTGTGGTTTCTACTCAGTAGGGATTGTTGAGTAAAAACACAGGATATGAGGCACAGACTTAACCAAGATCATGACTTCTTTGACAATAAAGTTTGGGACCCTCTCTTGTCTTTGGTATCACTTACATTAAGCAAATAGTAAGACACAATGGGTACTTGGTGTGAATGAAGGCACTAATGCAATTTTGGTCTCAGTTAACCAAATATACCTTGTTAACCCTCACCTGGTTCTCTTCACCCTCTCAGGCTTAGATCCTGACTAGTATGGTATAAAACCTACCATTTTATAAAACAGGTAAAGGGATGAAAATGCTACCAGAAATAATTATGCTATTACAAATATTAATAGACTCAGTGTTTGCTATCCCATAGGTCAAATGACTGAATTTTCTTCACTTTTTATTAAAATCTCAAGTAAATAAAGTCAACCATCTTTTTCATTTTTTCTTCACCAGAAGATAATATCTAGGTTGGCCATTATCATGTAGTTAAATTTAGAATTGGAGCCCAGGCATTTTGATTAGAGAACTGGATTCTTAGCTCCACTGTGTCACCTTTACACATTTTATTTCAGTGACATCTGAATGGAATCTTAGCATGGTTTGATGTATTGCCCTCAGAATAATTTTCTACAGGTTGACTAGGGAGCAAGATTCGGTCATGGCAGATTCACACAGACTGCCAGTATCTTGGGTTCTTAACAGATAATATCAGAAAGCTTTTGTTTGCTTTTTTTTTTTTTGGCTTCACTCTGAATAACAGATGATCTTTAGGGAAGGCTTTTATTCTCTCCACATTTTTTTACACAAGAAAAGTGCATAAAGAGTAATAAGAAAATTGCCTATAAAGCAATTGGCGGTTCAGGGAGCTGCTGTGTGGAACGATTCTGTGAGCCAAACTGCCAGCATGTGCAAGAGTTCAGCTGGGTTCACTGGGCAAAGCTCATTACAACCAGGATTGTTGATCACTGATATTCCATCATTAAAAAGGGGGAGTGGGGTTATAATGATTTATTTCATTAAATTTTTACTTAAGTATATGTGTCTGTGTCTTTGTGTAGGTATGTGAACATGAGGCCAGGTATTGATGGAGGTCAGAGGATGTGAGATCCTTTGGGACTGGAGTTTACATGCATTTGTCAGTCGCCTCATGTGAGTGCTGGGAACCAAACTCATTTTTTTTTTTAAGAGCAGCAAGTGCTCTTAACTGCTATGCCATCTTTATGCCCCTCTTCTGTTTTCTATTATTTAACCATCCATTCTATGTATCTGTATATCTATCTGTCTGTCTATCTATCTATCTATCTATCTATCTATCTATCTATCTATCTATCTATCTACCTATCTACCTATCCATCTTGTTAAATATCTGGTGCAGGAGAATTGTGTGTATTCTGTCAATCATGTTTTAAATAAACGCGGATTGGCCAGGCAGGAAGTAGAGGCAGGGTGATGAAAACAGGAGAATGCTAGGAAGGAGGAAGCCCATTCCTCCCATTCCTACCCAGACCACCGAGAAGCTAGATGTAACTTGCCCAGCTGAAAGGTACGGAGCCATGTGGCTAACATAGATACAAATAATGGGCTAATATAAGCTACAAGAGCTAATAAGAAGACTGAGCTAATGGGCCAATCAGTTTATAATTAATGCAGACTCTCTGTGTGATTTTCTTTGGTGCTTGCCGGCTGTGGGGTACTGGGCAAGGCAGAAACCCCAACAAGCAGGCCCCTTCATGTTACAAATATCAGTCTAAGGACTGCCGATCAACACATGTCTAGGTAGAACTTGAGAAGAGATTGTGAGGGTTGTTGAGAGATTACTGCATTTGCTCAGCAAAGGTTGAGACTTATTTGAGAAGCATTGCCATGGCTACTCAGTTCTTGTCACTGTCCTAGCTGGTGGTACTTTTTATGTCAACAGAATCGAGCTCCCCCACTTTCATCTCTCTCCTCTGGCTCTATTTTCCTGGTCTGGATGAGTTGCTAGTGCCCGCTTTAGAAGAGGGACAGAGACGGGACTAACACAATAGTGATCATTTGTGTCAGTATTATACAAACATTTGGTATTTTGCTTCATATCCATTTAGTTTTAATTTTTATTTTTAAGGTTAGTGGCTGAGTGATTATCTTGGTTCCTGAGAGTTTGGATAAGCTTTAGATTTCACTCTTGAGCAATTCTTTTCTCTCACCCTAGGATCAGACCTGGAGGACTTTTGCCGGTTCCACGGGGGCCTCCTGCGCCATGTAAGGCTGTCACCGGCTTGAAAGGCATCCATGCTTATCCCTGAACCATTCATACAAGCTTCTACGAAATGCAAATGCTTTGAATGGATAGACTCTGATGCTGAGGGCGGGATCACCCCTTTGATAACTTCTGAGAATAATGTGGAGAAGGACTGTGGCTTCCTGGGAACAGAGTAGGAAATGGAGATTCTCTTCCACATGATTGGGTGGAGACAGAGGTTTGTGCTCAGATGAAGGTGATAAAATGGTGGAGAAATTCTAAACAAGAGTGTGGCTTCCTATAGAGCTCAGCTTCAGTGTAGTTCAGCTTCTGTGAGATAAGGGGTCTAGTCCACCTATGTATGCATTGTGCTAGATGTCATTGGCTGAGCTCTGCCGGTAGTGGAGGAAAAGATCTGCTTGGATGAGGACATTTGCAGAGAATGGGATATCCGTGAATTTCTGTAAATGAATAAGGCAGTCCTGGATGGCTGTCTAGGCCAGCAAGGGCTATGACTCACTTAATCTAAGAGTTTGCTTCCCAAAGCATGATGGTCGGAAACAATGGTCTTCGGGTATTTAACAGGTCTCTTCCGTACCTCTCAGCAGAGAAGAGAGAAGTGTTTGTCTATTAATTAAATACATTTAAATCGAAAAGTCAATATATATGCATATATATTCATATGTCCTTAAACGGAATAAAGACCAGCAAGCAGAAGCAGGATTGTAGTCTTCCTCCTGCTTCACTCGTGAGTGAAAGCTTTTAACATAACCGAAGGGCAGCACTGCTAACCTGGGCTCACCTCTGCTTTCAAGCCACCCATCTGAGTCACAGAACATTGTCACATCATGCTGCTGATGGAGGCACAAGCCCTGCAGCGGTCATCCAGAGAGAAATAGGATGAGGGAATGAATGGCCTTCCTCTTTGAAAATTCTATTAGCAGAGATGTCATGGCATTAGATCTTTTGTGTATTAAGAAACTTCTCTGGTGGGGTGAGCTGAAGTTGGGGTAAGGAAAGAAAGGAGACCTGCTGTCAGCTAGCTGTGTGCCAGGCCACGGAGCCTACATCCATGCTCTTTTGTCAGACAGGATGGAGCAGGGGGCTGTCACCTTTTCATTAGCTATAATTGAATGCCTACAGAGACAGTAATTACACATACCAGACAGGCCACACAGGCTCATCTGTCTTTGTTTATCATCAGACGAGGAGTATTGATCATGATGAGCACTTCCCTTTTTCTTGGATATGGATGGGGAAATTGGGTTAACAAGGTCTGATGTGGGCAATGCAACATATGCCTGTAGGGAAAGTGCATGAAAAGGGATTTTAATAAATGATGCACATTTGCTTTCCTGATTTTTCCAGGCTGTTAAATCTCTTGGGTGTTTCCTCTCTGGGAACAAATCTTGCCCCCCCCCCTTTTATTTGGAACCCAATAGAACACCAGGGATACAAGGCCAACTAGTATTTCTCTTCTACCCACTTTTCTGCAGATGCTCTCAAAATAATGCTCCACCTAGGACATGTCTTGTGATTCTGGACAGTGTTAAATAAAAGAGAATTGAGCTGGGCCTTTGCTACGTGGACTGTATAATAATAACCAAAGGGGTAGTGAAGGGAAGAGTTGCTATGTAAAAGTCCAGCTAATTAGTGTGAAAAAGTTATTCAAAGTCATTGAATAGGGGTGGGAAACTTGTGGCAGCACATCCTGCAGGTTCTGATTCAGTAGCTCCATTGCCAGAGAGCTGCAGACTGACTTCCATCCTTGGTTGAAGACACTTTCCCTTTTGTACATTCACAACAAATGAAGCAAGGGCAGGGGGAAGGGGAAAGATCTCTAATAAAGGGTCATGGTGGGCACAGCAGGAGAGGACAATGAACCAGTCATCTGCAGTGTTGATCCATTGAGAGTTGTCTGTAGGTGTAGAAAGTATGTTCTGCCTCAAGTGACATGAGCCTTGGGATGAACACTGCCTTTTCCAGCTTTTTTTGGGCTAGCCAAGGAAAATGTAATTAACCATATCCAATTACTGTTGGTTTTTTAAATGTTATTAAAGTTTTAAAAACCTCTATTATTTATCTTACTATGTTTGTATGACTGTTTTGCCTGACTATATGTGTAAATACAATGAGGGTGCGGTGACCATGGAGGCCGTGTTCATGGAGGCCAGAAGATGGCATTGTTTCTCCTGGAAATAGAAGTATGGATGGTTGTGAACCATGTGTGGATGCTCGGAATTGTACCTAGGTCCTTTATGAGAGTAACAATTACTCTTTTACTGCTGAACCATCTTTGCAACCCTAATGTTTTTAAATACAATTATCCTTTATTAAGTAATAATTTCATGTATGAATACTATAAACAGAGGCAGAACATTTGTTTTGTCTCTACTGCCAGTTCCAAATAAATGCACAAAAGCTTGTATTAATTATATAATATTCAGGCATATTACTAACTAGCTCTTACAACTTAAATTAACCCATTTCTATTAATCTATATTTTGTCATGTGGCATGTGACTTTACCTGTCCTCTAGCATCTTGCTTCCCTGGTGGCTACTGTCCTACTGTCCCCCCTCCCCCTGACTCTGGCCCTCTTCCTCTCTGTATTTTCAGTTTGGCTTTCCCATCTAGTCTCATTATGCCTTGCTATAGACCAAATCAGCTTTATTATCATCAACAAATGAGAGCAATACATATTCACTGCATATAAAAGGATTAACCCACAGCAGCATACAATGTAAGTTGTTTATAGCCCCTTCCCCTTAACTCCTTCTAGTCACAAATCCATTCTTAACTTCTTCTCCCAACTTCATGTCCTCTTTTCCCCCTCCTTTAATAATCCACTAAGTTCAATATGTGTTGGTCATAAAATCACTGGTGTGGGGCCATTCCCTGTATCCTGGTGGTCAATCTACCAGGGCCAATACCCTTAAAGAAAAATGATTATCTCCCATAACTCATCAATTTTTAATAGATCCTTAACTAGGCATTGGAGTTTGGATCAGTTAAGGAGTATTCTATGTTGTCCTAAAACTCAGGATAGGGGTTGGAGATAGGAGAGGGCTAATCAAGTTCATTTTTATCACATTAACTTGTAGCTTCATGAGCTCTGGGCCAGGAAGGAATAACTTTTTTGTTTTGTTTTTATTGTGGCCAGTTTAATCTTAGCTTGTAACCTGTCTCAGGCCTCAAAGCTGCTCTTCTTGTTCATTTGTCATTAAACAGTGACAAACGGTTTGATGATTGCTTGATGAAATGTTAGTATTTGAAAATTTGAAGTAAGTTCTTCAGAACCCCCTCCTTTCCCCATTAGCTAACTCCTCCATACCCCAGAAGCTCTAGGTAACAAGTAGAGAACAAGCATTTTAAGTAAGTCCTGGTTGACTCTGACAGGACTGGTTTGGGGACCGGCACACGTGAAGAACAGTTGGCTATCAGCTTCCCTGACTGGGAAATGTTAGTAAACTAGACTTAAGTGGCAATCACTAGTGGTTGCCTGTGTCGGAGAAAAGAGGTAGCTACACAGCCCGTGACAGCAAATGAATACCAGGCCACCTTTGGGGGATTTTGGTGAAAAGACTGATATGAATTCATTTGAACCAGATGGGGGCTGTTGGTTTCCAGAAGACACAGAATGCAGAGAAGCCAGTCAGACAAGATCCATGTGGGGACCACACAGCAGCAGTCTCCCTGTGTATAATCCCCAGAGCAGGGAGTCCATTCTCAGGAAGAAGAAGGGGACACACTTTTCTAAGCATTGTGTTTGTCTACAATAGGAAACCGGCTGATAGCTGCAGTTATTTAGTTGTCTGACTTGTCTCTGTCCTATTAGACTGTCAACTTCCTAGATTCCTTGGCTTTCTTCAGGACTGTCTCCCTCCAAGACCTAGGAAACTTCTAAGGGCAACAGAAAACTTCACACGTGGGTGTCTTCTGAGTTAACGGTGAGTAAAGCTCTAGACATCCCAGTGTTTGCAAATCTTTCCTCGTGCTTCCAATTTACTGAGTTTCATTTGGCCCTGGGAGATCAGTGACTTCTTTTTACTTAAAAATTTAAAAGTTACTGTGCACATTATACTAGTTTTTCATCATGGTGTTTTCAAATAAAAGTTTTGTTAGGATTCTTCCTCCTTTCTTTTCCTGCCCCAGACCCCTCCTCTTTAGACACTGTCCATTCCCCCATAGTCTCCTCACTTTGTCACATGTGCTATCTTGTCCTCCCTCCATCTTCATTTCTTCTGTTTTCCCCTTCCTAGTTTCATGTCTTGTACACAAACTTACCTACTTACCCCTGCTTCTATATATACATATAAACACTGTAAGTCTGTATCTAAATATGAGAGAGAAAATGCAATATGCATCTGAGTCTTGGTTACCTTGCTTAATACATATGCCAACGCTATCATTTTCCTATAAATGTCATTTTTCTTTATTACTTAATAAAATTTTATTGTATGTACACATGGATATATAGATAGATGGATAGACAGATAAAAAGAGAGAGTTTCCTCATGCATTCATCTATTGATAGGCCCCTAGTATGGTGGGTTGATTAAGAATGGTCCACATAGACTCATATATTTAAAGGCTTTGTCACCATGGAGTGTCACTACTTGATGGATTATAGGGATTAGGAAGTGTGGTCTTGTTGGAGGAAGTGAGGCACTGGGGTAGACTTTGAGGTGTCAGAGGATGCTAGACTTAGTCTCTTTCTCTGTCTATGGGTCAGGATGTATCTCAGCTACTGCTCCAGCATCTACCTGTATGCTGCCATGCTTCTTACCATGATAATGGATAAAACCTATGAACTGAAAGCAAGACACAATTAAATGTTTCTTTTTCTTTCATGAAGGTTGCGTGGTCATGCTGTTTCTTCACAGTATTAGAATAGTGTCTAAGACACAAAGCTGACTCTTTGAGATTTTTAGTTATAACATATTTGACCTTTATTGTGACATTGAAATAGGTCAAATGACTTGTCTGAGATCTCATTCTTATGGTAAGCCAGCATAGGCAGGCCCAAACTAACTCTCTCTGATTCCAAGCCTGAAAGTATTTTCTGTCTCAAGTGTTTTGCAGAGATATCTGAACCTCTAAGAATAATTGTTTAATCTGTTCGACATACAGTTGTGATTATGTGTCTTAGGTTTTTATTGATGTGAAGAGATACCATGACCATGGAAATTCTTATAAATAAAAACATGTAGTTGAGGAGGCTCACTTACAGTTTCAGAGGTTTAGTCCATTATTATTATGGTGGGGAGCATGGTGGTGTGCAGGCAGACATAGTGGTGGAGCTAAGAATCCTACATCTTGATTTATGCAACAGGAAATAGACTCAAACTCTGCACAGCAGCATCCTGAGCGCAGGACAACTTGAAGCTCACCCCGACAGTGGCACACTTCCTCCAACAAGGCCATACCCATTTCAACAAATCCACACCACACAATAGTGCCATTCCTATGAGCTTATGCAGCCAAACATTCAAACTAACATATTCTGTGTACACTAATGTATAAATCTATACATTATTCCTCTTCTTTATTCTTGAAGAAAAACTTTGGTACTCCCCATATAGGTGACCAAAGTTTGAATGTGAGAATCAAAAAGTTTGGATTGAATTAGTCTGCTCTCCCAGAAGAGCTGCTTTAGCTCTTTGGGTTGGGGTGGAATTGGCAGCTTACATCCATCAGTATTCCATCATGCACAGGATTTCACAGCCCCAGCCTCCCCATCTTTAGATCGATCACCCTTACCTATCATTGCCATCTCTGACAATTCTATCAGCGTCATCCCTGTCACTTACATCTCTCTCATCATGATTTATCTCCATTTTAATAATCTCTATTATGTTATCTCTGTCTCTGTCATCTACATTCTATTATATTTATCATCTCCACTATGTCATGTCCCTCTGTGTCATCTTCATCTCTGTTATCTCTGTTGTCTTTATCTCTAACGTGTCCTCTCCATCTCCCACATATCTCTTCTTCCCATCTCTAACATGTGTCTGCTCCATCTTTAACATGCATGTCATCATCATCTCTATATCATCTTCATCTCTAGCTCTGTACCTACCCTCTCTCTAATCTGTATTTCTGTCTTCATTTATTCCCCCCTTTCTTAATCTTAGGCCCCTCATCAGATTCTATTACATTATTTTCTGGTCTTCTTTATAGCAAAACATATCAATTGTCCAGAAGCATCTAATTGTATTCTAATAACTTTTATATCATCTATCATATACTCTAACTTCATTTCCATACTCAATTGGTTTTTGGATAAAAGTCGAGATGCAGACTGAGTCTTCTGTTTGAAACACTTTACTATAAGAGGTTTGCTTGGTGGGCAATGGCCTGAATGTAAGATCTCTATCAGTTCATGGTGCCTGAGAACCTCCAAGTACTCCACTGCCTCTTGGTATTTATATGACTACATTATTATTGCTCATTTATATGAATTGTATTAGAATTTTAAAGACAGAGCTGTTTTTGGTTGCAGGAGCCTAAATAATAGAAAAGTCGACATAGTCGTGCTATACAAAGTAGCATAGTGGATGTGCTGTCTACCTTTCAAGACTTAAAGACGTACCTCCTAGGGATTATGATCCCTCATGACCAACAACCTTTAGTTTTGAGCCCCCTCTAGGATCTGACTTTGTTTAGAGCTGACACACTCACCATCACATCTGCTTCCTACAGCACACCTTTTATATGTATTGGTCTGAAGCTTCAACCCTACAGAATCAGCCCAGTGCACAGTTCTGGTAGCATTGTCTGAGACCTCTGCTGACACTGCAGCAGCATGGCTGTCCCCCATACCCAGTTCTATTTTCCCCACTTCCATTTCTTGCAACTAACTTAGTGTTCTTCTGATGGACCAAGCTTCATCCCAGGCCTGCTACTGGGAGAACCTAACCTGGCACCACTGGCTATGGAGAGACCCTCTGAGGAAAGAACTCATGCTGTAGCTATAGAAAGCTATGCACGGGTAGCTGAGGGTGTTACAGATGTTAAGTGGATGCACACGTAGCTAAGGGTATTATGGACACAAGTGCCACATTGCTGCAGGTAACGTGGTAACTCCAATTAGAAAATAAGCAAAGCAGAAACCACAGGCAGCAGCTATGCTACTCTGGTCATTCCTTCTCTACATGAGCAAACCTAAGCCTTATCCAAAATGGAGTAGAAATAAAAAAATAAGGGTATCATCTCCTCTCTCTCTCTCTCTCTCTCTCTCTCTCTCTCTCTCTCTCTCTCTCTCTGTCCTTTACACTTGGGTAATGACTGGATTCTCATATCAAATGATGGATAGGCTCACAACAACTCCTGGGGAGACATCACCCATTCTGCCATGGAGTTAAAGGGCAAATCTCAAGTCTTGGGTTTTAGGAGATCAATAACCAAGTTGCTTCCAGACTTGCTGGAACAGATTTTACATTTATAATGTGAAAAGAAGCAGGTTCAAAGAAAGAAGAGAGTTCATCTAAGTGGAGCCAGATTCCATCGTTAAACCTTTAATTAACCTGATGACTTTGAGCAAAGAAAATCAATGGAGGCTTCTTACTTGTAGGAGAGAATAAATTAATATTTTATACATGAATGTTTGTTCTTTAAAAAAAACAGTGTGCAGTTTCTTTGGTGAGTTCTCATGGCTAATTTTCTTCCAAGAGTTTATAATTGCATATTTTTAAAAGCAAAAATTTAAAGTTGAAAATGTGCTTCCTGTATTGGCAGATTTCAAAAGAACTCAGAACAAATATGTGAGTATGAGCGTGAATTTCTGCCCATACATATATACATACATAGATAGATATATCTGTCTTGCCATCCATACACACATAATAAATCTATCTATTCATCTGTCTGTCTGTCTGTCTGTCTGTCTGTCTGTCTGCTTCACCAGAAAATACTGCATTTTTTATTTTAAAGGCGCGCGTGTGTGTGTGTGTGTGTGTGTGTGTGTGTGTGTGTTGTTGGGTGGGTGAAGTGAGGAATGTTACCACCTTTTAACCTGGTCATAAATAGGTTCAAATTTATTCTTGTGAGAAGGGAGGATTTTTATGAATAGTTGATTTCACTGGGTGTTGACTATCCAGTAAAATATTGTGTTAGTATTCTGAAAGAACACAAAGAAGATGTTTCCTTCTGTTTCTCACACACTTCACCCACATGTGCCTGCTGCTCAGTTAGTTGTGGAGTACATACCATAGTCAGCACCCATGGGTCCAGACAAGTCTCTGATAATGTTCAAACTATGAGTGACCAACGTGGAGGCAAGCCTACCGATGTCACAGACGCCTTCTAATGCTTCCATCTATCCTTACCAATGGAAACTGGATGATGTCTGTCTGTCTTGAGGGCAGACAGTATGTGCGGTCTCCTTTTGCTCTTTCTTTAGGTTTAGCTTTGTGACTCAAGCTGTTAGCACACAGAAAGAATTTCTGACCGGCATTAAATAAGGTAGGGTTGGTTCTAGGAAATATGAATCATTTGCCTTGACTGGGCATGCATTTAGAGGATTTTATATTTATGGCATTGAAAGCTCTGGTGATTCAGTTATAAGGCTGGACTTCATGTGTAATTCCCAGGGCTCTGAAAACATTCCAAAGAAATTTGAAGGGTCAAAGAGAACATCAAATAAATCAGCAAGGTTTTATCTCTAAATCTTAATCTTTTGGGGATGCTGTAACAAAAGTCAATAGCCTATGTAGTTTATAACCATGAAAAATTATTCTTAAGGATTTCAGATGTTGGAGGTTCATGATCAAGGTGCTGAAAGATATAGGCTCTGGTGAGGACTAACTTCCTGCTCATAGCTGGTGACTTCTTGTGCCTTCACATAGAGCAAATGCTGACAAGACTCTTTCCCAGCTGTGCTGTCGCAACCAAATCACTTTCCAAAGGCTTTCTATACCATTAACATCATTTGAATTAAAATGAGATTTTGGCATATAAATTTGGGGATGATACAACCATCCATATTACAACACTCTTTAATAGTTAAAAGTAAGCAAGGACATTTCAATGTTAATGATTTTTACTCCAAAAACAATGAAACAGAAAAAGAAGTGGTCCACTTAGCTATAATTCTATCACTGTATTTTTGAGACAAGTTCTCATATAGTCTCGCCTCCAGCTTGATATACAGCCTAGAATGACCTTAAACATCTGGCCCTTGTGCTTTTACCTCTCACACCCAGGGATGTGCTACCATGCCCACTTTATGTAGTGTTGGGGACAAAATCCAGGGCTTCACGAAAGCTAGACATACACTCTACCTACTGAACTATATCCTCCAGTCTTGACTTCTACAATATGTGATAAAAATGTAGGAATGGAGAAAGGATGTCCCTTTGGACTGAGAACATGATAGATTGACTATGTCACTATCATGACCAAAAATAGAGAGAAATAAACGGAAAAACAAATGTAAATCTTGCCAACTGGGGATTAGGATTTTCAAGGCATTTGAAGAGCTCAGAAGTGCGGTGGTCAGTGGGAGATTGAAACAGCGGGAAGCAATCTTAAAAAGGGTCTCATTAAGAACCCGGACAATTTGATTACTCAGCATTTCCTTTAACTCCATGACAGTCTGAGCTGACTCTTGCTGTGGAATATTATTCTAACTGGGAAAAGATGCGTTACACTTGTTTATGCTGAGGAATATTTAACTATATGAAGATGTGTTACTCTTGATTATGCTGTGGGGCATTACTTTTAACTGTGTAAAGGGGTGTTACATTGGTTTGTGCTGCATCTGTTTAACAATGTAAGGATGTGTTACATTTGCTTATGTTTTATATGTTTAATTATAAAAATGTGTTGCTGCTTTACCTTGCGTGCATAAGGTGATTGGTCTACTAAAAATCAGAATGGCCAATAGCTAGGCAAGAGAAGGATAGGTGGGGATTAAGAGATTAAGTAGGAGGAGAAATCCAGGATCCAGAAACAAGAGAAGAACAGCCAGGAGCATGAGGAAGAAAGGAGGAATACATCCGGGGCCAGAAGGCAAGTAGCTGCCAGCCAGCCAGACATGAGAAGCAGTGAAAGTTAAGATACACCGAAGAAAAAAAGGTAAAAAGCCTTAAGGCAAAATGTAGATGAAGAGAAAGAAGTTAAGTTATAAGAGCTATCAAAAATCAAGCCTAAGCTAAGGCCAAGCATTCATAACTAATACTAAGTCCCTGTGTCATGATTTGGGAACTGGTTGGTGGCCCAAACAAACAAGCTTGGTACAGACGCTCATGAGCTATGTCTCTAGAAAGGTTGTAGAGACTAAGTATACCCATTTTGAAGGATTTTTTCCAACTTCTCCTTAATATCTCATTGGTTTTCCCATTTTTTTTGTCTGATAATCTTTGTCTGTGTAAGTTTACACACCATAAAAGGTAACTAGAAGACATGGCTACTGAGCAAAGAGAATTAGCAGATATAATCCCTAAAAAATCATCTATTTGGGTAACTTTGGTTTGTTTTTATTCTCTTTGGTGTGTCACAGATTTGAATGTCAGCTGCATATGTTTTCTTTTTTTTTAGGCTAGGTACATATAGCTTCTGGGGATAAATTAATAAAACAGCCACAAGTATACATAATTATTAATAGTTCATTTTTATATATTTACTCAAGTAGCATTTACTTGGTGCTTATATACCAGGCTTTATGGCTATCATGACAAATTAGTTAGGCATGGTTCCTACTTTTATGGAACACAATTAAATGAGGGATGTAGACAGCTACCTGGGTGATTTCCACTGATGGGTTTTATGTTACCTTTGCTGTCTTTCTTACGATGACAGTATAAGGAAGGTACCTTTGGCCTGCTCTAAATTTAATGAAGTCTTTTAGTATCTACCTCCAAATTAATATATGGTGACCTGTAACTGCATTATGAAGTTGGCCTTTTGGAGAGATGTCCAGGTAGAGTCCTCATGAATGGGATCGGTGCCTTTCTAAAAGGGATTCCATAGGGCTCTTTCATCTCACAGTCCACAGAATTGTGAGATATCAGTTGGTGGTGTTTATAAGACACTCAGTATAAGGCATTGTTGTTATACAAGTACATTAGGACTAAGACAGCTTCTAAGAGGGATCCAATTTGGGTGTAGTGTTGCACACCTGTAATCCTATCTCTCAGGGAGCTTAGGCATGCGAGTTTGGATGCCAGGTCAGCCTAGGATGCATGAGTCACTGTGTCTAAAATATATGTAGAATGGAATTCATATATATGTTGAAGTCAAAATAATGAATAGAATTAATCCAGAGAAAGGAGAATGGAAAGGGGAAGAAATATATCAACTATATGGAGCAGAGGGAGCAATATTTAGAGTGCTTCTTGCCAGTGTCTTCTGACAGAACTGGGTCCCTTTGCACACCCTCTCTAGAGCTCTTCTGAAATAGATTTGCTACTTATTTCCAATGTAAAGTTTCAGAGAGAGAGAGAGAGAGAGAGAGAGAGAGACAGACAGACAGAGAGACAGAGAGAGAGAGAGAGAGAGAGAATGCACATGTATGTGCAGATACATAGAGAATCCTAGAATTACAGGTGGTTATGTGTCACCCAGCATGAGTGTTGAGAACCAGATTAGGTGCTCTGCAATAACAGAAAGTGCTCTTGACCACTGAGCCATCTCTCCAGCCCCTACAATGTAGTTTTCCCTTTCTTCCTAGTTTGTCTTTCTATGGATTTCATTAAACACTAACCCTAACAGACTTGGGCGAAAAGGGCCTATTTGACTTACAGGTGAATATTCACTCTCTAAGAAAACCCTGGATGAAGCTCAAGGCAGAAACAGGGAGGAAGACACTGAAGCAGGGGCTATGGTGGAATTTACTTACTAGCTTGCTCCCCATGGCTTGCTCAACTTGTTTTCTTATACAACCCAGATCTTCTACCCAGAGGTGGTACCATCTACAGTGGACTGGGCCCTCCCACATCAACCATTAATCTAGAGGATGCCCCACAGAAGTTCCCACAGGTCAGCTTTTACTCAGTCGAGGTTCCCTCCTCCCAGATGACTTTGGCTTGTGTCAAGTTGCAAAAATTAACTTGCATAACTACTTTACTAATAGAACTCTGGATGCAATAATGTTTCATTAAGTTTTTCTCAACCCTGTATTTATAGTTGAGCACATGGACATCTGTAAACAACTCTGTTTCTTACAAGTCAGCCAGAAGTTACCATGTAAGTAGATTTTAGCCAATGAATGTAGTGGCTATACTGAGTTCTAGAACAATCCAAATAGAAAGTGTTCTTCTTCATATTTTTCCTTTATGCTGACTGGAGCTAGAGAAACTGTCTTGGGCTAGGAAGTATGTATGGTTTATCAAGGGTTGCTGAGCAATAAAATGAGAGGAATCTAGCATGTATATATTCCACAGTTTCTTCATCCATTCTTCCACTGAAGGGCATCTAGGTTGTTTCCAGGATCTGGCTATTACAAATAATGCTGCTATGAACATAGTTGAGCAAATGCTTTTGTAGTATGATTGGGCATCTCTTGGGTAGATTCCCATAGTGGAATTGCTGGGTCCTGGGGTAGGTTGATCCCGAATTTCCTGAGAAACCGCCACACTGCTTTCCAAAGTGGTTGCACAAGTGTGCATTCCCACCAGCAATGGATGAGTGTACCCCTTACCCCACAACCTCTCCAGCAAAGGTTATTATTGGTGTTTTGGATTTTAGCCAATCTGACAGGTGTAAGATGATATCTCAAAGTTGTTTTGATTTGCATTTCCCTAATAGCTAAGGAGGTTGAGCATGACCTTAAGTGTCTTTTGGCCATTTGAACTTCTTCTGTTGAAAATTCTCTGTTCAGTTCAGCGCCCCACTACTCAGCGGTAAAAAACAATGACATCTTGAATTTTGCATGCAAATGGATGGAAATAGAAAACACTATTCTGAGTGAGGTAACCCAGACCCAAAAAGATGAACATGAGATATACTCACTCATAATCGGTTTCTAGCCAAAATTAAAGGATATCGAGCCTATAATTTGGGATCCTTGAGAAGATAATAAGAAGGCGAACTCCCAAAAAAGATATAGTAATCCTCCTGGATATTGGAAGTAGACACGATCGCCAGGCAAAAATTGGGAACTTGAGGGTGGGGCGAGACACGGCCAAGGGAAGATGGGGAGAGAAAAGCGTAAAGGGGAGAATGGGGGGAGCTCGGAAGAATGGGATGCTTGGGATACAGGAAGGGTGGATATGAGAGAGGGAAGCATATATCTTAATTTAGGGAGCCATCTGAGGGTTGTGAAGAGACTTGACCCTAGAGGGGTTCCCAGGTTTCTCGGGAGACGCCCCCAGTTAGTTCCTTGGGCAGCTGAGGAGAGGGAGCCTGAAAAGGCCAGTTCCTATAGCCATACTGATGAATTTCTTGCATGTCACCATAGAACCTCCACCTGGCGATAGATGAAGAAAATGACTGAGCCCCACATTGGAGCACTGGACTGAGCTCCCAAGGTTCTCATGAGGAGCAGGAGGAGGGAGAACATGAGAAAGTCAGGACTGTGAGGGGTGTGTTCACCCATGGAGACGGTGGGACAGAACTAACGGGAGCCATCACCAACTCCAGTTGGAATGGGACTGATGGATCATGCGACCAAACAGGACTCTCTGAATGTGGCCGACGGTGGGGGCTGACTGAGAAACAAAGGACAATGGCGCTGGGCTCTGATTCTTCTGCATGGACAGGCTCTGTGGGAGCCTGCTCAGCTTGGTCGATCACCTTCCTGGACCTGGGGGGAGTTGGGAGGACCTTGGTCTTAACATAGAGTAGGGAACCCTGATGGCTCCTTGGCCTGGAGAGGGAGGGAGGGGGGATATGGGGGGAGGGGAGGGGAGGGAAGGGGAAGGATGAGGGGAGGAGATGGAAATTTTTAAATATAAAAAAATAAACCATAAAAAATGAAAGGAATCTGTATTCAATATTGTAAGACTGGAACAGCTAGAGTAGTCTTTGACCTCTGACCTCTCAGGTGAGATCAAGACAGTCAGACCTTTCTAAATATTGAGTAGAAAGGGCTATTGTAAGCTCTTGTCCCTGAACCTCTTAGAATATGCTGCTCCTGTTATATCCCCTTTGTTTTAAAATAAACTATTAATTTTGTTCCTATATTTGTGCCTTTGATAGCTCCTGTTTATTCCTATGTCCCTTTAATTTTTTCCACCATCAGTGAAATATGTTTTCACTATAAGATGTTGCTCCAGGCTTGATTTGTTTTATGCCCCTGTTCTGGAAGTATCGAATTCTCTAGTGAGTCATGTTTTGCTTTTATTGGACGATGCATGAAAAAAGCAAAGGATTGGGTGCAGAATGTGTCCCTTAATGTTAAGTGTTGCTTTATTTACCCTCCAGAGGTGACATATCAAGAGAGAATGTACATGCTAATTATATATATATATATATATGCACGTGTATCTAGAAATATTTTATATGTAAACACATATGCATATCTAAGACTAAAAATAAATTAATACTGTTTAAACTGTAATCCATTTCCACATGGATCGTTTTAGCATTTCTTATTTATCTGGAACTTTCTACTCCATTAATGAGAAATACAACCCTTCTATTCCTTTTCTTCATTGTTCAATTTCAGCATAGGTGTATATAATTACATACGTCTAGATTGCTAATCTTTACTCATGAGAAATCATTTTACCACCTGGCAAACAGGACTTTGGAGCAGTTCATTTTGCCTGTAAGCTACTTACTCCACTCATTCCCAAAGCTTCTCTGTCTCTCTCACTGCCCACTTCCAGGGAATTTGTTTCATTTGTATGTAATAAAAAGAGACTGTCAGCTTCTACATTCTTCTTGATTTCATTGTGGAATCTCCAACCTCGTAATTTTCTACCTACAGCATGAGGACTATACTGAATAAAATTGTATTAGATTATAGACCTTTAAAATTAATTTTATTTTAGCCTCCCTTGTCAAAAAATAAGTACAAAGATGAGACAGATGTTAATGTACTTCATTCTTATAACCATTTTACTGTCTATATGTATTTTATAGTATTATGTTGAAAAGCTCAAGTATGAACAATGGCATTTTAAATGTGCCTATGTTAAGAATGACCTGACTTTGACCGCAAGTATACCTATACCACACAAAAAGATAGAGCTGACTCCTGTAACTTGTACCCTGACTTTCACATGTGTATGCAAACCTGCTTACACACATATTAAATTTAAACTGACAATGCAGACTTAATTTAATTGCCTATTCTTCAGTTCATTATACCCTAAAATAAATATTATTCAGCACATTTTAATAGGTGCACTTGCCGCTTATAGACCATCCTTGGAGAGGAGTATATTAATATCTTTCAATCTTACCAGCATCTCCAGCTCCATCACTTTGCATGCTGTTGTGATCCTTGTGTGATTTTACTGTTGCTAAACCCACAGCTCTCTTAGACACCTTCAGGAGGGCTGACCTTAACTGGAATGTGTAGCACATATTCTAAGAAGACACTTTTTGAAACTTGCTGGTCTAAAAAAACCAAGTAATTAAGTTAGTTTGGTGATCCATAGGAAAATGGACATGGAAAGAATTTAAAAATAAAACTTAGAAGGATTTCTTGTTGGTCCCAATACCTTATTTTAGTCTCCATTATGGTTACATCGTAGCATTTGTGTTCCCAATTGAGAAATCATCATCCATAGATTCCAATGATCACAAAAGCCATCTGGGAGTGTATTGTCTCAAGTAAGGGCCTAAGCATTCCTAAGATTTAAGCCTTCACTCAGGAGTGTTCTAGAATCCAGACAATTACTTTGAATAGCCCAAGGACTAGCTGTCCTTTCCCATTTGTATACTTGTGTGCCTTTTCTCTCCTACTGACTTTGTTCTCACTTGATGGATTGACTTGCTTCAACTCTGGCAGGACTACCCAGACTCATTGGCAAGAATGAGGCTGTGGCTCTGTCTAGCGTGTAGCTTGGGTAGCAAAGCAAACTTGGCATGCTGTTCCACCGAGACTTGTAAACAATAATTAAATGGACTCATGCCTCCTAATTCTGCTGTTTCATTTCCTTCTTTCAAAAATACATGGAAGAGTTTTATCTCTGGATAATGAGTGACAAGAATCACAGCTCTCTGCATTTAAACTAAATGAGCTCAATGAGGGTGTATGGCTCCTGCAATTACCATTTTACTATTTTGCATATATTCACAATAAAAGACAAAAACAAGGAGGTTCCGGTTTCTTGTGTATGCTGAAAGCAGAGAGCTCAAAAAGAGATGTTTAAGGACCTCTGGTTATCTGGCTCTTTGAAGGCCAAACCAGATTTACAAAGCCTTCCACTGATTTTAAGACTGTCCCCCTGCCACTGCAGGAAACTGCTCATGTTTCTAGGCATTTCTTTCTGTGCCCAACGAAGCGGGTGATACCTGCTTTACTTATAGATGCAAGGTGAGATGATAAGAGATGACTGCCAGTGATGTGTCCAAAAGGTGTGAGATGTGGAAGACTGGTAGTGGGATGCTTCTGGGACTGGTACTGACTGCACTGAACAACAACCAGGGGATGCAGCTCAGTTTGAAAAGATGATTTCTGTATCTTGAAGCTACCTCTCCAATTGGAATGATTTGGGGGATATGTTCTCTCAAGAAAACAGTGGCTCTTAGAACAAATAAAATAGCGTTATGCAAGGTTATCAACAGTTGTAACAGCAGCATTTAAGAACCTCATGCTGAATATCTTGGTTATCACACCTGGGTTTGAGAAAGTCAGCAATGTTTTCGTCTGTGGAGGGACTTCAGTTTCTGTTCTGTCATGGATGTTTTTATATCTGCCATGATTGACATGGAAATATGGGAGTCACATCTTTTAGTCATTCATGGCCAGTATACCACATTTACTTGTTCGATGGTCTGGTGTTTTTTTGCCTAAGATGGAGGAAGCAGAAATGATGCATAATCACAGAATGACTGGGCTTGAAAAGCCCTTGGAGATCAAGTGAGGCAGAGAGAGTGGTTTGTATTGCCATTCAATATTTATGGTGAGTTGTGTTTGCCACATGTGGCCATTTCTGAGTCTTGGCATGGGAAACCAAAGTCCGTTTATTATCAGGTTCATAAGGAGTATGCATGCGGGTGGAATTACCTTCAGTGAAGGCTGACTCTGGTGAGGTTAATAGGAGACCAGGAAGGCTAGAAAAAGCTCATTGTGCTGACCTGTCTTTTGTAGGACATAAATAAACCAACCATGTGATGGTTAATTTTTTATCAACCTAACACAAGCTAGGATCATTTGGGAAGGGGGAACCTCTTCATCCATCAGAATGATTTGTAAGCAAGCCATTGGGTCATGGTTTTGGTTAATGGTTGGTTGATATTTAAGGGGCCAGTCCACTGTGGATGGTCCTACCTCTGAGTAGGTGGGTCCGGGTTGTATGAAAAACAGAATGACCAAGTCATGGAAAGAAAGCCAGTAAACACTGTTTCTCCATGGCTGCTTCTCCAATTCCTGGCTCCTGGTTCTTACCTTAAAGGTCCTGTCCTGACTTGCCTCAGTGACAGAGTGTGACCTGAGTTATCAGATGGAATAAGCCCTTACCTCCCCAAGCTGAGTTTGGTTAAGGTTTTATCATAGCAACAGAGGAACTAACTAAAACAAATTTTATAAAATAATACAAACCACAACCGACTATGTATCAGTGTTAAAAGATGTAAGGAAGGAGGGGACGATTATGCTAAATGACCAAGTGGTGGATATAGAGTATGTGGATGCTTTTGAAATAGCCTATAAGTTTCTATGATTGTTTTAATGTTCACACAGATTCCTTCCCCTTTGCTCTGATATAAACTTCCCTGTATTTCCATCTATACATTTACTATTGAGGGATCTGGGACAATTACCTCTTTTCTAGAGTGTATGGTGTCTCCTTTCTACTTATGGCATTGTTGGCAGCAGAGGTGGCTACACGATCACCTAAAAAAAATGTTTGTTATTGACCCTAAGGTCCCTTATTTAAGCACAAATCAGTAGAAATAGAACCCATCTCTCTGTGACTTCACAGGTGAGAGACTAGCCTAATGTTGATTTTGTTTGAGTGTCCAAATATCTTTGGACACTAGTTTCTTATACAGTCTTCAGAATGCATGAAGAAGGTGTGGGTCCTAGTTCTCAGAGAAGGGAGTGACACTGGATGTGTCATTCCGGCCCTAGTGAGTCCAGCAGATTCTTTGGTCCAGAGTTATTGTTGCTGTATTTCTCAATAATTAGGTATTTACATATCCACAAGTCCATTTACATCCTCTCCTATTCCATGAGCAAAAGTGAATGGTAATAAAGCCATATACTAATGAGTTTAGGACAGCAGAAAAATCCAGATTTTTTAAAAACATTTATTTATTTATTATGTATACAATATTCTGTCTGTGTGTATGTCTACAGGCCAGAAGAGGGCACCAGACCTCATTACAGATGGTTGTGAGCCACCATGTGGTTGCTGGGAATTGAACTCAGGACCTTTGGAAGAGCAAGCAATGCTCTTAACCGCTGAGCCATCTCTCCAGCCCCCATACATCTACTTTCTTAACAGGCAAGTGACTCTAGGTTTGGTGGTTATCTGTAACACAGATGTCCTTAACAAATCTGCAGTGGAGAGACCTACCTGAGGAATGAGGTTTAGAGTCCTGGGGCAAAAGAGAGAGACCGTGAAATTTGGATCTAAGTCCAAGTTGTGCTGAGTACTAATGGGACATTCTCAGTTGGGTTATCAATTGCCAAGTTCCTCATTGTGGAAATAGAGAAAAAATAAATGATATGGTACACTTAATTTAAAGCTATGCTTACCCCAATAACAAAACATTGTAAAGAATCAGGTCCCTAGAAAGTCCACTAACACTAGCCTAAAACAATAAGGGACCTTCACTACAAGACAGTGTACAGAGAGTGAGAGACTTTGGCACACTCAGTCCTAGGTAGAATTTTGTTTTTTTCAAAGTCCTCCCTTCAAGGCTCAGGGATCTATGACGAAGATGCTGAGAGACAGAACCAGAAGTGGCGGGTGACTCCAAGGAAACATCATCTTCCAGACATAACAGGACTGACGCACATACGAGCTCACAGAGACTCTGGCAGGATGCTCAGGATCTGCATATGTTCGAGCCAGATGAAATCCCAGCACTGAGAAGGGAAGTAGACAAGAAGTCCCACCTCTAACCAAGAAGCTATCTACAATCAGTACCTGCTGGGAAAGCGAAATCTTTTGAGAACAAGTTTCTCTTTAGGATGGGTGAAAGTAACGAAAATCTCTGTGTTAAGGAGAAACATCTGTGATTTCTTGTTTCTATTGAGCCATCTCTCTAGCATTTTCTTGACCTAGAACCAGGATGATATCCATAATTTCTGGGCCACACTGAAATGCCATCCCTGGCATGTAAATTCGCCCCCACATAGGTCATCAGGCTCTCTACTTTGAGATATAGCTTTGAAGTATGGGAACTCTTTGGTATCTTAGACTTATTCACTGAGAAGAAAGGGATCCTAGATGGGAACTAGTCATTGTAGTGATGGAACTTTGGGCACTAACCAAGTGATTGGAGATCATAGACCTGAGTTTCTTGTGTTTGGTTATCATGAGTAATCCCTTTGATGTCTGACAACTTGTAGAATTCGATCAAACTGAGGTTCAAATCACCAGTTGGGTTCTGTTCACTGAAAAAAAAAAGTCTCTTAAAACTTTTGAGAAACCTACTTTTGCCTCTGCCAGTGTTACCATCCACCTGCTTCCTTGACTTCTTCCAGTCTTCCTGTTCATCCATATTGTTAACCCACTCATACAGAAAAGCATCACTTTATCTGATTTTTGATGGTGCTCACTGCAGTTATGCTTCTGAGACCTCCCTGGATACCTACTAGCTCCCATGTCTGTTGTGGCACTTTGTGTCTTCTTCATCTTCAGAAATTATAATTGAGCAAAATCAGTGTGAATAAGGCAAACATCCAAACCAGGCAGGTAAAGATGAAAATAAATGGTTGATAAGTGCTCAGCAACTGCATGAACTACAGATTTGACTTCTGGAGCTATTTCACAGGGAGATAAGGAGGAACTGCTGACTCTGATGAATTTTTATTGACTGAGTCTTGGTGATTACTTTCTAGTGTTGTTGTCACTAGGTGTTTGTTGATCTTGTTTCTCTGGTCAGTTACTAACTTTGGGAATTCTTGACCACGGACGGCTGTCTCAGGAATTTCTACTTTGCCTTTTCAATTGTAGTTCTATGATACTATTCAAAATGCTCCAAGAATTTCCAGATATTTGGCCATGTTTTCTTTTTTAAGTATATTTTCTCTATATGTTTGATTTTGGGACACATTCCTCGACTTTCTAATTATCATAATTGTACCCCCCCCCCGAATAAAGGTGAACACATGCACACCTCAGCCATACCAAATTAAATCCAACTATGGATACAAAAGAAATTGTGGAAAATTCACATTCTTACTATAGCACCACGTTCTTCTCCTGTGGGGGAAGTGACCAGAGATAGAGACTCATTAAATTTAAAGAATAACCTTTCCATGTTCTAGTGTGTTTTTCTTGTAGTACGTTCATAGACTTAATCATTATCTTAATGTTCAGTTGCTAAACTTTCTAGCTACATCTGAACCATAGCCATAAATCTAAACTGTACTTGAGGTTCCATGGAGGTGACAAAAAATTCTTTAGCTTGAGTTGACTGACTCATAGGGTTATGTTTATGGCAATATTATTACAATTATTACATTATATTTTGGACTTTCTCTTGAGTAGGAGATATTGCAACTTTGATGTATGTGTGTGTGTTTGTATGTGTATATGTGCACGTGCTTGTATATGTGTGTATGTTAAAATTTGTATTCTGAACAATGTACATGATATTATTTACCCATTGAATCCCCCATTTAACTTCCAATTTGCCCCCAAAACCTTGTTGATGTCTTAAGAAAATGTACATTAAGTCTGATGGCCTAAAACATCAGAAAGATTCATGTAACATTAGAGATGACCTCACCTTTCCTAAATACCAACAAAAGACCTAGAAAAAATAGTCTTTTCTTTAACAAGTGCTAATTAAATTCTGGAGTCATGTAATTCATCATTTAAATGGTGATATGTTAATCTAATATTCATTTCAGCAAAAAGGGTTAGACAAATTATTTCCTCTAACATTTACCCTTGAGGACTTAATGAAATACTCAACCTGTCCCTCTAGCTGTACTTGATTGGAATAGGGATATTTATCCATTTTTTTCTGGGCCATTTTTGTGCTATTTAATCCTTATCCCATATTCATTTTATAACTAGGAAAACAAGGCTAGAGAGTTTAGTAACTTTTTCAAAATTCTATACCTAAGTCAAGAATTCTGGTCCTAGATTTGGAGTACCTGGGTTTGAATCTTAAATATAACGTGAACATGAAAACAATTTGAAAAATATCAGAGGCATTGATAAGACAGTCTATTTGTCTGATTTGGCAAATGATAAATGATTTGGGTAAGAGGTTCATACCATTACATGGTTCTTTTCGGGAAAGAACGATTGAGTATAGGTGCCAGACAGGGAAACTGACTTTGCCACCAGGTAATTTTAGCCAAGAGAAAACATATTTTCAATGGTCCCAAGTGAGAAGGAGGGTTGCTATTGGCATGATGAGTAGAGGCTACATGATAGTGTAGTAACCAGAACCAGAACATTGTACACACAGTGAGCAATGGTCCAGCCAACAGTGGCGATGATAGAAAACAGCAAGCTACCTGAGTCGGGATAAGGACATAGGGATGTGAACCCAGACTTTTCAAATCTCAAAGTTTTGTTGAGATAGATGGCTGTAAGTGTTCGTATAAACATATTAATAATTATAGTTCATTTAAATATATAATAACTAAACGTATAGTCCATGGTTCAGTTGAGCTTGGATCCAGACTACAGAGCCAGGAAAGGCATGGCTATCATCTTCAATACTTATGGGCTATAATGTGAGAGGGGAGGGCACTTCTTGGCAGATAGTTTTCAGATGTAGATTGGCTCTGTTTGTTTTTCATACTCCTTATGCACACAGTCTAAATATTAGCAGAAAATTGTTAATTTACCTGCATTTTCATAACAGCCACCAGTCAAGTTCAGGTATGGGACTTCCCATTTATGATGGCAACATGACACTTCACAATGCTCCAGAATTTGGAGTGCTTTATAGTTCTGGATTTTGGGCTGGAGGTGTTCTCTGTTTCACATGTCACTACACATGTATCCTTTGAGGATGGGGCCCTGAAAACATGGTGACGATAAGGGTATGATGAAGAAGTTGAAGGTAGAGACTGAGATCAGAATGGTACATGAAGGCCTTTTTACATGTGTGTGCTCTGTGAAGAATGTTGGGTCTTTATCTCATAGACAGTCAATAGCTATTGGAGGCCATGAATCAAGGCCAGGAGTAGGATGGACTTTTAATTTGTTTTATGCACATAGAGAATATGAATGTGGACCTGTGCCTGTATTTACTATGGCACACATGTGGAAGTCAGAGAACAACTTATACATTTGGTTCATTTTTCACCATGTGGGTTCTGAGGATTGAATTCAAGTCATCTGACTTGGACACAAGCTCTTTACTGGTCCATCTTGCCTACACATAGGGTGGCTTTTTTGGTAACTTATTTTATTGGTTACTTTTCTTCTTGTTGTGACTAATTCACTGATCCAAGAAACTTAAGTGAGGGAGGCTTTACTTTGCCTCATAGTTTGGGGTGCAATCTATTCTGTCAGGGAAGGGGTTGTTGCTGAATCATGAGGCAGATGTACTCACAGCCAGGAGGCAGAAAGAGATGCTTTCTGGTGTTTAGTTTATTTTTTTGTTTGGTCTAGGACCCTGGTCCATGGGATGCTGCTGCCTATATTTGAGGTGGGTCTTTTCAGTTGGGTTAAATATCTCTGAACCCTCCCTCAAAAGGTTAAGATGGGATATTCTAAATACCATCAAGTTGACAATGAAGATTAACTGCCTCAGAAATTATCTTGATGTATTAGAAATAACCTTGGACATGGATAAAAGGCAATCTGGTCAGCTGGATGCCTCAGGGCAAGTCATTTACTCTATCTGTACACTTTAGTTTCTCAGCTGTTCATTGCATAAGTCAATACTATAGAGACCAGGACATGGTGGCAGTCTTGGTGAATACAGCACACCCTTGTCAACCTTAGTGTGTCTTCCTCGACAGAAAAAAAATCCCTCTCATGCATACACATTCTCATGCCTCAGTGAAGACTCTATTATATATATCAGGCCTAAAATCACACATACATATATAATACAGTCATTAATAAATGATTGGATTACTTATCTGGCACAATAAGTGGTTTCATTTAGGCTTTTCAAAAGAGCATGAGGCCAATACCCATCCGCTTTTGTTTCCCTCTTGTGACACTGGCATATGTGAGGGAACATTTGAGCTTCAAGAAAATTAAAAGAATCCATCACGTTTCTCCCTTTTGGCTGGAAAAGTTTCTCTACTCCAATTTTTCATGGTGCTGCAATGAAGCTTCCAAAGAACTCCCCCATCAAGGCAAACGTATGGTGCTCATTTCCACACACAACAGATTATTCTTTTGCACACATCCCAGCTGCTGTACTTCTCTTGGAGTTCTTAAACATCCAAGCATTCATATTGTTGCGTGTTCCTGCTCTGCAGAAACACTTTCGCAAGCAATAGAAACACCATAAGTTTTGAAAATTTTCAAGTCATTCTACTGTGAATGAAGTCATATCAAAGATAATCATGTGGAGAATATGATTTCCCTTGTCTTGTTGTCTATAGAATCTTTCCCTCCATGTGGTAGCATCTGTCTCCTTTTCTCACTTTTTCTCTCACCTACCTGGATCCACCTCCTGTAGAATGTGTCTTGGCTCTCTGTGCTCCTATCTTTGGGAATCTCACCTATTCATTCCTGAGAGTGACCCTCACTTTGCATATTAACAGTACCTCCCTCCTTCATCGGGCATTTCTGATTCCTCTAGACATTGCTGTTTGTTCCATCCTTATATTAAATACACTATCACAGATCCTATGTTATTTACAAAATGTTTACTTTCAATCTTCCAAATTAGCTCTTACCTTTAAGATTTATTTTCATTTATATGTGTGTGTTCACATATGCCTAAATGTGTATGAGCATACACACATACACTACACCTGTTAAGATGTCCACAAAGGCCAGAAGAGGGTATCAGACGCACTGGAACCAGACTTGTAGCTCAATGTGTATTCTGGGAACCAAACTCATGTCTTAGGTAAGAGCAGCAAACACTCTTTCAACCATGGATCCATCTCTCTAACTTTCCCTTATCTTTAAACAAGCAGTAGATCTCAGATGCTGTAGAAATTCCTGCAGCCAGTAGCCTTTAAGTTACCCACCCACTTGGGTGGGGCCTCATATACTATATATGCTGATGTAAAGTGTGCTTCTGCTCTCTCTTCCGGCTGCAACATTTTAGTTGCTTTTCCTGTTGGAGCAGAGCATTGTGATCTGTGAGTCTACCCCTAATAAATAACCCTCTATTAGAGTTAATTCTGAACTAGTGTGGGATTTCTTTTAAGCGTCCTTCTTCATCTGGTGCCCAATATGGATTCAGAATCCAAGAGGATGACAGGCATTGAAAAGGCTCCTTATGGGGTTTTTTAGCCATTTGGGCAAGAAACTGCTCGTTCCTGGACTGGTTGATGAACTGAACATACAGGACCCACAGAAAAATGACTGCTGAACTTGCCTAAAAGTGAGATTGTCCTTTGGGGTTCCTGCTACATGAAAGAGTCTGCCAGACACATTCTGCAGGACACAGAAGAAAGTGACTGAAATTTCCAGCTTTGTGGGAAAGTCTTCTGGATACTATGGGCCTGTAGGCTGAAGATAGATGCCCCAATGGTACAGAACAACTTTGGGTGACTGTCCAGGTAGTGAGATGTCTCTGTCAATTCTAGAATTTTGAAAATTGCTTATAATGTACTTTCTGTTTACTTAGGTAATATTATATCCTTCTGGAGTATTTGATGGAGTTGAAGAATAGATATAGTTTTCCTTAGTTATGATAAGATAAATATAGTAACTGTAGTTCTTGCTTGATACCTGTTTTGTTATATGTATTTTACTATGTTAAATTTCAAACCTTTTTCATTTAAACCAGAAAAGGGGAGGTGATATGGGAATTCCCTCTGCATGCTCTGATTACCATTGATAAATAAAGGAACTGTTTGGACATATAGCAGAGCTTTAGGGGAAGAGATCTAGGAGGGGAAATTATGTTGAATGTTGGGAGAAAGAAGGTTGGAGTCAGGGAGAAGCCATGTAGCCTTGCCAGAGACAGACACGGGAACTTTTCCTGGTAAGTAACAGCCTTGTGGTGATACACAGATTAATAGAAATGGGTTAAATTAATATGTAAGAGTTAGCCAACAAGGAGATAGAGTTAAAATGCCAAACAGTGATTTAATTAATACAGTTTCTGTGTGGTTATTTTGGGGCTGGTCAGCCAGGAACCAACAAGCAGCCTCCTTACAACACTCAGAGCTTTTGCTCTCTCTCCCTCCCTCCCTCTCTCCCTCCCTCCCTCTCTCCCTCCCTCCCTCCCTCCGTCCATCTCTCCTTCCCTCCCTCCCTCCTTCCCCCTCCGCCCCCTCTCCCCGGCCAGCATCAATAAGAATACAGTCTCAGTGACTTATCAGCCAAGGTACATGGGACTGCATGAACCAAGTCAGTTGTAAGAAGGATAGAGAGAAGCTATGCCAATCACATGGTTACCCTGGATGGAGGCACCATGCCATTGTGGAGTTGTATCCTCACCCTCTCCCGTTACTCTTGACTATCACCAGGACTCTACCATGGGGGTGGTGAAGCTTAGTAGAAAGCAGAAAGAGTATCCAGGTACCATCAGCTATCTCTGTCACATTGACTTGATTGAATGTCCATGGACTTCTATGTATATATCTTGCTCATATTCTATCATAGGTGGTCTCATACCATTTTTTTCTTCTTTATCTAATATCTATCTGTCTATCTGTCTATCTATCTATCTATCTATCTATCTCTATCTATCTATCTATCTATCTATAATCTACCTATATATCTACCTATCTATGGCAATCATATATCTATTCATCCATCTACCATCTATCTATTTATTCTATGTGTATGAATGTTATGCTTACAGATATTTATGTGTACTGTGTTCATGCCTGGTTCCTACAGCAGTCAGAAGTGGGCATTTTATCACCTATGACTAGTTTTATGGATAGCTGTTAGCCACCATGTGGTTGCTAAGTACTGAACTTGGGTTCCCTGGAAAAGCAGCAAGCTCTATCAGTCACTGGGCAATCTCTCTAGTCCCCAACGTCTTATCATTTTGATCTGTTTTAGATTTCATGTGAGTCTCCAATGGATATAGTCTATCTGAGGTTCTCAGCCCTACAACAAGCCTTCAATCTCCTTCACAGAAAGAACCACCTCTTAACTTCTATGCTTACCATCTTCAAGACGACAGAGCAATACGCCGTTGTACAGTGCTTTTATGATTGTTTAATGTAACTTTCTAATACATTTTTTCTTTAGAACTTGTATAAATACTTTCCTGACATTCTTCACTATACATTTGGAATACTTTTAACCCAGTCTGTACCATGAAAAATGATTTCCTTGAATGACCTTTGCAAGGGTCTCCTTACCTTTTTCTTGGTGAGTATCCCAGACTGTTCCTTTCCATCTACATTGGTTTTGGACATGGCACTGTAAGAATACCATTATTCTTCTAAGCCTCTAGAAGCATATGACTTTACTTCACAACACTGTCCCTTTCACATATCTGAACATGAAGGTATCTTTTATCATACTCAGATCTAGACCTTTAGGTAAGCAGGTGTTTCCCAGCTTGAGTGATGGTGTAGTTGTGCCATGTGGAGAAGTTGCTTCAACAGCTCCCAAGGTCCTATGAGGTCACAGTAAGGGTAGAGTCAGCCTGATGAGGGCAGACTCCCATCCTTCTTTGTTTGTAGCATGCCTGCTGTCAGGAACCCTTGGGTTACTGTCACATGGGATTTTTATAGCGTGTCTAGCACTGCACAGAGCAACTAACTCAAGAATGAGAGCCATGGAAGAGAAAGCATGGAGCTTTTGACTACTTAGTTTCTGAAGTCACCTAAGATATTTTTTTTTGTTAAAAATGAGTTCCTAAGGCTGGGAAGAATCTTCAGTCAATGAGGTGCTTGCTGTATAAGCATGAGGAACTATGTTCAGATCCCTAAACCTGCATCAAAAGCTTGGTGACACAGAGGCTCCGGTAACCACAGTATTGCAAGGCAGAGGGATTTACCCCCTTGAGTTCACAGGCCACCAACATAGCTGAAGCAGTGACCTCCAGATTCTGTGAATCAAAACATGAGGAATATGTCCATAAAGCATCTTGTAAGTTGCCATATGACTTTTTCACAAACAGGATTAAGTAAATGTCATCTTTGTGACCAGGCTGCCTCACTTCACCTTACTGAGAGAAAAGATCCTTGTGTCTCCCCGTGTCTTTGTGGGGCTTCCTTTCTTCTTTCCATTGAGATATTGAGATGAAACAAATGGCCTAGGTTTGGTACTAATAATCTACAAAAGGGAAAAACTATACAAGGCCACATCTACCAATGTTTCTGAACAAAGACAATTTATTTAATCTCTTTCATCCCCAGTTCACTGTCACTCAACTAGCATAAAGCAGAGACTGAAGCAAACCATATTTGGAGACTGGTAGACAGTGAGTGTCTGACAAGCAGCAGGCATCAAAGAACCTTCAGCCAATAAGTGAATGGTTGTGGTTGGGTACTCCCTGTGTTTTCTATGGGAGAGCCAGGTGTATGGCTGGGGGGGGGGGTCGCTGCTGGTTTGAAAGAAAATGTACCCCAAAGGCAGTGGCACTGCTAGGGGGCATGGCTTTGTTGGAGATGGTATGTTCTTGTTGTAGCAAATGTGCAAATAGGCTTTGAGGTCCAGCTATCCCAGAAAGACAGTGTAACTCCTGTTGACTGCATATCAACATATAGCAGCTCCTCCAGCACCACGTCTGCCTGCTTGTCACCATGTTCCCCTCCATGATGATAATGGACTGAATCTCTGAAACCGTAAGCCACCATCTCAATTAAATGTTTTCCTTTAAAAAGTTGTCATGTTCATGGTGTCTCTTCACAGAAATAGAAAGTTAGATAAGCCAGGGTCCTAAATAACACCTTGCTTACAGAAACTAGCAGAGACCTAATTTAGATACCACAGGGACAGCATCTGTTTTTCAGAAGAAAAAAATATAGAGAATAAAGTTAATGCCTTACAAAAAAGGGTAAAGTCTTTAAAGAGACAGAGTACAGACAGTTATAGATTAAAAGAAGTAAAGAAAAATAAGCCATGTAAAAATGGAAAGTCCACAGAGAGTCTGGATTGTGTATTTTATTGTGTTTTTTTTTTTTTTTTTGAAATTTTTGACTGTAAAGAAGCTAAATACAGAGAGACATTTCATTATATGGGCTGCTTGGCTAGACCAGAATGGACATCTTAACGATATGACTTCGGAATTTGGATATAAGAACATGATGCTTTGGAAAAGAGAGTCTTCTTTTGTTTTCACAGAGGATGACACCCTGTGGATTGCTTCTATCCCAATATGGTATGATAGACCATGCCCTCCTGAAAGGTTGCTGTGAACATCTTCAAAAAATTACTTCACTCCACTGCTGACTGAGATGAACCTGGCACACAGGTTACACCATGAAAGATCTGATTAACAGTGCCCCCATTCAGCAGGAAGCAGTTTGGAGAGAAATAACTGTACCCATATTCCCAAATATTGTTTATAAATGTTCTTTTACATTCAAAGGGGGATATGATATAGATATGAATAATTTGCATTGGTATGGATTTTAAGGTAAATTTTGTTATATGCATATGTATTTCTGATATTGATTAAGGTATTTTGATTGTGTAGTTCATTTTAAAAACTGTAATGTATAATTAGGAAATACAGGTTGTTACTGGATAATCATTGATAATAGTAAAGTTTGTAGTTATGTTAGATTTTCTAGATATATAGAGATATATTTCAGTTAAATAGGCATTCTTCACATCTTTCAAAGGCTACAGAATATGACATTTTAAACACTTTAATAACTTAGGGCTTTTCATGACAATGAGACATGTCTGCTCCTGGCAGCACCAATCTACTTCAAGAGGAAGATGGGCATCGAAGAGGCTCCTTATGGAGTTTGATAGCCATTTGGGTAAGAAACTGCTCTTGCCTGGACTGTTGCATAAACTGGATACAAAGAACCCACAGAAAGAGGATTGCTGAACTTGCCTAAAGGTGAGATGGTCTTTTGAGGTTCCTGATTCATGAAAGAGTCTGCAAGACGTTCTGCAGGACACAGCAGAAAGTGACTCAACTGTCTTTGGAATTTCCTGCTTCATGGAAATGTCTGTTGGACACTATGGGCCTAAAGGCCGAAGATGGATGCCCCAACAGTACAGAGGAACTTTGGGTGACTGTCTAGGCAGCGAGTTGTCTCTGTCATTTCTAGAGTCTGAAAGTTGCATATTCCTTGTTTACTTAGGTAATATTATATCCTTCTGGAGTCTTTGATGGAGTTGAAGAATAAATAGATAGTTATAGCTTTCCTTAGTTATGATAGAAGATAAAATAGATCTAAATATTGTAACTGTAATTCTTGCTTGATAACTGTTTTGTTATATGTAATTTTACTGTGTTAAAGTTAAAGCCTTTCTTTTTTGTTTAAACAGAAAAGGGGGAAATGATGGAGGAGTGTCTATGTGTTACTTTCATTGATTAATAAAAAAACTGCCTTGGCCCTTTAAGAGGACAGAAAATTAGGTAGGCGGAGTAGACAGAACAGAATTGTGCGAGAAAGGAAGCAGAGTTGGGGAGATGCTTCAGGCAGTGGCCATTTGCAGTCACCATGCTTCTCTCTGAGATGGATACAGGTTCAGATCTCTCCTGGTAAGCGACAACCTCATGGTACTACACAGATTACGAAATATAAGTTAAAGCAAGATGTGAGAAGTTAGCCAATAAGAGGCTGAAACTAATAGGCCAGGCAGTGTTTAAAAGAATACAGTTTCCGTGTAATTATTTTGGGTAAAGCTAGCCGGGTGGCAGGATGCAGCCCCGCCGCTCCATCTACAAGCTTGAGAGATGACTTAGTACCTTTTCCCTCTGTGAAGATGAGTGTGTTTCATCCCTCTGCACTGAAAGTTAGCCTTACTTCCATCTGGATTCAAACTTGCAATTAGACACTGTGAAAATACAGTATAGAAACAACATGCAACTTTTCCTTATAGATTGCACAGAAAGGCCATATATGTTGGTGTGGAGAGATGCCTCGGCAGGTGCACTGCACACACCTTTCTTCTGTCTGAGACTCACAATCTATTGTCTTTCATAACAGAATGTGCCTTGCTTTACTAAGTGCACCAAAGAACCTTTGCAGTGCTCATAGCCATTTCTTCTGGGCTGTGTTGAGTGACTTGACATTCTAAGCAATATCAGTTGCACTGAAATTGAGTAGATTGTGATGGACATGTGTAGACCTTGCTTCCTGATGTACAAATGTTGTAAATGCAGGCAGTGTAGAGGCTTAGGAAGTGACCAGAGCAACTCAGAGAGAGCTCCTGATATACTAGACCTCATAGAAGCCCATAGGCTGCATGGACAGAACATTTTTACAGTCCCAAATATGGCTAATGCTACTGTCTTAATAACAGTTCATCTACAAAAAAACATAATTACTTTAAGTGGATAGAGAATGGATAGAAATTATCCAATGACTTTTCTCCATTGTGTATTTAACTTTTCATTGATCAAAGCCAAGTAAAATTAATGACAGTGTTAATAACAAGAAGCTTAAGTAAGACAAAAGGTAGTGTTTTCAGAATCCAGGTGTTACTTTAGGGAAGGCTTATTTCCTTTTAAAATTTGTTAATACATTACATTTATTACTATATTGCCCCAAATACCTTCCAGATCCTCCCCACTTCCCTATACACCCAATTTATTGTTTTCTCTCTTTCTGAAAACAATGCTCCACCCCCAAAAAAGTGAAAATCAAAACAAACAGAAACATTTTCTGCTTGGGCGGGTCAACACACTCCTCCACATTTTAGTTGGAGACCACTTCTCACCATTCTTAACTCGAACAATTTCATATCCACTGGGCTCAGATTGGCTTATGCCAATTATCACACCTTTCAATAGAAGGATGACCAAAGTCTAGCCTATGAGCATTAAATTCAAAGCCCCGGGGCCTTTGACCACTGTGGGAAGCTGGGAGTTAAGGTCTGAATCTGTGGCAACTACTTTGAGAAGGGTGGAGGGCATATGACAAAGAAATTGTATAAAGAGGAAAGCAGAGCTTAGCCTGGGGACAAAGGGAATAGCAGGTTTTGTTTGGAGTTTACTGCACCACAGTTTGATATAGAATTTAAATATACAATTAGTCTTAGAGTTTCTTGGTTTAGACTGTAAGGCATTTATGATTTCCTCACAAACCATTCTGTTTTCCATTGCTGGAAAATCAAGACTTCTAAATAATCCAAGTACTCAAAGAATGAGTGCCAGTGGAACTCACGTTTGGAGGAGAGAATTCCATTGGCATGACTTTTCTGATTTGCATAAACTTGCACTCCAAGGTCCTTTATTTTATTTTTCCATCTCTTTGGCTACTCTTGTTTGCTTTGCTTCAGTGTTTAGTATTGAGCTCAGCATCTTATATCAATGGAATAAAAAATCCACATCTCTCATTTCAAAGGGGATAAGTGAATTTATTCTGGAGCCAAATATAAGCAATGATGGCTGGAGAACACAGATTTAGGTCTCTCTAAATTCCTTGTTCTAGTGTGGAGGCAGTTTCATGAAGTTTTTATAGTAATAGAATAATAAAAGCCTAAATCAAGGCACTTTTCAAATACAGTGGTAGAAATATTAGGTAGGAGGGTTAAACCAAAGCTGAGACACTTTTAGAGACCTCCAATGCTAGCTGACAGTATTCTTGGCTCTTTGCTGGGAAACTAGTTTTCCACTTGTACAACCCAAGTAATTTATTCCCCAGTCACACAGTTGTCAGGTCAGATATCAATAAGATCAATTAAACGCTATTACTAGGGCTAAACATGCCACAACAAAATTCAGCTCTGGACTTCTAACATTTTTCTCCACCATCATCGGAGTTAGAATCTGTTGACTAGCCTTGCAGAAGGGCTAATGGAAGGTACAGATCCCTTAAGGAGCTTTTATTCACAGGGCATTCTGGGTAAGTGCTCCATTCCTCTCCTTCCCAATATTCCTTTTTCTGCAACAATTTCTACTGATTTCTATTTTACTGATTATTTAATTGAAGTTTGGGGCTTTCTTAATTCTCTTGATATATTTTTTTCTTTTTTAATGTGTGTGTATGTGTGCATGTGCACATGAGAACTCGTGTGTATAGTATACATACTTATTTGTGTGTGTGTGCATGACTGTGTGGAGACCAAAGGTCAACTTCAGGTATCATCTTCAAGTACTTCCCACTTTATTTTTTGAGATGGGATCTCTCAGTGCAGCCAGAGATTGTCAGTACAGCCAGACTGGCAAGATAATAAGCTTCAGATTCCCTTCTTTCTACCTGCCCACAGCTAGCACCAGTGACTATAGTACCTGATGTACCTGACTTCATGTGAGTACTAGGATTTGAACTCAGTTTCTCATGCTTGCACAACAGCCATTTTATCCACTGAACATCCTCCTAGACCCCATTTTAACATTTACTTTTCTTTCAAAAATAAATTCTGATCATTGATCACTAAGGATAATGTCTTTGTGTACATTTTTTAGAGTGGAAATATTCTTTTCTAAGCCTCAAGAACAAAGGGCAATTTCTGCATAACAGTGACTACCATGTTGTTTCTTTAGCTTCCAATTTCTGTAGCCAAGTTACTCTGCCAAATTTCATAATCAGCTTTGGGACACTGCTATAAATCTTCTTTAATGTGCTGCTTTATTGTAATAAATTTTAATCTCTTAGTTTCAGGTTTCTTTCCCTCTTGGGCTAATGAGGCTTCCTAGGCATTTAAAATGATTCATCTGCTTGATTAGTTTATTATCTACCACTCTTGTTTTCTGACCCTCCCCAACTGTAGCTGTAGTTTCTTGTAGAATTTAAGTTATTTATATGGGGTTCACACCGTTTTTGGCCTTGGAATGTAAATATTTGAGAGATTCAAGGTCACCTAAGCTTTTATTTAACAAGCCTTTCCCATCCCAAATATACACTAATCATCATCATCATCATCATCATCATCATCATCATCATCATCTCTAGCATCACCATTATTACCACCACCATCATCATCATATACATCGCCATCATCACCCTTACCACCATCAATTATGCCATCATTATCACCATCACGACTATCATCTCCATCATTACCATCACCACCATCCTTATTATCACCATCATCACTATCATTATTATTCTCATTATTCCATATCACTATCATTACCATCATTCCTTTCACATCACCACCACATTATCAGCATTATCATCATCCCATTTTACATTTAAACCAGATTCCTTGGGTAGCTGTCTTCTCATAACTTATAATCTGTGAATGGGCCAGACTCTCTAGATGTGCCGTGTTTCTCTTTCCCCTTTAGCCCCCATACAAATCAGGACTTCGGCAAAGACAAGGAAGGACCTTCCATATGGTTCAGCATGTAAAAGTGATTGTTACCATGTCTGATGACCTTTGTTTAATCCTTAGGAACCACATGGTGGAAGAAAAGAACAAATACTTGCACATTGTTTTTTGTCCTGTACATGCTTGCTATGGACACACACTAAAAACAAACAAATGAAATAAAAAATTTTAAGAAAAATAAAGACAAGGAGGCCATTCTTCTTTGCTTTGAAGGGTATCTAATAAAAGAAATTCAGAATATTTTTTGAGAGGGCTCTGTTTGCATGTTTTTCTTTATCTTTTGTTGTCTTCACTTTCTCCCTTCACTGTAAGAACAATTTCTTCTCATGTCATCTGCACCTGGCAATTTTCTGGCAGTTTTTCAGCTCTTTGTTAGCACCATGTCCTTGGTGTTGTTTTGAGATGTAGGACTTTCCATCAACTAGAAAACTTTATATTAGAGTGGAGGGTAACACTCACCCCCACCCCATTTCAGTCTAATAGACCAGTCTGGGTATTTCATAGGCACATCAGTTAAGTGTGTTCAAAGAAGAACTCATTAGCTCCGTTCTCTCCCTGTCCCCCAACATTAAGCTTGTTTGTCGTTCAACATCTAATACCTTGATTATCGCCATGACTTCAACCCAATCACTCTGTCCTGGACCCTGCTTTTTGGACAACTTCACTTCTTCACACTATGTCCTATGCTGGCTGTTCTTCCCTGAGATGTCTAATCTACCTATTTCCCCTTTTTCTTGCCTTCACCAAGGACAGATGATCTGATGGTTGCTCACTTGTTCTCAGTGCCTTCAACTGCTTGCTCCTGTCCTTAAATCCTACACTGCTGTAATGCTCGGTTTCACAGCATTGCTGCATATTGTTGGTTCCTTCTCATTGCCAAAGCTAGTAATCTAAGCTCAGAGACTGAGTCGTAAGGTCCATGGCTTTCAAATTAAGCTCTTTTTAAAATTATACTTTTTTTTATTTTTTGTGCCTGCATATGTGTACATTTGTGCCCATGCTTTGGAGATATAAAACTGATTTGTGTATTCTTCAATAGCTCTCCATTTTGTTTATTGAGTTGGGGGATCTCCCACTAGTCATGCTAGTGCTGTTGATTCTCTGCCTTTGCCTCCTAGAATTATAGGACACTGCCACATGTGCCCGACAATTAAGTGGGAATCCAAACACTGACCCTTCTGCTTGCCCATTAAATGCTTTACCCACTGACATATCTCCCATTGCCAGATCTTATTTAGATTTTAAAGCTTACATCAAATAGAGCCCAGATATTTAGGATAGAACCAAACACGATTGGAGAAAAAAAAGTCAACATAATAATCCTAACGATATTCTGTTATACTCATAGATTGGTGACTACCCCAGTTGTCATCAGAGAGTCTTTATCCAGCCTTTTCATCTATAGCTGAAGGAAAAAATACAGAAATACAGAAAAAAATACAGTCAAAATTAGGCTGAGCTCAGGGAATCTTGCTGAAGAGAAGGAGGAAGGATTTTAGAAGCCAGAGGATTCAAGAGCACCACAAGAAAACCCACAGAAACAACTATCTTGGCTTCATAGGATTTCACAGAGTCTAAACCATCAAACAAGGAGCCTGCATACAACCAACTTAGGTCCTCTACATATATGTGACAGTTGTGTAGTGCTTGGTTTACTTGTAAGACTCCTAACAGTGGGAGCAAGGGCTGTCCCTAACACAATGGCTGACTTTTGGGAACCTCTTCTTTATTCTGGATTGCTTTGCCCAGCTTTAACACAAGGGGAGGTGTTTAATCCTAACAAAACTTGAAATGCCTTGTTTTGCTGATACCTATGAAAGGCCTGCTCATTTCTGAACAGAAACAGAGGAGGGAGAAGTGGAATGGGGAGGGGCTGAGGGGAAATGGGGGTGAAGTGATGAGAGAAGAGAGAAGAAAACCCGTGGTACAAATGTAAAATAAATAAATTTACTAGAAATATACAGCTTCTCAAAAAGTCCTCCCTAGTGCCAGCCAGTTGAAGTCAATTCACCTCGTCTTGACTGTATCTTGCTCAGTCTTTTAAGACCCATGTGTATGGTTTCTGCTGTTACTTCCTATCAAGTGCCACATGCATGTGAGCTTTCTACAGAGCATTGGACTGTCTCTTGTCTTCACACTTGCCACATGCTGCTTTTGACAAAGGAGGGAATGAATTGTTGGGGCCCTGTGGATGTGGGAGGCATCCATCACTTGTCTGTATTTCCCTGACTGCTCATAGTATAGAGTAAGGTATTCCTGAGAATGTAGCATTTTTTATTTTACAGTTATTGACTATTCTAGCTCCTTCAACAGGTCTGACAGACCACCCTCCAAGAGGCAAGTTAGAAACTGATCTGTAGCTCCTGCTCAGTGGCAGCTGATGTGACAAGTTCACTGAGTTTAGGCGAACACCCCTGATCTTTTAGCTCAGTGAGGCTGACAACAAAAAACTCTGCCTTATGGTGCGTATGTCATCAGAGAAGATCACCACACAGCTTCTACTAGTGTGGAAACATGAATTTCCACTGCTGCACTTGAAATGTAATTTAGGTGGCTAGATTGTCTTCGCAGATATTGGCTTGCTCCTGGAAGTCACTTTTGCAGAGTTTTGAGGGGGAAGGGGGAAAAGAAGAAGGACATAGGGGAAAAAAAGAATTGGCGGTGGTGTATAGTAAGGGAAGGAACATGAGTTTTGTTTCCTGTCTTGTCTGGTACTTGGAATATAGCCCATGGAAAACTTTCTGAAAACATTTAAAATAATTTTTTATTTGTACTTCTTTCTCTGATGTGGGATTTCCCTCTGTATGCTGTAATTACCATTAATGAATAAAGAAACTGCTTTGGACCTATAGCAGGGCAGAACTTAGGCAGGCGGGGAAGACAAAACTGAATGCTGGGAGAAAGAAGAATGAGGTCAGAGAGAAGCCATGTAACCCTGCCGGAATCAGGTGGAACTTTATCCGGTAATCCACAGCTGTGTGGCAAAACACAGATTAATAAAAATGGGTTAAATTAATATGTAAGAATTAGCCAATAAGAAGCCAGAGCTAATGTGCCAAGCAGTGATTTAAATAATAGTTTTCTTTGTGATTGTTTTTGGGCTAAGCAGCAGGGAACAAACAAGTGGACTCCTATATTTCTATATGTGTGTGTGATATGTGTGTTTGTACATGTGTGTTTATGTATGTGATGTGTGCGCACATGCGATTTGTATGTGTGCATATGTACATACGTGTGATATGTGTATAATGTATATTTGCATGTGTTTGATGTGTATGTGTGCGTGTGTGCGTGTGTGTCATGTATATATGTGCACGTGTAATGTATATGTGCATGCATGTGTATATGTGCGCACATGCGTGTATGTGTGTATGTGTGCTTGCCTGTATGAATGCTGAGGTTGAAGCTTGTCATCAGGTGATGTTAGGTGTCTGTCTGCCTTTATCCCTCTCCACCTGATGCTATAGAGTTGGGGGTCTTTCCTTGAAATCTGAGCTTACTATTTGAGCTTCTCTGGCTAGCCAGTTTACTTTGGAAATCCCCTGTCTCCGCATGCTAAGGTTATAGGTGGACCACCATGTCCTCCTGGTTTTAACTTGGGTTCTGGGTTCTGCACTCCAGTCCTCACCTCTTGCACAGCACGTGCTTCAGTCATCTCTAGCCTCATATATTATTATATTTTTAAGAAAAGAAAAACATTAATATTTAGTTTGGAAAGATTATAGGAGTTGGGCACTTATACATAGAACTAGTTCCAGCAATTGTTCTAAATTTCATTACAGTGAGAATTGCCAGACACAATTGTACTGCCTTCTGGGATAGATGATTATTCTTGGAATGGGGCTGTCTTATGCACTGTAAGCCATTTAATAGTATCCTTATGTTATACATGGTATGTGCCTATACTGTCACCCCAAGCTGAAATAGCTGATAATATACCCAACCTTTGTCAGCCATTTTCTAGTTCCATTCTGTGGTCTAGAGCAGTGGTTTTCAACCTGGGTCAAAACATCTTAGGAATAAGGAGCCTTTCACAGGGGTTGCACATCAGATGTCCTGCATATCAGATGTTAACATTACAATTCATAGCAGCAGCAAATTACAGTTCTGAAGTAACAATGAAAATAATGTTATGGTTGAACGGTATTAAGGGTTGCAGAATGAGGATGGTTGAGAACCACTGCTCTAGAGGTCCCTGCTTCCATAAACTTTATATGCTGCTTTCTAACTTCCAAGGGGATGGTGTGAGGAGTCAGGACTCTGTGGAGTTGATTTGATCATAAGGGTGATCTAGTTGAGTGTTCATTGATGGCCATATCAAAAAGGCTTCACAGAACTGCCATGTCACTTTGAGACATATAGGGACAGTTGCATGCATGTACAAAGAAGACATTCTGACATCATCTGCCAGCACACTGATCTTAGATTTCATCTTGGAAACATCTGTAAGTGAACAGTCTGTATTTATTAGTTAGCATATACAAGAGTGGGAATAGAACTCAGCTGGTTGACTACTATACTCGAATATAGGAAGTCCTGGGTTTAATTCCAGCCCTGCCTAACTGGGTATGATGGCCCATGCCTCTAATCCCAGTACTTAGGAAATAGAGGCAGGAGTCTCAAGTGTTCATGGCTATTTTGTACTACATCATAAGTTTGAGGTCAATCTGAGGTACATGAATCACTGTCTCAAAACAACAAAAGCAGCACAAACAAAAATATATATCTAATCTAATATTTCTGTAGCCTCATCAAGCCTCAAAGACCGAGTAGTAAAGTTCGTGAGTGGAAAATGCTATAGAAAGAATGTGTTCCCCTCCTAATTTAGCCATTGAAGTCCTAAAGTTCATGATAATGATGTTTAGGACCAGGGTACTCCAGGAGGCCATTATGATGGAATTGGGGCATCATAAATGGGTTCTCAGAATTTCCCTTTATCCCTTCTGCCTCTGTGTGAGGACAGGACACAAGAAGGATATTCATGAACTGCCAAATGAGTCCTTACTAGTTAGAACGCAGAGACCTTCCAGCCTCTAAAACCACAAGATAGATTCCTTCCTTTTATTTTGTCTTATTTGAGAAATAAAATTGTTGTTTTTAAACTATGTAGCCTATGTTATTCTATTACAGAAGCTTGTGGACTGACAGGAAACTAATTTAAAAAGAGAGAAAATAATGACAAAGAGGGGTGCCTCAGAGTAAATGAGGTATCAGAGCAGACAAAAAGTACATGGCACTTATATAATCATGTCCCCTTCTTCTTGAATAGCAAGCATGACCTACTAATCATTGAAATCAGCCTTTTAGAGCCAATCCAAATGCCAGGGGGGGGCATAGCCAATAGATTATAGTTGGGAGTGTTTTAAAATGTGCTTATCAACCTAAGCTACCTGAACTCTGATTCAGGGATCTGTTTTCATTTGCTTACATACTTTCTACCTTTTTTAAGATTTATTTTTATTTTATGTGAATGGTTGCTTCTCTGTGCACAATGTGTTTAAGTAACTTTATTGCTATGCATACAGTCTGTTTTTCGTGATTAAAAACATAATAGTATTTTAGATTATGAGAAGGCAGAGTGTGTGATGTGTGTGCCAAGAGTGAGGAAGTTTTGTTGCCAGCCTGCCTTCCTGCTGCTTGTGTGTTAAGTGCCTTTGGGTTACAGTGGGGCCTGTTCCCTGACTGGCTATCCTAGCACTGTAGGGTCAGAGCAGAGAAATTGTCCCAGAGATTGTACAGCATGCAAAGGGAGAAATGTTTACTCTATGAGCCTTTGCACAAAAGTTTTCTGATCCTTAATCTATTCCTTGCCATGCTTCATGAGCAACCTTAAGGATCTGGCACTTCCTCTAACAGCGTGGAAAAAACGTGAAGATATTTTATTTCAGAAAGATCACTCTGGTTGCAGAGAGATAAAAGGCAAACGGACTGTACATGCCCCAGAGGAGTGCTGGGCATGGGGAAGCTGACTTTTATCTCCCAAATTGGCTGTTTGCTCCTCTCAAAAGGGAGGTGGCTGTTACATTCTTGATTTCTGTGCATGTGTGTGTGAGCGTTGTTAACTCTTACAGTGACTGACAGAGCACTGTGCCCGTGCTAAGCCCTACTCATGATGCAGTGCATTGCTTGAACTGACAACGAGTGTGCACCACTTTCAGGAACTTGATTTGCTTGTACATCAAAAGTCACAGTTCTTGTGCTGGGAAGATGACCTAGTCAGTGAAGTGCTTGCCATGCCAACGTGAGAACCTGATTTCCATCCTTGGTGCTAAAGAAAAAGCTGGGCATGACAGTGCATGGCTGATCCCACCACCAAGTTGAGGGAGACAAGGAGGATCCTAGGGGATCACTGTTCAGCAAGCCTAGCTGAATCAGCAAGCTTCGGATTCAGAGAGATACTTGACTCATACAATGTAATGACAAGCCATTCAGGAAGACACCTGTCATCAGCCTTTGGTTTCTAAAATCCTGTACAAACACATACACACACACATGCACACACAAGTACATGCACATGCAGAAAAAGATATACACGTGGACATGTGCACCTATGAACCCATAAACATACATCCATGAACATGCACATGGGAGCAAAAGTTATATAATAGACATTATGCTTTCAACAATTTCCTTAATATCTCAGCTTGCTTCTAATACAGAGCATAGACCTGCAAAGCAAAGGCTGGTCCTCAACCACCCCACTTTTCAGGAGGGAATCTCTTGTTCCTGCCCCCTGTGTGAGCAGGACTGTAGGAGGCAGCAGCTATGAACTTTGTACCTCCCGCACCGTGACTTCGTAGAAGGAAGACAGAACTGTTGTCTGCAAGCTCTTTAAGTGTGAACATGCTCTTGTCCAGGGAGGGCACACTAGGCAGTCTCTAGATCTTCTGGCTAAGTTCCCTGAATCTGTGTCTTATGCAGAGGGTCTTGTCACAGCACACTCATACCACAGTTGATAGGAGTGTTATATGAGCGAAGAAAATTCTGTAGTCACCAATGTGGTTTTTAAATTATATATTTTTTTGAATTTTATATACTTTCTTTTTTATTTGTACAGATAATAGAACATCACTGGCTGGGCTATAATGATACCAATGTTTCCTATCAATTAGGCATGGTTGTGTAGACAGTAGCCTTAGCAGCTGGTGAACTTGCTTGTTGTGACATGAGTTGGCAGGTCTTGAATGAATTGCATGTTCATTGATGAGAAATGGGACCTTGCTGTTGTGGGAAAATTGCTCTTTATGGCCATTCCACTGTGCCAATAAATCCATGTTGAATGAAAGGAAGGAGTCAGTGATTGGATGACTGGTATCAGCCATAGAGTTTTCAGGACTGGGAAGGTCTGCTAGAGAAGGAAAGGAAGAGAGCAAAGAGATTCTGGGGAGGATTTTCAGGGCTGGTGGATGGAGAAAATGTGGAGAGATAGGCAGCCAATCGACTCTTCACTATTCCTTGGTTTTATCAGGTCTTTATCTCAATTTCTGACTCCTGATTTTTTATTATACTGGAAAAATTTAGGTAATTGTTTCATCTGACCATGACAAATAGGCATACTATCCAGCTCATGAGAGATGAAGCATAAGGTGTTGAAAAAGGTCTGGTGCATGTTCTTCTAGAGGAGGTCACCAAATGGTGTATAGAGAAAGATGTGAAAATTGAGATTGATATATGACTTTGAGCACAAATAAACTATTCCCAGTTCTGTATTGAGATAGTGATATATCCGCTATGAAAATGTACATTTAACCCATCACAAAACAGTTTGAAGCTAGGGATATTACTCAGTGGATAGAATTCTTGTTTACCAACACAAGGGTCTGAATTTGGATCACTACCATATACCTAAAACCTGAAAATGGTACTGTGTGTCTATAATATCATTATGGGTCTTGGGTGATATGACATAGAAAGACATATATCCTTGTAGCTTGTTGGCTGGCTAGTCTAGACAAATTGTCAGGTTCAGGGAGAGACTCTGTCTCAGAAAAACAACATGGAGAACAGCCAAAGAAAACGTTTGATATTTGGCATGTATGTGTGCAGTCGTGTGTGTGTATACCCATAGACACATGTATACCTGTGTTCATATCTGCTCATACAGAAACACATAAACAGTTTGTAAGATATATCTTACAAATGCAAGGGGACTATGAGGAAGCTGACTCAGTGATATTTTGGGGATCTAGTTGCTTGAAACAACTTTGGGTATTATCATTGGAGACAGTCAATAAAAATAGTATTTTCTCAGCAGTCTGCACTGAGAGAAAGTACCAGCTTGAAGGCTTCTAGAATGATGGGACTGTGCAGAACTCTGTACTTGAGTGAATATTCTGTTTTTACCATCTTGAAACTCTTATTTGCTAACAACTGCCTCTGAGTTTTAATTTTTGTATGGCAAACAATGAGGATTATTCTTAATAGAAAATAGCAGGTGGTTTCCTGTCCCAAGGCCTCCCATGAATCCTTGCAATATTAGACTCCTTGAATCATGTGGGACTACAAGTAGGAGCTTGCACAATTGTTTGGAGATTTTGTTCTTTTCTCAAAACAGAAAGATGGCATTGCATGTGGTATAGGAGGGGAACCAAAGATTTACATTATTTCAATGATTTCTCCAATAGACATCAGAGATATGGTGTAAAACTTCCTTGCTTGACTGTCAGTCCACACTGAGAAGGGACTCTGTGGGTATGGCCCTTTGCTGACTTTAAGATGCAGCTTAGTAGAGTACTAATGGCCTTCGATCTCATTCCAGTTACTAGGAAACTCAGGATTTCTAGGTGCATTGAAAAGACTCTCAGTGCTTACAGGGGGAGGCAAAGATGGGACCAGAATATTAGTGAAAATAAGAAACAGGAGCTAAAAGTGTAATGACAGCACTGGGAATAGTTTATTTGTGCTCAAAGTCATATGGATTCAATACCTGGTACAAGAGCAAGAAAAAATAGAGGAAGAAAAGGAAGAGGAGGTAGAAAAGAAGAGGAGGAAAGGAGGAAAGGAGGTGGAAGAAGACAGGATGAACAAAAGGAGAAAGAGGAGGGGAAAAGAACAGGGAGAAGATGATTAAAAGACGAGTAAGTAAGCCAATTGTCAGATTCCCTGCAACCCATTGTACTCCGAGGCCAGAGGTGTTTCAGACTTTCTGAGTTGAACACTACTCCTAATATAAACCTTCTGCAGCCTGTCTTTGCCCTACCCTGTAAGCAAATGTGTTGTTATTTGTTTTTTCTTTCAACAAAATATGCAACTTTGCACACCAAGATATTAGAATATAAAAATAGAAATGCCAGCTTTGGTCAAATGGCACTGTCAAATGTATTCAGATCAAGTTAAACTATGCTACCTACTGCTGTGTAGAGGACCAGCCTCCAGACAGTGCCACACTTTGACAGGAATCCAACAGAGTCAGCATAAACTAAACTTTTCTATCTGAGGGAGGTTTTAGGAGAGGAAAAACTTATAAGCTCTCATGATGGGCTCTTTTTTATTTTTTCTTTCTTGTTCTTTCTGTGTTCTGTGTTCTTTCTCTGCTCTTTCTACTGTGTACATTTTTTCCTACACCTCATATGTCCCAACAAATTTTTCCAGGCAATATAGGGATTATAATGTGATTATATTCTGTTTTTCAAGTGAATACAAAATAAACAGTAAATACAAGCATGTTTTCAATATCCCTTACATGATTAAACATTGTATGTACTACTACAAGTGAAAAACAAATTATCCCAAGAATCCACATGCATTAATACCCAAACAACTGGTTATAGGTTAACCATGTGATGTAACATGATGGGTCTTCTTGTTGGGATTTCTGTCCCACCCAGTCCCCTGGCCAGTTAGTCCCAGAGAAAATCACAAAGAGATCTCCATAAGTTATAAAAATGATTGGCCCATTAGCTCAGTCTTCTTATTAGCTCGTGTAGCTTATATTAACCCATTTATTCTTATCTATGTTAGCCACATGGCTCGGTACCTGTCAGGTTACATCTTGCTTCTCAGTGGTCTGGGCAGGAATGGGAGGAATGGGCTTCCTCCTTCCTAGAATTCTCCTGTTCTCATCACCCTGCCTCTACTTGAAGGGGAAGCCCAGCCAATCACCTTGTTTGTAAGGTGTGTCCCCCTTAGGCTAATATTTACTTATAAAATCTTGTGGGTGTGTGGCCCGCCTTCTCTTTGTTTTCCTGCGCTCCTCGCTGGAACCTTGGATTTGTAAGTTCCCTTTTCTTTCCTTTAATTAAAGCTGAATATTATATATTAAAGCTAGTCTGGTTAATCATAACTGCCAATCAACCACGCCCCTTCATTTGGTGCCCAACATGGGGCTCAAACCCACGACCCTGAGATTACGAGTCTCATGCTCTACTGACTGAGCTAGCTGGGTGGCCGGGAGCTAGGCAGGAATGCAGACCACTGCTTCCACCACTACATCTACTTCCTGTCTGGTTTACCCGCCTAACTTCCTGCCTGGCCAATCAGCATTTATTTAAAACATGATTGATAGAATACAGACAATTCTCCTGCACCAATGTGGGCAAGCAATGTGTTCTTGTCAGGTTTTTTACTGGCAGGCTTCATTTTGCAATTACAAAGAAAAAGCCTATTACTTTATTACTTCCCTTGAAAGGTAATTTTATAAGGAGTTTTAAGGGAGCCACAAACCTAAACTTTTATACATAAAAAATAAGTCAGTCAGCTAAACTTTTAGTTCTCAGGGTGCATACCTACCTATTAATCAATAACAAAAAGTTGAGGTCAGGAATTGGTATAAGAAATTAATCATCACCATTGATTATTAATCAGACCTAGCAAAGGGAAATAGCAACAATCAGGCCATTTTATTTTTGACCCTAGCCTACGTAGTCTAATGAGATGGATTTTCAAGACCCTGACCAACCACTCAGCATCTTTGTTAGCACCTTTCTGTTCTTTAGACCAAGGGAAGTCAGTGAGGTGAACCAACTTATACATAGTAGCATGGCTTTTGCTTTTATTTTATTATATTTGTCATGTTGTCCATGTGTGTGGTGTTCATGCATGTATGCATGCATATTTACATATATGTAGGAACATGTGTATGCATTTGCCTTTGGCATTACATATGGTGGCTTGAGGTTGACATTGAGAGTTTTCTTTGATTGTCCTACACCTTAGCTATTGTACCAGGATTTTTTTTTTTTTTTAGTTGAAGCTGAAGCTCACCTAGCTAACTTGCTGGTGAAGCCCTCTCCCCTGGCCTGTGTCATCTGAATCCTGTAATGACAGGTGGGCTGCTAACTCATGCAGCATTTAAATGGGTATGAGGATCCAAGTCTGGTCCTCATGCATGCAAAGAAAAGAGCCTTCCCTACTATGCTATCCCCAAAGCTGTAGACTGATTTTATATGTCTGTTGTAACATAAAGGGCCTTTTGTAACATGAGGACTGGCTCATTGGGGTTTCTGTCCTGCCCAGTACCCCACAGCCGAGAAACCCCAAAGAAATCACACAGAGAGTCTGCATTAGATATAAACTGATTGGCCCATTAGCTCAGGCTACTTATTAGTTCTTGTAGCTTATATTAACCCATTGCTCTTATCTATGTTAGCCACATGGCTCGGTGGCTTTCTCAGCTGAGTAGATTACACCTTGCTTCTCCATGGTCTGGGCAGGAATGGGAGGAATGGGCTTCCTCCTTCCTAGCATTCTCCTGTTCTCATCACCCCACCTCTACTTCCTGTCTGGTTGACCCACCTATACTTCCTGCCTGGCCAATCAGCATTTATTTAAAACATGATTGACAGAATACAGACAATTCTCCCACACCAGTCTGTAAATTATGCATAACTCACATCTTCAGTCTGTGACCTGTGGATTGTCAGGAAAGCCACTCCTTGGTTTCAGTTTCCTCATCTACTTAAAAATGAGAGACTAAATTGCTGTTCATGACACCTAATACTAAACGCTCTACTTGTCTTTGTTTCTGTGTCTGTGTATCCTCATGAGAATGTAGGCTGTGTTTGGTTTGTTCAGAAATATTTACCTGTCTCTAGCATAATGCCTTGTGCACTACAGCGACTCGGTGAATATTTGTTGAGTGAATGAGTGTTTGCAAATATTTAGCTTCTGAAGAATTAGATTCCCAGCTCATCCTTGCAAATAAGCTATACGCCTGAAGTTTTAGGCAAATACCTCTCAGGAGAATCCAGCCAAGGGTAGCAACACTCAGGTTACTCTGTGACTGACACTGAGAGCTGAGGGATGCTCTTTCCCTCCATAATATTCACCAGCAAAGATAATTTCAGTCCCATTAATCCCAGAGGAAATAAAAATCTAGCCCACTGAATATTCTAGGGAGTCAAATGTTAACAGATTGTGTGTTTCTTTATTCACTTTCCATTTGAGACCACAGAGCTGCATGACTTTGTGACATTGTCAAACTCATTTTCATAAATTCAAGGTCACCATTATCTTCAGTTCTCACTTCAGTTTCAGCGTATGATGTCTCTCTTATTGTTGTTGTAGTACTGGTTTGGAACTCACTGTAAGTGGAGACTGCTTGTTCGTTTCCTGGCTGCTTTGACCCAAGTAATCACACAGAAACTATATTAATTACAGCACTGTTTGGCCAATGACTCAGTCATATTCCTAACCAGCTCTTATATCTTAAAATAATCCAGTTTCTATTAATCTATATATCACCATGAGGCTGTAGCCTACCAGTAAGTAGGCTTTGGCAGCTACAGAGCTCCTTGACTCTGCCTTCTGTCTCTCTATATCTATTCCAGCCTCACTATATTTGGCCCTACCATAGGTCAAAACAGCTTCTTTATTAACCAATGGTAATAAAACATACTCATATCATGCAGAGGGGAATCCTACATCAACTTATGGCTTCACATATGCTAGGAAGAGCTCTCCATCCTTGGCCCCACTTTCAAAGGTTCTATTTGGGTGAACTTCCCTTGGCATCTCTTACCCAGTTGCTAAAGACTAACTCTGCTGATCAGCTGACCAATCAGGCAGCTTCTTCCACTTCCGTGGTGGTGATCACCCTACAGATGTCACAGGTAGAAATAGTAAAAGTCTCTGAATAACCTTGATGTTGGTCTACAAGACTCTTACCATTTCTGGGGGTTCCTTCCATCTAGTCTGTTTACAAAGCAGTTGCACACAGAAGGCCAAGACAAATTTGTAGCATGTCCCCATTTGACACCCACAGTCAGTAGACTCCAGTGACTTTTAAAGAGTTGAAATTACCAGTTTTATAATTTTATCTCTGAGAAGCAGATCACAGAAACTCATCAATAAAACTCGGGGATAATTTTATTTCCCCACTGAGGAAAATATTGACATCACCATCCTGGGCCCCAGGGAAGCTTTATTGTACCAAGAACAAAAAAGGCAGATACTGTGAAACAGGTCACAAAGTAGTGATATCCTCCCACAGAGATCAGGCAAGATGCAGATGTCCCTGTTCGGTCTCCAGAGGGGAGACTGTGAGGGTAATGATCCACAAAGAGACCAATCTGACATCCTCTCTGTTCCTGCCCCCACCTGTCCATGTCTGAGCCTCCAGAAGAAACAAATTCTCACTTGACTCCCCAACTAATTAGCATTTAAAAACAGGAATCTGACCATGCTCTAGCTTCAAAAACTCACTAGTTTCCCACTCCATTCCCTACAAGTCTAAACTACTTCCTACAGTCTTCAAGGCCCGATTACCCTAATGTCCACATGGCTACTTTGTGGACAGCATTTCAGAATTTGTGCATATCTCAGGCTTTTTTCCCCAGCATCTTTTTTAGAGGCCTGGAGTTATTAATTCCCCTTTTATTTTCACAGCATTATACTTTTCTTAAAATTTAAAATTTATTTTTTAAAAAACAATCTTTTCTCCTTTTACATACTAACCCCAGTTCCCACTCCCTCCCTCTTGTTCCCTTCACCTTTCCCCCAACCTCACCCCATTCTCTTCTCAGAGAGGGTAAGTCTTCCCATGGGGAGTTAACAAAGTCTAACACATTGCTTTGAGGTAGGAGCAAGGACCTCCCTCCTTTATTTGACTGAACAAGGTATCCCTCCAAAGAGAATGGGCTCCAAAAGGCCAGACCAGGGAAAGCAATAGGGATAAATCTTAGTCCCACTACCAGTGACCCCATAGATTATCCCAGCCATATGACTACTACCCACATTCAGATGGCCTAGTTTGGTTCAGGTAACCTGTTTCAGTGGGTGGCCTCATCACGGTCTTGACCCCTTTGTTTATATTATTGCTGTTTCCTCTTCTTGACTGATCTCTGGGAGTTCAGCCCAGTGCTTCAGTGTGGATCTCTGCATCTACTTCCATCAGTTGCTGGATGAAGTTTCTATGATGACAATTAAAGTCATCAATATGATTACAGGGGAAGGCCAGTTCAGGCACTCTCTACACTATTGCTTAGGGACTTAGCTGGGGTCATCCTTGTGGATTCCTTGGAATTTCCCTAGTCCAGGTTTCTTGCTAGCCCCATAATGGTTCCCTCACTCAAGATATCTCTTTCCCTGCTCTCTCTCTTTGTCCTCCATCTGGACCATCCCATTCCCTCATGGTCTTCTACCCCCTCTTTCCTTCTCTTCTCTTCCTCCCTATTTCCCCTCCCCCTCATCTCCTTCTGCCTTACATTCTCCGCCCACCACCACGCTCCCAATTTTCTCAGAAGATCTTGTCTATTTCCTCTTCCCAGGGAGATCCATATACATTTCTCTTAGGATTTTCCTTGTTATGTAGCTTCTCTGGGGTCATGGACTATAGGTTGGTGATCCTTTGTTTTACATCTAATATCTACTTATAAGTGAGTGCATAGCATGTTGTCTTTCTGGGTCTGGGCTACCTTACTCAGGATGTTTTATTTTCTACTAGTTCCTTCGACTTGCATGCACATTTCAAGATGTCTTTGTGTTTTACTGCTGAGTAGTACTCCATTGTGTAAATAAATGTACCACATTTTCTTTATCCATTCTTCAGTTGAGGGGAATCATGGTTGTTTGCAGGTTTTAGTCATTACAAATAATGCTGTTATGAACATAGTTGAGCATATGTTCTTGTAGTATGATTGAGCATTCTTTGGGTATGTACCCAAGAGTGGTACTGCTGGGTCTTGAAGTAGGTTGATTCCAGGCCTTCTCTCACTCTCTCCTTTGTATTCTAGTCCTTTGCCTCTTCTTTATGCACTCTGTCTTATTTTACCTTTGTGTTTGTCATTAATTTTTTATTATCTAGAATTTTCCTCTCCTTATCTGCCTGTGATATATTCCTTTTCAGCCCCCATGTCCTTTCTCCAGAGAGGCCATCCATGAAACCAGCTACAAGGAAGAGATCAAATTTTACTACACTCTACATACCTTCTGCGAATACTTACCGTCATTGGGCTGTAATTTAGTTATTTGTTTGTTTTAGTGACTGCTGCCATCACTGGACAGTAACCTGTAGGAGGTCAGGAATTATAGAAGCTTCCTGTAACTTTGAAATCAGTTTACTTGGCTTTTTGGGGAGTCCTTTATTAATAGTAATTGGTTCTCCCCTAGGAACTATGGCATGTTTGGTCACAGGTTTTTGGCCCCAGAAATGCTACCAGCTATGGAATTCATACTTATAGAGTGGGCCTTAAACCCAATTAGAAAGTAGTTCCTTATTTCCATAACATCTGTGCCAATATTGCACAAGTGGGTGTGTTTGCTGGACCAGTAACTATTGCAGCTTGCAGGGTTTATAGCTGAGTAAAACTGGAGATTCTTTTTTTTTTTCTTCTGGTAGTATACATAGCACCTTGAAGCACCCCTGAAGCTAGTCAATAGGGATGAAGCTTTCAGATGAATACTCACTTGATTTCTCCATGTTCTGTAATGTCCAGCAGCAAGGTCCTAACATTAAGTTTTAGAGGGTAGCCAATAGCAGTGATATTTCCATTGCTATAATATTTTGAGGTCCATGGAACCTTACTGTCAAACAACTGAAAAGGCAGGGCACCTTCTTAGCTTTGAGTTTTTTTTATTTGTTAGTTTGCATTGTCTAATAAGAACACTGTGGTTCCATTATAAGGTAATCCCCCTTGGGAGGTGTTGGGGAATGGAGTTAATGTGATTCAAATATATTGTAAATCTTGCCAAAGAACTAATAAAAATGAGGGGGAAAACCCAAACCTTATAAAACAGCTTTTACATGTGTAATTCATCTTAACTGTGACTTCCCTCAATCTTCAGTTACAAACTGTAGTGGTCAGATGTTGGGCCAAAATTACCTCAGGGCCTGTACTTTGAGGCCTGTAGAACAGAAAAAACCCTGGCTCGAGTTTGAGGGAATCAAGTGAGGATGAGACAGCAAAATCTAGGTAGACGCCCCTCCAACCTGAGGGAGAGCTTGGCTGTCTCACATTGGCTGGAGGTGCCCCCACATCACACCATGCCACTTAATTTACGTAAGCTGATGCTCACAGTAATAAGCTGAGTTCTTGCTTTGACTTGACTCCCTATCATATCTGATTGTCCTGAGCTGTGGGGCTGCAGAATGGGCAGATAGTACACTTACATTTTCCTGGCGAGTAAAAGGGCTAAGGAAGCCTAGCAACTGGCACCCAATGTGGGGTGACTGATCCCAGGGAAAAGCAGTTTTCAAGGCAAGTGGGACCCTGTGATGGGTAACGTAACCTCACACAAAAATGACCCAGTGCTTAAGGTGCTGAGATATCCAGCTATTATGGCCCTTAAGGCATGTTTTCACCCCACTGCTCTGCCTCCCCAAATGGTAGGTAAGGAAAAGTTTAGAGACTGGGAGAGGTCTAAAGAATCTGAAAATAATCAACTGGCTAGAAGGGTGGAGGAGAAAGAGATAGGCAAAGAGCAGAAAAAAGTCAAAGATCAAGAGAGGTCTGAAGAATCAAAACGTAACCAATCAACCAAAAGAATGGGAGAAAAGGAGACAGACGAGGGGAAAGATCAAAAATGGGTGCAATTTACTGAAGAGTGGTCCCAGGGGAAAGGAATATGGCAGGCAGAGGCAAAGACAAAAAGGAAAGTAGATATTGTCTGTGATGAAGAGTGGTCATCTCCTTATGCCCCCAGTCTCCCTGGAAAGGATAAAATGGGAGAAGGGAATGGGACAAATAAGTGGGCTCCATTCTTGCCAGGAGGAAATGAGTATACACTTGGGTTAGGCCAGACAGGGACAAAGGAAAGTTCAAGCCTCTGATTCTCCCGGGGGTTGTCTGCCTACCTTCTGGGAAAATATGTGTTAGGACAAATGAATGCTGTTATTACCACTGACAACCTAGCCTTTTATAATGGTAAAACTGAGCAAGGTGTCATCAGGAAGACCCCTGACACCTGGATTCACCCCCAAAAGTAAAGAGCACTGCCCCCAGAGTGGACCCCTGGTAAGCCGGTATGGGTGGAACAGTGACCATTACCTGAATTTAAACTTTAGACGCTTAAGGAACTCACCAGAAATCTGCTTAAAGGAGGACAAATAAGGCCCTCGATAAACCCCTGGAACAGCCCTGTGTTTGTGATACATAAGCCTAATGGGACCTGGAGAATGTTACTGGACCTATGAGTAACCAGTGCCCATATGGAGTTAGTAGGGATTCCTTTCAGGATCTTGGGTCCTAGCAATCCCTTCCCAGTTTCCCCTCACTGTAATTCATCTAAAGGACTGCTTCTTCTCAATTCTTCTTCATGAGGAGGCTTGAGAAAAGTTCGCCTTTTCCATTTCTACAGTTAACTGCTCTCAACCTGACAAAAGCTAGGAATGGACTATTCTCCCACAGGAAAAGCCCAATGCTTAGGCCAACAATATTTGTGTAGTATCCTCTCTCCTTATTTTGACAAGGATAATACCCTTTTATATGTTTATATGGATGATCTAATAATTGGGCATTTGGAGGAATCAGGGCTAGCTCCCTGGATAATCACTGTTGTTGATATCCTCCAACAACATGGCTTTAAAATAACACCAAACAAAATACAAAAGGTGCCTCCATTTTATATATTGGGATCCCAATTAACACTTACTCAAGCCAAAGTAAATGGACCCCAATTAATCATGCCTGAGCCTCTCACTTTATTGGGGTTACAAAAGATACTGGGAGAAATCAACTGGTTAGGCCCTGTTTCCCTGTATAGACTGGGCGACTAGATGTGTTATATGATCTCCTAAAAGGAGGGCAACCTTATGATATCATTTCCTTACCCCCTGAGGGTCATCAGACCCTCACTGAATTCATCAATGAGCTCCATCAGGCTTCTTTGGCGAGATATAATCCTAACACGGCCTTCCAAGGCCGGATATTATTAGGGAAAAGAGCATGCTGGCTGCCCTTGTTCAGCAGTCATAACCACTAGGATGGATACACACCACCTTCGGGGGCACTCCCAGAGTGTACTCTCTAGTCAATCAAATAGCTGATATGATTATAAAAGTCAGGGACACATCCCTCCAACATTATGGAAAAGATCTCTCTAAATTAATAATTCTGTTTGAAAGTAAGGATTTAAAATGGGTGGCCAGACATTGTTCTTGATTGAGCCTGGAGGGATTTCTGGGGGCCCTGAACACCTACTTTGGGGAGTCCCAGTTAGTAAAGTTATATCAAGAACTTCACTGGAGAGTCCCCTTAGTCTTTTCTTCTAGGCCGCTGCCCCAAGAATTCACTGTTTGCACAGATTGTGGGAGGAATGAGGCTGCCTCTGTAGTTTTCCCTACAAGGGGGATCAAGACAAAAATTACCAAAATTCTCCCTTGTGGAGGATCCGCTCAGTATAAGGCAATGATGGCCATATATATTACTCTACGAGAGATCCTAGAACCCTTGTAATGAGGTTCCTAGAACTGCAATCTCTATTCAGACAGCTCTTATGTGGTGAACCTACTGCCACACTTACCCTATGCCTATATCAGATTGGATGCTAATCCTATTTCTACCTTGATAATACAACTTGTATCACTCTTAGAAGGTAGAAAATGCCCCATATTTATTCAACATCTCAGAGGACACCAAAACCTCCCTGGCCTCATTTCCCAAAGGAATGCTGCTGTGGATGCTCAGCTTCAGGGGCCTTTCTCATAGAGGTCTCAATTCTGCCCATACAAAATGATACCCAAAAATGCATGCCTTAAACTCATGTCAACTGAAGAGGACTCAAATACCTATATCCCCAGATCCCCACAACAGAATTAAAGAGAATTGTTCATACATGTAAGGCTTGACAGCTTTTTCTCTACACTCCCCTTTACAAGGGCCAGGGGTGAACCCAGGAGGGTTAGGAAATGTGTTATTAACCATCAATATTTTAAATTTTCAAAAATCAGATGAACAAAATAGATTCCAGAAACATTGGGGATCCCTGCCAACAAGGCCCTGCCTAAGGTTAGGTGGAAGGATCCTCTCACTAACCAATGGAGGGGCCCAGATCCCCTGTTGACACAGTGCAAAGGATATTGATGTGTCTTCCCAAACAGAGCGGAAATGCCTATTTGGGTACTTGCTCATAACTTTCTTGCCTCCCCTCAGGACAATGGGGAAGACAGGCCTGCTTGTTTGGGTTTCTGTCCCACCCAGTACCCCACAGCCGGCAAGACCCAAAGAAATAACACAGAGATCTCTATAAGTTATAAAGCTGATTGGCCCATTAGCTCTAGCCTCTCACTGGCTAACTCTCACATCTTGATTAACCCATTTTTCTGATCTATTTTAGCCATGTGGCTCAGTACCTTTTTCAGTGAGGCAGATCACATCCTGCTGCTTTGGTCGTCTGGGCAGGAGTGGGAGGAATCAACTTCCTCCTTCCCAAGTTCTCCTGTTCTCATTACATCATTTCTCCTTCCTGTCTGGTTTTCCCACCTTTACCTCCTGCCTGGCCAATCAGCGTTTTATTTAAAACATGATTGACAGATTACAGACAATTCTCCCGCACTACAAAATGACCAATAAAGAAAGAAAGATTATGGTGGACAACCCTTAAATTCACGCACAAGAAAAGAAAAATCACCACTGCCCAAGGGAGACTGACCCTTGAGGAAAGTGTTGCCTGTTTATCTATTTCAGATGGCCCTCCCAGTGGTAATCTTTTTAACTCTTCTCATGGGGATCAAGACCCAGGGAGCAAGCTTCCATCAACCACAGAAGGTAATGTAGATCCTGTCGAGTGCTGGCACTGGAGGAATCCTAAACCAGACTTCTCAGATGACAACACCCTGGACATGGTGGCCTGACCTGATGTTTGACCTCTGCGATTTGGCACTTGGGAGCTGGAACATGGAAGGCTGGATTTCGGGGATTAATGGGAGACCTAAATGTGGAGGCTTTTGGGGGTGCACCCTACCACAGGCATTTTACCCTAATGAGCTTGGGTGTTCTCGTGTCCTTAGGAGACATGCCCTCCTGCAGACACCCTTTTATGTATGACCAGGAAGCAACCAGATGGCCTCCACTATTAGAAATTGTGGGGTGGCTCTGGATTACTACTGTTCTTCCTGGGGATGTTAGCAGGCGGGGCTTGACATAATTTGAAAAAACAGAGACTGCATTACATTATTTACAAAAGTGTTTGGATTCCTTAGCAAGGGTAACCTTACAAAATAAGAGAGGCTTGGACTTGCTGTTTATGGAACAGGGAAGAATTTGCAGGGCACTTGGGAAAGAATGTTGCTTCTATGCAGACCATTCTGGGATAGTTACAAGAACCCTAGATGAGTTTTTAAAAAAGATATTGATTCATTTAAGTTAAGGACGCCTCCCCCCATGAGACCTGGTTTAATTGGTCCCCATGGCTTACCACACTCATGTCTTCCCTGTTTGGCCCAATGGCTATTTGTTTATTGATCTGCCTTTTTGGCCCATTCATTCTCCAAAGGCTGCAACAAGCATTCCAAAAACAGATACAACGGGTACAACTCATGGCCCTTTGAGTACATTATGATAGGCTCGATGTATCTCACCCCAAAGATGAACTTTCAGTTTGAGGGTATCCAGGCTGAAACTCCAGATAGGGGTGACCCTGACCTGTACTCTCTCTCTCTCTGGTGGGCTATTCTGGCTTGGTGAATTGGGTAGGGGGTTGTATACAAAACAAAAGGGGGAGTTGTTAGGCCAAAATTATCTCAGGGCCTGTACCTTGAGGCCTGTAGGACAGAGAAAAGCCTGCCTTGAGTTTGAGGGAATCAAGTGAGAATGAGAGAACAAAATCTAGGTAGATGCCCCTCTAGTCAGGGAGGGCTTGGCTGTCTCACATTGGCTGGAGTTACCCCCACATCACACCATGTCACTTAACCTATATAAACTGACTCTCACAGTAATAAAACTGAGTTCCTGCTTTGACTTGACTCCCTATAGTGTCTGATTGCCCTGCATTGTGAGGCTGAAGAATGGGCTGACAATGCATTCACCTTTCCCTGGGGAATAAGGAGGCTAAGGAAGCCTAGCAATCAGAGATAAGATCTCAGACTTCTCTGATTCAAAGTCTGTGATTCTCACAGCATCCTACACTGTCTTAAATATTCAGATAGTGAGAAATTTTATGGCTAAAGCACTTTGTAGATATGAATCACCATTCTCATCCTACCATACTATTAAAGGCTAGGAAAAAATATCTTTTGTTGCCTTAACTTATTTGAGATTTTGCTAGGAAGTTCTAGAGGACTTCAGCTACTCATCTTGACTAAAGCATGGTCAGCTTCTGTCTAGGAAGGTTTACTCTTTGACCCAGTCTGAATCTATAGGAGGGACATCTATGAGACAGTGAGGGATGAAGAGAACACAAGCTTAGATAGCCAGATAAGGTGAATCAGTCCTGATAATCAATGGGATGGGATGACAGACATCACAGTTAGATTGCCCTAATTAAAGTATTTGATACCACTAAACATTTACAGCCATCTTATCAAACTTGCAGGAGTTTTCAACATCCTGCCGTCTTTCCAGCCTGATATTTACTCACTTAAAAAAGTCTACTCCAAAGAGCAGTTTAATTTGGCTATATTCTAATAAATATTTTCAGAGCATATTGCTGAATATTTATTTTAAAAAGAAAGAATGTGAATATTAATTAAGTAATCAATGATGGTTTGTTTTCCTTCAACTGATATGATGTCATGCTTCCTTCCAGCAATTGAAAACAATGCTCTCGTTATGATCAAGTAGAGCCAAATGCAACTGATGCTGTTTAGTCATTTTTATTTGTTTTGTTATTAGTGTTATTATTATTATTGTGATGTGTATGCTCATGTGCATGTGTGTGTGCATGCTTGTGCATTCACTTGTTCTATATGCATTCATGTCTGTGTGTATGCAGTCTGTCTCTTCAGACCCACATGGAGACAAGATGTTTATACCAGGTTGTCTTCCTCAATTGCTTCTCCATCTTAGTCTTTTGAGTCCCACTTTACCTAGATATTACCATTTCAACTAGACCAACTGGCCATTGAACACCAGGGATTCAGCTGCCTATGCTCCAACTCTGGGGTTATAGGCTTATGCCACCACGTTTGGCTTTTATATGGGTGCTGAGGTTCTAAATCAGATCCTCACATTTTGGCAGCAAGCCTTTTACCCACCATTAACCTTTTCAGCTCAATATTTAATCATTTCTTATTTACTTCAAGTAGCAGTTTCATATGGTTCTATCCCAATATATTCAGAACATATTGTAGGGTATTCATAAGAAAATAAGGAGAAGGAGAATGAGTATCTGAATATCAATGAAGTAATCAATGATTGTCAATTACCGATTCAGATGATAGATGAAGTATACAGTGGAAAATCCATTAACATTGAACTATATAACCCAAATGGTGTGACTGTTAGGACTCTGGTTACCAGAGCCAGAGCAAATGCATATAACGGGATGGGAAGAGAGAGAGCCATATCTCTAGGGATGATTAACTAGCAGAGAAAGTCTCCTATCTACTCCTGTCCATTAATGTGTGACTCCAAGTGTATCCTTACTTTGCTCAAAAGTAGAGGGAAGTAAGAAGGCTAAAAAAGAGACAATTTATGACAGGTGTCCCTGAAATCTAATAGACAGTTCCCTGGTGGTCCAAAAGTCCCCTTCCACAGGGATTTTGAGACTATTTTCCAAATAATGCCCCCCTCTCTGAACCTAGGGCTTCATGCATGATATGTCAGAGGTATACCACTGTGCTATGTCCCTAGGCCTTTTCAATTCTTAATTGTGAGACAGAATCTCACTAAGTTACCCCAAGGCTGGCTTTGAACTCATTTTATAGCCGAGTTAGGCTTTTAATTCTTACTGCTTAATCCTCCAGAGTAGACAGGATTACAGACTAGAGCCACAGGTCCCAAAATGCTTAATTTTATTGATTTTTTTAAAAAACGATATAAGAGTAATGACATAAAGCTGTTGTCATTGTAGTACTAGTTCATGTAAAGGCACCAAACTCATAATAGAAAAGTCATTTTCTCTTAGGAATATCTTTGATGAAGTAGTAGATTAATTAATCTTATTAAGTTCTCATACTGCATAGTATACTAACAAATTGTACAACCTGCAATTATAAAATTGTTCATTGTATATTGTTATACCTTATATCATACAAACAAAAGGAGGCACAGCAAATGTGGGGCTCAACTTAAAGGGCAACATGCTGACACTTGTTTGAGCTGCCAGCAATGTAGCTCTTTTGTTCAGTGAGCACTGTTTTACCTGAGAGAACAATAGGCCAGACACAGCACGATTCTTCAGACTGTGGAATGTGGCAGATGTTTTCTTTAAAATGAATGAGGCAAGTTTGTCACTCTAGGAGAAACAACAGACAGCATTTGTGGCAGATGACAAATGGGAGCATTCATTCAGGCAGGCTCAGAAATTTGGAAGAACTTGAATCTTCCAATGTCAGTGTGGCAGCTTCCTAATGTTTAAGGTCTTTCCTTTCTTTTTTTCCCGTTTTCATATAAATTGGTTATAATAGCATGTGATAGGCTGTTGTTTTAAAAATTAATATATCCTACATTCTTTTTAAATTTAATTTAATATATGGAAAATAGCGAAGCTCTATGTCTCTGTGCTAAGTGATCTGGGTCTTTGGTAGCATTATACAGAAAGATATATTGAAGTAAAAAGATAGTGTGTATAGGAAACATTGTAAAAAGCAATGTATTAATGGCATTTCATCACTTCCAGACTTCACTTGATTAAAAAAAAAAAAAAACACGTTAAAGTTGTACAAATGTCTCGGGTGCTATGTCACTTTGTGATTTTTATAGAGACAGCTCCTTAACATGTCTAACACCCCCACATTGGTCACTGCTTGTGAAAGCACCACACTTCTGGAAATCCCTCTGTTATGGGGAATCCAAAATAGTGATCATCCTAAATTACAGTCACAATGATGGTTAACATTGTCAACTTAACAAGGCCGAGGGTCACTGGCTAGACAAGTCTCTCTGTGTGTTTGTAAGGAGGTATCTAGGTTGAAGTAGGAAGACCTGCTTATATACAGGCAGCCCTATTCCTTAAGTGGCCACCATGGAGTAGTAAAAAGGAGGAGGGCATGAGGTGGGCACTCATTTTCTCTGCCTCTTGACTGTAGATATGATGTCAACAGCACCTCACACTCCTGCCCTGCTTCTTTCCCTGCCATGAGGTACTGGACCCTTAAACTGTCAGCCCAAATTACCCCTTCTCCCCAAAAGTTGTTTTTTTTTCAGGAATTTTGTCCCAACACCAAAGAAAAGTAAATAACCCAGCCATTTAGCAGACCTTTGAGAGTGCTTGTATAGACCTTGAGTGACTTGCTAATCCCATGTAAGATAAACAAGAAATTAAGTCCAGATATGAAATTCAAAAGAACTAGATACCACATGCACTACTCCTGGGCAACGGTTTAAATAAGCTCATGAATATTTGCAGAAGGTTGAGCAGATGCAGTGTTTAGGGATGCCAGTTTTACCCACACTAATATTAGCTTAATAAAACACTAATTGGCCAGTAGCCAAGCAAGAATTATAGGTGGGGCAACCAGACTAAAAGAATTCCAAGAAGAGAAAAGGAAGAGTTAGTTACAAGCCAGAGGCAGGGGAAATAAGATGAGAATGTCTTACTGAGAAAAGGTACCAAGCCCTGTGGCTAAACATAGACAAGAATTATGGGTTAATTTATGTTGTAAGAGCTAGTTAATAATAAGCCTGAGCTAATTCACCAAATATCTCATAATTAATTTAAGGCTCCTGTGTGTTTCTTTGGGACTAAATGGCTGCGGGACTGGATGGGACAGTAACTTCCATCTACACAGATAAAGCTCAGGTTATCCTCAACTGTTTTGCTACAGAAGATTATTTTTAGACCAACCATTGGCAATTATGTTAGTAGGCATTTATTTAAAATATTTATAGTTGAAAAATTATTTAAATTCACTCAAATAATGAATACAAGACCATATTAACATTATGCATTTTATTTAAGAATAAACTATTTATTAAAAATATATTTCAAATCACATTTTTATTTATTCAGTGTGTGTGTGTGTGTGTGTGTGTGTGTGTGTGTGTGTGTAGATCAGAGGACATCTTGTGGGAGTTAGTTTTCTCCTTCTCCCGTGAAGGTCCTGGGGAATCAAACTCAGGTTGTGAGACTTAGTGACAGGTGCCTTTACTCACTGAACCTTCTCACTGTCCCTCTCATGTCTTTTAATTCAGAAATGTTGATTTTATTTTATTAAAATTACATTTGTTATTAAGATCCTGTACTAGCTCTATCTCCCTCCATCGCCAGATGAAGCTTCTATGGTGTTATGCAAGATATTCATCAGCATGGCTATCGGAAAGGGCCATTTCAGGCTCCTTCTCCTCAGCTGCCCAAGGAACTAGCTGTGGACATCTCCATGGATACCTGGGACCCCCCTCTAGAGTGAAGTCTCTTGCTAACCCTAAAATGGCTTCCTTAATTAAGATATCTTCTTCCCTGCACCCCTATCCACCCTTCCTCCATGCCAACCATCCCATTCCCCCAGGGTCTCCCCATCCTCCCTTCCTCACTTTTCTAACCGCATCTCCCCATCACCCCTTACTGCCACCCCACCCCTACCCCCAAGATCCCAATTTTTGCCTGGCAATCTAGTCTACTTCCAAAATCCAGGAGGATAACTATATGTTTTCCTTTGGGTTCATCTTCTTATTTAGCTTCTCTAGGATCTGGGATTTTAGGCTCACTGACCTTTATTTATGTCTAGAATCCACTGATGAGTGAGTACATACCAAATTCATCCTTTTGGGTCTGGGTTTCCTCACTCAGAATAGTGTTTTCTATTTCCATCCATTTGCATGCAAAGTTCAAGATGTCATTGTTTTTTACCACTGAGTAGTACTCTAATGTGTATATATTCCACACTTTCTGTATCCATTCTTCCACTGAAGGACATTTAGGTTTTCAGGTTCTGGCTATTACAAATAATGCTGCTATGAACATAGTTGAACAAATGCTTTTGTAGTATGATAGGGCATCTCTTGGGTATATTCCCAGGAGTGGTATTGCTGGATCCTGGGGTAGGTTGATTCCGAATTTCCTGAGAAACCGCCACACTGCTTTCCAAAGTGGTTGCACAAGTTTGCAATTCTACCAGCAGTGGATGAGTGTGCCCCTTACTCCACATAAAGACAGAGACCCACACTGGAGCGCACCACTGAGCTCCCAAGGCCCAAATGAGAAGCTGAAGGAGGGAGAACCTGAGCAAGGAAGTCAGGACAACGAGGAGTGCGCCCACCCACTGAGACTGCGGGGCTGGTCTAATGGGAGCTCACCAATGCCAGAGCAACCTGGACTGAAAAAACCATGGGATCAAACTGGATTCTCTGAAGGTGTCGGACAATGAAGGCTGACTGAGAAGCCAAGAACAATGGCACTGGGTTTTGATCCTACCGCATGTACTGGCTTTTGGGGAGCCTAGTCTGTTTAGATGTGCACCTTCCTGGACCCAGAAGAAATGGGTTGGACCTTGGACTTCCTGCAGGGCAGGGAACCCTGACTGCTCCTTGGACTGGCAAGGGGGGGGGGGAATTAAGGGAGGGAGAGGGAAATGGGAGGTGGGGAGAAGGTGGAAATTTTTAATAATAAAAAAATTTTAAAAAGATCCTGTACTAGTTACTTTTGTGTTGTTTTGTTAAGGCCCTATAACCAAAGGTGACTGTCAAGTCCCCATAGTATACTTCATCCAAAAATGCTGTACCACCTCCACAAACAGTGACATCAACTGGGGACCAAGCATTCAAATACCTGAGTTACTGGGGGATATTCTACATTTAAAACACAGAATGCTTATATTAGGAATTGAAAAATAATTGAATAAATAGAAAGAAAAGAAGCCATGTTTATCCATGTAACCTGTTCATGTGGAAGAATAAACTATGCCGTCCCATTTATTCTTGGGCACAGTTTAATTGGTTATTTATTTATTTATTTTTTTTTTTTTTTTTTTTTTTTTTTTTTTTTTTTTTTTTAGCCCTAGATACCTCCATGATTAATTTGTGCTGTCCTTTTATTTGGCCCATTGTGTCTGCTGACTAGCTGATGGTTTCTCGGATGAGAAAAAAGGGGATGGTGGGAAAATCTCTGAGGATAGTTATTTTCCTTGCATCTTTAAAATCCCCTTTCCTCACTGCTCCCAACTCAGTGGAGAACAGAGGATTCATCTATCCTTGAGGGCTGCCGCCAGCAGTCCTAGATGCGTCTCATCATTCCCATCCTTTAGTCTGCAGATATCTTTTTTTTTTTTTTTTTTCGCATGGTTTATTTTTTTTTATATTTAAAAATTTCCATCTCCTTCCCTCCTCCTCCCCCCTCCCTCCCCTCCTTCTCCCCTTTCTCTCCCCTCCTTCTCCCCCTTCCCTCCCCTCCCCTCCACCCATACCTCCCCTCCCTCCCTCTCAAGGCCAAGGAGCCATCAGGGTTCCCCACTCTATGCTAAGACCAAGGTCCTCCCAACTCCCCCCAGGTCCAGGAAGGTGATCGACCAAGCTGAGAAGGCTCCCACAGAGCCCGTCCATGAAGAACAATCAGAGCCCAGAGCCATTGTCCTTTGCTTCTCAGTCAGCCCCCGCTGTTGGCCACACTCAGAGAGACGGGTTTGGTCGCATGATCCATCAGTCCCATTCCAACTGGAGTTGGTGATCTCCCATTAGTTCTGTCCCACCGTCTCCATGAGTGAACGCACCCCTCTCGTATAATTGGTTATTTAGAAAAGCTGTAGGCTTTTTGTGTTAGAGACCGAAGTGCAACTCTGAAAACTGTTCTTTGGTTTTTTTTTTTTTTTTAAGGCATTCCTGACTTTATATCTGTAAATAGGAGATTCAGGTAGAAGTTTTCCTGGCAGAGTCACCCATCTTTCCCAGAAAGATGTTCATATAATGGGAAGGGGTTAAGGGTTCAATGCCTGGGTGAGGTGGAGGGGATCCTGGGTGGCTTCCTGGTACTGTTACTGGGAAATGTAGTCTGTGAGATAAGACGACTCTATGCCCTGTTCTTTCCTCTCCCCAGTTTATCTCAGCTTTGTCACCGCCTCCGTACTTCAAGTCCACACTGTTTCTTCCTGTAGTTCAGAATACTTTTTAATTGTTAACTTGTCTGACTCATGTTTAGTGTCTGACTCCCTGTTTCCTATACATTATACATTTGTATTTTTCTTGCTTGTCTATTGCTAGATTGTCCCATACATTAAAATTACTGAAACTTCTTATAGAGAAAATAGAAAATTTGAAGCTTCTCTCCACCCAGATGATCAAGGTCCAACTTCCATTTTTTATTTCAATACTTGCAGATTATACATTGTACTATTTGTAAAACTCTGTCTGAAGCATTGGCCCAAATGAGACCAACTCCAGAACTGTTAGTAAGACCATAGATTCAAGAGTTAAGGGATATTGTTCTAGTCTAGCTTGACTTTATTACTTCTAGTCACCTTAAGGAAATTATTTGGTGCCACAGGATGTCCTTATCTTCCTGACTGAGTAATTTTGAAAGGAGAGACTAAGATACTCAGTGTCTCAGTAATCAGGGTCAATGTAGTTGCTCATGGTCAGCAGGTACAGACCAGACCTGAAGAGCAAGGGGAATGAAAGCAGATACAGGGTCTGCCTGTTAGAAGCAGCAGACTGGATGTTCCACAGAGATTAGCAGTTGTGGCCCTCAGGGCAGGGGAAGTAGGGGAGTAGCCTTTCTTTCCTCTCCTCTCCTCCCCTCTTAGACACTGACTCAGCTTAGTCAAACCTGGTCAGAATTCCCAGAACAGGGACCCTGTTAATACGGACCTAGGATATCAGTCTTCAAAACCCAAGAACCAAATCAGAAAGAACAAGTATAAAACAAGAGCCTCAGAAAATGAACTAGCTATAACTCTGGGGAAAATAGTTTGACATTTTCTTTTGGAATTAAATGTTTACTCTCCATATGTCCTACTAAAACCTTTCTGGATACTCAGAGGGGATGAAAGCATATGGTTATATGCAAATCCCTGTGGAACTACCTCCAGTTGCTCTGCTCATCATCACTACATAAGGAAACTACTAAAATGTCCTTCAGCAGATGGATGGATAAACAAACTCTAGATCAGTGGTACAATGGAATATACCCAACAGCACAAAGAATGACTAAGACCTAAAATATGCATCTTGAGAGAACTGGCTTGAGTACAAGATGCCAGAGTTAGAGACTTAATGTGATGATTCCATTGACGGCCTTGTAGAAAAAAGAAGCTATAGTGTGGGGGAACAGATCCCTGACTTTCAGATGTTATAGGTGGAGAAGGTGTAACTGTGCATAGATAGGAATGAAATATTTATTGATTACAACGATTGCAAAGTTCTATACATGCATCAAAACTCATAGCCATACACTCAAGTTGATGTCATTTTACTATCTGTTAATTTAAATTGTTTGTGTGGGGAAAATGATAAGCATGCCTTGCCATGATAGTTCTAGACTTTTGAGGATAATGAAAACCTATTTTAAAATTGAGTTTGAGAAAGAATCAATCGAGATTTAAGTATGATCAACATTTGTATAAATACCAGCCAAGAGGGCACTATAGAAAATACTGACAGAGGGAGGCAGACAAGAAGAGCAGAACTGGTAATAGAGTAACACACAACAGACCATGGGGCTAGAGAGTCCATAAAGTACTGTCCCCAGATGGGCATGAACATCAGAATAAAAGAAGCAGGTCTCACTGCCAGGAGCAGAAATATAGGCACAGATATGAGCACAGAAACTGCAGATGATAAACCAGACTACAGGTTGGCTGAATCCTATATCAAGACGAGAGGCTCACTGCCCTTTGTGCTCTAATTAAGGAGCAGAGGGAGAACAAGGATAAAGCAGGCATGGGTAATGAGCAATACTCCTAGCTTACAGCTCTTCTAGACACAAAGGAACCAGAAGGATGCCCCTCGTTCCTGAAGGAGTCCAGTGAAGCAACATTTGCCCATGCACATTCCCTGCCATGTACGGTGCCAGGTAAGAGTAACTCAGTAACAACATAAGGTGTCCTATAGGGACCACTGACTCAAGAGGTGTGTCTCTGTCAGGTCATTTCATCTTGCCACATCTCAACCTGTAAATCTACAAAATGATTGTGATCATTTGTGCACAGTGGTGTTTCGGGGGGGGGGGGCGTTCATGGAGATAAGAACTGTGAAAACATGATGTGGGGTGTCCTTCTGGATGTGATATGGGGTGTCCTTCTGGATATATGTGATGCAATAAAAATAAAAATTGAATAAAACTGTTTTGGCCAATGGCTTTTGTGTACACCTTATGTTAACCCATTTCTATTAATCTATGTATCACAATGAGGTTGTGGCTAATCAGTAAGAGTGTGGCATCTTTGTCCTTAAGCAGCTACATGGCATCTCCCTGACTCTGCCTATTCTCTCTATATATATTTCTGTTTGGATTTTCCATCTGGCTTTACTCTGTTAAGCCATTGGTCAGAACAGCTTTATTCATCAATCAGTAAAAGCAACCCATATACAGAGTCTTTAGATAGATGGTTATGATGTCCCATACCTATAACCCCAATATCTAGAAAGATGAGTCAGGAGAGCTGTAAGTTCAAGGCTATCCTGGTCTATCATTGAACCCAGAGCCTCACTTTTTGGCTAGACTGCCTAGGTAGCAAGTAACACATCCATCTTTCTTGTCCTCACCAGTATTAGGTTTATAAATGTGCCACCATTCCTAGCTCATTTTTGGGAAGCATGGACACTGAGAAATCTGATCTCAGGCCTTCCCGTTTGTGTGTCAGGAACCTTCCCAGCTAAGCATTCTCCCCAGTGCCTGAATGCTCTTAAAATGTATCCCTATCCCAAGACATGCCACTTAATACACTTCTCTGCATCCGCAATGGTTATTTGCTGGCTCCCTCTCAAACACCTGACAGCACAGTTCGAACACATTGTGATTTGATTGCAAGAGAAAACTGTGCACATCTTGCAAAAGATGCAGAATTTTGCCAAGATGAAAGAGGTGATGGAGAACCTTTCTAAGCACACGCAGAGTAATTGACAAATGAGGTTCCGACAGTGTTAGACTGATGAATAATTGAAGAAGAGAAAATCAGCGAGGATGATGACACCATAAGCTTCAAAAGAGAATAATTTGATGATATGAATATCAAAGGGTGCAGGGAGGCTTATGGGAAAATTAAAATCTTGAGGATTTTCACAGCAATAATCATCTTTGTAGCTGAGCGTTGAAGGGTATTGCATCATCCTATTATTTAATTTCTTTGGAAAATGGCCTCAGAAAGTTTAATTCTTTGTTACTTTTTAATGATTTCCAAATAATGACACCATTACCTATGTTTTAACAGATAAAACATACACAGTTTTCATAAATATAACTTTTTTAAGAAAAAGTTTCTACTCCCCTTCTTTTTGTAGGGAATTTTTGTTGTTATTTTTAGTGGTTTTTATCTTTGGCAAGTAAAATATCCTCCCCAAAGGTTCACATGTCTTCAGTGTAGCAATGGTTAAGAAAAAGATCACGGGAATGGGTTGATTGCAATGTCTCTGATCTCATCATGGGTTAACCCTTTAAAGGGTTAAGGTTTGACAGGCTATTAGGAGGTGGCAGTAACTTGGAAGATGGTATTTAGTTGAAGGTTATAGTTTCTTGGTGGTTATACCCAGTCTTTCCCCCTCCCTCCTTCCCTCCCTCCCTCCCTCCCTCCCTCCCTCCCTCCCTCCCACTCTCTCTCCCTTACATCATCCCTCTCCATTTCTCATATACCTTCCTAACTTCGATGAAGTGACCCCAGCTCCTTCCACCATGTAATATAATTTTAGCTTTGAAAAATTTACCCCTCTGAAAAAATAGAACAATAATATTGCAGAAGCTTTCTGAGGATTTAATGAAGCCATGTACATTAATATATGTCAAATAATGTTTACACAGTAGGTGTTCAAAAACATAGCAAGGATTATTTCTAGTACAGGCCTGGCGACCCAGAAAATATTACACTCAATATTTTTCCCCTTCTGCTTTCCAATTTCCTTCCAGATTTCTTTATTTCCTCTGTTTGTCCTGTTAGATGGACAATGTAGAAAACAATGTCTGCTCTAAATTTCATTATTATACCTGACAGTGTGGAGAGAGAGTTTACTGAGGAGAGGGGAAGGAAGGGAGGGGAGCGGAGAGATCAGATTAGGAAGTGAAGACAGGTACCAGGTGAAGAAAAGGACTCCATGATTTGTGGAGTGTTCACATTGAACAAGGGCTTTTCAGATCTACAGGGGTTAAAATTGTTGTTTGTAGAACAAACCTGATTGTAAATAACATCATGAGCATTTTTGTAGATAAGAAGAGAACTTATATATAAGTTTGAGATTGCATTCATAACCAGAATCTGAGTGAGATGGGTTTAAACCCTGCTCATCACCTCCAACCCCTTCACTATGTAACCCCTAAATTGTAGTGCTGTGGGCCAAAAAAAGATATCACAGGAAGTTTTAAATCTTTGAGAGCTTGTTTGGAGGTTCTAGCATTACTCATTTACCTTTGACATAAGATGGATCCTCTTCCATTTGGGAAGGCCATCCTTTTTGAACCTGTTTTGAAGCTTCAGGAGGGATACACAGGAACAGTGAACTGAAGCATGAATTTAATTAGTCTTATTAAATAAAAAAACAGGAGTCAGATATTAGGGGGTGAAAGTTGAACTATCAGAGAAGCAGAGACGAAATCTCAGACCAAATGCGGGCGATTCTGTCTCTATGAATCCTCAGACTTAATAGTGCAATCCGGTCACTGAGAATCTTCAGACTGAATGGGCCTGAGATCCTGTCTCCACCCACATTTTATTCCTGTCTCCACCTCCCTAGTGCTGAAATTAAAGATGTGTGCCTCCCATGTACGGAGATCAAAGGCATGAGATCCCAAGTACTGGGATCAAAGGTGTGAGCCACCACTGCTGGCTGTTTCTCTTTTAGACTGGTTCAATCTTGTGTAGCTAAGAGTAGCCTTGAATTCCTAATCTTCCCGTTTCCTCCCAAGTGCTGGGATTAAAAGTGTGTGCCTCCTCACGGTCCTGACTTCCTTGCTCATGATCTCCCTCCTTTTGCTCCTCATCAGGACCTTGGGAGCTCAGTCCGGTGCTCCTATGTGGGGCTCTGTCATTTTCTCCATCCAATGCCAGGTGAAGGTTCTATGGTGATATGCAAGATATTCATGAGTATGGCAATAGGATCTGGACATTTCTGGCACCCTCTCCTCAGCTGCCCAAGGACCTAGCTGGGGGCATCTTCCTGGACACCTGGGAACCCCTCAAGAGTCAAGTCTCTGCCAACCCTAGAATGGCTCCTTTGACTAAGATATATAATTCTTTGTTCCCATATCCACCCTTCCTATATCCCAACCATCCTATTCCCCCAAGCTCTTCCCATCCTCCACTTCACACTTTTCTCTCCCCATCCCCCCTCCCCATCCCACCCCACCCCCATGTTCCCATTTTTTGTCCGGCAATCTTGTCTACTTCCAGTATCCAGGAGGATAACTGTATATTTTTCTTTGGCTTCACCTTCTTATATAGCTTCTCTAGGATTTTTTACGAATTATAGGCTCGATGTCCTTTATTTATGGCTAGAAACCAATTATGAGTGAGTACATCCCATGTTCATCTTTTTGGGCCTGGGTTACCTCACTCAGGATGGTGTTTTCTATTTCCCTCCATTTGCATGCAAAATTCAAGATGTCATTGTTTTTTACTGCCAAGTAGTACTCTAATATGTATATATTCCACACTTTCCTCATCCATTCTTCCACTGAAGGGCATCTAGCTTGTTTCCAGGTTCTGGCTATTACGAATAATGCTGCTAAAAACATAGTTGAACAGATGCTTTTGTAATATGATTGGGCATCTCTTGGGTAAATTCTCAAGAGTGGGATTGCTGGGTCCTGGGGTAGGTTGATCCCAAATTTCCTGAGAAACCTCCACACTGCTTTCCAAAGCAGTTGCACAAGTTTGCATTCCCACCAGCTATGGGTGAGTGTACCCCTTACTCCACATCCTCTCCAGCAAAGGCTATCATTGGTGTTTTTGATTTTAGCTATTCTGACAGGTGTAAGATGGTATCTCAACGTTGTTTTGATTTGCATTTCCCTGATTGCTAAGGAGGTTGAGCATGCCCTTAAGTGTCTTTTGGCCATTCGAACTTCTTCTGTTGAGAATTCTCTGTTCAGTTCAGTGCCCCATTTTTTAATTGGGTTCATTGAGACAGTGGGACAGATCTAACGGGAGATCACTAAGTCCAGTTGGAATGGGACTGATGGAACAGGCGACCAAACCGGACTCTCTGAATGTAGCTGACGGTGGAGGAGGACTGAGAAACCAAGGACAACGGCAATGAACATGAACTCTACAGCATGGATGGGCTCACTGTGAGCCTTGTCAGTTTGGTTGGTCACCTTCCTGGACTTAGGGGGAGCTGGGAGGACCTTGGACCTAACATAGTGAAGGGAACCCTGATGGCTCTTTGTCTTGGAGAGGGGTGGAGTGGGGGTATGGGTGGAAGGGAGGGGAGGAAAGGGGGAGGAGGAGGGGAGGAGATGGAAATCTTTAATAAAAAAAATGAGAAAAAAAACAGACAAACCATGGAAGTAGGGCACGAGAAGACACAATAATGGTGGGTTTCGCAACCAAATCATGAAAACAGTCTCTGCTCAGAAGCTGCACCCTGGGAAGGCTGCCTCTCACTGCTGTTCTCCCCAGCTGTCCTGAAGCTGTGGCATTTGTAACAGACTTTACAACTGGAAATGTCGGTTTCCAGGGAGCTCTACCAATAGCCAGTGGCCCTCTTCTAATGGAAAAATTCTGCATTATTATAACCAATGAAACACGCCGGTCTGTGACATTTCTGTAAGAAATATATGATGTGTTTTTAAAGTAAAAAAAAAAAAAAAAGTGTGTGCCTAAGAGAGGGCAAGGTGCCCTGCCCTGTGGGAAGTCCAAGGCCTTCCCCCTTACCCAGGTTTAGGAAGGTATGCATCCAAAGAGAATAGGATCCTAAAAAGCCAGTACATGCAGTAGAGAAAAATCCCAGTGCCATTATCATTGGCCCTCTAGTCTACCCCAATTGTCAGCCACATTTAGAGGGTCCAGTTTGATCCCACGTGCGTTCAGTCCCAGTCCTGCTGGCTTTTGTAAACTCCCATTAGATCAAGCACACTGTCTCAGTGGGTGCACTAACCCCTTGTGGTCCTGACTTCCTTGCTCATATTCTCTCTCCTTCCACTCTTCAACTGAACCTTGGGAGCTCAGTCCAGTGGTCCAATGTGGGTCTCTGTTTCTATCTCCATCCATCACCGGATGAAGACTCTATGGTGATATTCAAGGTTGTCATCAGTCTGATTACCTGACAAGGCCAGTTCAGGCACCCTCTCCTCCACTCTGGCACCCTCTCCAGACTGGAGGGAGGGGGAGAGTGTGTGAGGAACAGGTGGGAAGTGGGAGGAGGGGAGGAAGTGGAAATTTTGATTGGTATTATTTATAAAGTAATAAAAAAGAAATTTAATAAAAAAATAAAAGTGTGTGCCACCACTGCCTGGCATCTATGGTTAACTGGTGGCTCCCTCTGCCCTCCAATTCCTAGGTAAGCTTTATTTGTCAGAACACAAACACCATACAACAGTGAAGAAGGAGACACATAAGCCTAATCACATCTGGCGACTGTGGTGCTGGATGTCACAGTCAGATAGATAGTCCTCACACATGCAAATTTTTATCTTTGATAGATTATATGTAACAGAATTTGTAAACCATTTTTTTTAAATTTCTGTGGTTATTCCCACTAATTATGCTTTTTTCCCAGTGACTTTAACCTTATACATGAAGATTTGTATGTTTTTGGGTACCATGCAATGTTTAGGTGTGAGTATATATTCTTGTAATATTGAAATACATTTCCTGGAGCATTTATCTATTTTCACAATTTTAACTTGGTACTGAGAAAGTTTAGGCAGCAAATGCTACAGTGCCAGTAAGTTGGAGAGACTTACTGAAGATTATTCATCTTTGGAGTCCTCTGACTCCTGTCCTGCTTTGGTATTTCCCATTCCTACTTCTCCTTCTCTCACTACTTTTGTGTCCTGAGGTCTCTGGGCTGTGCACCTGTAGACGCTAGCTGGTCAATGACACCCCTTCAGAGACGGCGGCAGAAAGAGCAAGCTATGCATCCTGGAGATGCATTGCCTCTCCATCCTCACAGCGACCCATCTGTTACTCCGTCTTTGCTGAGCCCCTGCTGGTGCATGTCCAACCAGAGTGAGAATGGATAAATATAATGAAATCACTCAGGGGCCAATTTCCCCTAACAGAAAGTGAATTGCCTTTCTCAGGCATGTGGGCAGAAGGCGGTTGATTAAACATAAAATGTTTCTACAAAGGGGACAATATAGGGGGATACCACTCACACATGGGGGGGGGGGGAATTCTCCTGCATTGACACAGCATCTGTGTTTCTGTTCACTTCATACACATGTCTATCTAGTTACAGACCTGAAGATGTGGACAGCTTGAAGACACTGACTAGATCTATGCCCCATAATTTAGCATGTCCTGGGACTCTTTAGAATTTTCCAGAAAGGGACACATGTGAAATCACATCAAACAGTAACAGGGTGGCTTACTCTGCATTTTCACATGTTGCTGGGTGTTGGTAGAGATCAATAGTTTTTTTATAGAGATCATATCTTTGAGTAGTAAATGCCACCATGTCTAAAAGCTGATATGATTTGATAACTATGAAATTATTTTTAATTTCTTGTCTCTGTGTGGGAATGTGCACATGGTGGTAATGCCCAGCGAAGCCAGAAGAGGGAAACAGATTTCCTAAAGCTGCAGTCACATGTCAGTATGAGCCTTTTGACTTCAGTTCTGGGAGCCAAACTTTCCCACCCTTTGTAAGAGAAGCAAGTGTTTCTTAACTGCCAAGTCATCTCTCTAACCCTTACTTTCATAATTATTTTCTTACAATTTGAAAAATATTTGTACTAATCATATTTCCTTTATCTCAGTATTTTGGGGCTGATTTGTTTTTCTTAACTTGAAATGGCATCTTGGGCACTATATTTCTACTTCTCTGTGAATTCCTATTACCTGGAACTTTCCCTCACAAGGAAAACTTGATGACTTGTGCCCAAAATATATTTTATTGCTAAATTTGTTGACTGATATATGATAGATAGATGACAGATCATTGCTTGACTGATCTATCACTAATATACACTAAACATTTGTTTTTAGGAATTGGCTCATAAGACAGGAAGTGTGGCATATCCACAGCTTATAGGGCTGTCTGGCAAGCTAGAGACCCAAGGATGGATTTGTAAATTGGCTTCTAAGTCAATCTGTGGGTAGCATTACTTCTTGCTGAGAGAAGGTTAGTCTTGACCTCGCCTTATTATATAAGACCCACTGGCATAAGAAAGTATAACCATCTTGACTCAAAATTTCCCTCTTAACATATCTCTTTAAGAAGGCACCTGCAAATTTTTTTTTCTAGAAAAGCATTTGGTGATGTATATGGCCACTGTGTCCAGCCAAGCTGGACTGTAGTGGGCTTGTTTTAGTCATGTGAGTTGTCTTCGTGAGTGTGAATTCAAATCACTAGGAGGAAGACATGTGTCTTGGTCACTGTTCTTTTGCAATGAAGAGCCACTATGACCAAAGCAACTCTTGTAAGAAAGTATGTAATTAGGGACTTGCTTACAGTTTCATAGGTTCAATATATTAATTATCATGGCAGAGAGCATTGTGGCACACATGGTACTGGATGTAGCTGAGGGCCGCATCCTGCTCTGTGGGCCAAGAACTGGGCCTGATGTGAACTTCTTGAAACCTCCAAGCTTGCCACCAGTGACATGTTTCCTCCAACAAGGCCATGTCTCCTAATCCTTCTCAAAAAGAGCCACTTCCTGGTGACTAAGCACTCAAGAATATGAGCCTATGTGGGCCAGCCTTATTCAAACCATCACAACATGATTTTATCCTCTTCTCACTCCTTCCATGAGCTCTGCATAGCAGGAGGAAGGAAACCAAGTAATAAATACCCAGTGCCTTCTAGTTAGCTTTTCTCTGGCTGTGATAAAATATTCTGACCAAAGGAAAGTTGAGGAGAGAAGGATTTATTTGCCTTAAATTTCTGGGTGATAATCTGTCATTGAGGCAAGTCAGGCCACAAACTCAAGGTAGGAGTTTGAAGTAGAATCAATAGAAGACTGGTGTTTGCTGGCTGATTCTCCAGCTTGCTTTTTGGTTCATACTAAGTTAAGCCCATCTTCTTAGGGATGCAACCACCCATGGTGGATCAGGTCTATTACATTAATCATTAATTGAAATAATTCCTCACAAACATGCCCATAGCCCAGTCTAATCTGGGAATGCCCTCAACTGATGCTTTGTCAGACATGACTTGATAGGCTGTATCAAGTGGACCGCTAAAGTTAACTCTATGACTGACATAGTTTATATAAAGATATAAACTATGAGTGGTTAAATGCTTCATGAGATTCAGTAGTTTAAAACAAATGAATGGAAGGCCTTACTTTCATTCAAACTTAACATTTCACACCTGAAAGTGTGAGTTGAGGAGTGGACAAACAATTGGTAGAGAGCATCTGCTAACATTCATGCACTTCTTTTATAATCTGTATCAGCACACTAGAACTCAAACCCAGAGCCTAGAGCATGCTAGGCAAGTTCTCTACCACAAAGCTCCATCTTTAGCACTCGCTTTTCTTTTTGTTTTGAGACAACATCTCACTGAATGGTTCAGGCTGATGCTGAAATTAGACTATTGCCTAGAAAGGTCTTGAATTGAACATTCACTCAACTCGGCTTCCTAGGTGTCTGTCAGGGCAGGTCTGTGGCACAAGGCTCAGGTTCATATAAACATTTTAAGTACACAAAGGTTAACACAAAGGCTAAAGTATGCATGTCAAAAGATGCTTCTCCAAGAGAGCAAATGCTCCTGGGAAAGAGGAGGGGGTGAGCGAATAGTACAGTAGGGTCCCCAGAAGCCCAAATCACAATTTTCTTCTTGTTTTCAAATGATCCAAGGTAATCACAAGTCCTAAAGTTTAGCAAAGTTATATGGAAAGCATTGCTCTGACTATTTAATGTACTTCACTAGCTCTTCTGTTAGGTGGTATGTGCAAGGATGTTCATTTTAATATTTTACACACTTTTGCATGCTTGAAATATTTGGTAATAGAATCATTAGAGCACATACTTCCTTCTTTCTCAAGTTCCTGGTGAACATGTATGTTTTTCCCTCCCTCTCCCATGAAGCTGCACTGGATATCAGGGCTCCAGATACAGAACAAGAGTTATTATAGTGTCCATTGAGAAGGAGAGGTGGAGCTGTGCATCAGAAAAATCCCATTAGGGCTCTGTGTATTCATCTATTACTGAGGCTGAGCCCAGTCTATTTAGTGCTCAGCAGTCAATCTTGAGCATCACACTAGGGATACACCGTGTAAATGTTTGGAGGAAAGATCAAGGAATACGTAAGCAGTTAGCCAAGTTTCTTCCTTCTCAACTCTTCTAAAGAACAAATAAAAATGGCCACTGGCTACAGAAGGCAGCCATATTTAAATTTGTGTAGATTCAAATTACTGATACAACATAATGAACCAGAACACAAAAAGTAGAATTCTAATTCTGCTATCACAATCCAGTATATATATGATGATGGTGGAGACACACACCATTGTATTTGTGTGTGGGTATTTCACATTTCTCTCTCTCTCTCTCTCTCTCTCTCTCTCTCTCTCTCTCTCTCTCTCTCTCTCTCTCTCTCTCTCTTTCAGTTTTTTGAGACAGGGTTTCTCTGTGTAACAGTCCTGGCTGTCCTGGAACTCACTTTATAGTCCAGGCTAGCCTCAAATTCAGAGTTCCACCTGCCTCTGCCTCCCAAGTACTGAGTGCTAGGATTAAAGGTGTGTGCCACCACTGCCCAGCTTCATGTTACTCTTTTTTAATAATGCTGATTATTCTCTTGAACTGATTTCCCATGAAATAGATTTGAAAAGAAAACACTTAAAATGGGTTTTATTTTGAGGTTGGACATGCAAATTTTGATTTGTCACATGAAACAAAGATGTTTGCATGTCTCCCTGATGAAAACAGAAAAGACTTGCTTCACATGAAAATGAGTTATGCTGAAGTAGCATTCTAGTAAAACATGACAATTGTACAAGATACACTCCTTTAGCCACTACAGTAATGTGAATGAGAACTGTCCCTCAGAGGCTCAAGGATTTGAATACTTGATCCCAATTGGGTGTCTCTCTTCAGGAAGGTTTAGAAGTTACAACCTTGATGGAGAATGTATATCCCTGGGAACAGATTTTGAGAATTTAAAGGCCCCATGTAAAGTCTAGGTTACTCTCCACTTTAATGTGAAAGATGTGATTTCTGTTTCCTAATCTGGCTGCCAAGCCTTCCTCCTCCCATGATGGTGCCTTGTCTCTCTGGGATGCAAGCCTAAAAAAACTTCCATCAATACATTGTCTTGACCATGATGCTTTGCCATAGCAACAGAAAAATAATAAAGCCATGAAGATTAGAAAGGAGAACATGTACACAAATTCCTGCAGATAACTTGGGTGTGTTCAAGCCAAGAAGACTCTTTGGCAAATAGCAAATAAGACTGCTTTTTATTACATTTATTACCTATGTTCTTGGAAGTCACTAACAGGTAGAGGAATATTGCATATTTACAATAGTGTGAATGCCATCTTCTATTTGTGTACTCAGTGGATATGGAGTGCTTCCAATATGCCAGATGTAGTCAGATAGTAATGCATTGATGATAAGCATGGAGGCTCTGTTGGTTTTTATTTACACCTGCCCCGGTAGAGTTATGTAATCGCAAAGCAAACATGAACTTGAACCACACAAAAGACAGATAATAGGGTAATTAGGCCTATAACTAGAATGGCTGGCTGAAGAAGCTGATGAGGTTTCTCTGACAGAATAATTCAAACAGTGTCATCAGAGGTGGGAGACCACAGAAAGTCAGCGTGCCAAGAGTACACACAGCTGCTTTCTGAGCATCATTCTCGAGACAGGCACTATTCTAGCTGGGTGGGCTACTTCAGTCAAACAGGCAGACATGTCTCTGGAGAGTTTGTATTTGGGAAGGGAACATGAATAAAAAGTAAATGTAACAATAAATTGTTCTGTGCTCATGGTGAAGTGGGGCTATCACTGACAGAGGGGACACTGAACAGCTGTGGTGGTTTGAATGCAAATGGCCCTCATAGGCTCATATGTTTGGATATTTGCTACCCTCTGTTGGTAGAGCTCTTTGGGAAGGATTAGGAGGTGTGGCATTGTTGAAAGAGATATGTCACTGGGGACAATCTCTGAGGTTTCAAAAACTGATGGTATTCCCAGTATACAGGAATGAAAGATAGAACTTGGCTTTCTCTCTCTCTGTCTCTCTCTCTCTCTCTCTCTGTCTCTCTCTCTCTCTCTCTCTCTCTCTCTCTCTCTCTCTCTCTCTCCTCTCACTTTTTCTTCCTCCCTCCCTTCTTCCCACCCCTTCCTCTGCCTGCTGCCATACTCTCCTGCCTTTGATGTGGCATTCCCCTCTGTATGCTGTGAATATGTTTTATTATCATTGGTTAATAAAGAATCTGCTTTGAACCTATGTCAGGGTAGATTATAGCCAGGTGGGAAATCTAAACAGAGATGGAGAGAGAAAGAAGGTAGACTCAGAGACAGATGCCTGGGAACCTTATTAGTAAGCCACGAACCTTGTGGTAAAATAAAAAAAAGGAATTAGTTAATTTAAGATGTAAAAGTTAGTTAATAAGAATCCTAAGCTAATAGGTGAAGAAGTATTGTAATTAATATAGTTTCTGTGTGATTATTTAGGGTCTGGGTAAATGAACAAGCAGCCTCCACCTATGTGCCCTGATGGTCATAGACTCATCCTAAAAATATAAGCCCCCAATAAATTTTTCTTTCTATAATTTGCTTTGGTCATAGTGTCTAATCACAGCAATAGAAAAGTAACTAAGACAACAGCCAAGCTAGGCCAGGCTCTATCTTCTGTTTTTTTTTTTTCTCATGGTTTATTTTTTTTATATTTAAAAATTTCCATCTCCTTCCCTCCTCCTCCCCCTTCCCTCCTCTCCTTCTCCCCCTTCCCTCCCCTCCCCTCCACCCATACCTCCCCTCCCTCCCTCTCAAGGCCAAGGAGCCATCAGGGTTCCCCACTCTATGCTAAGACCAAGGTCCTCCCAACTCCCCCCAGGTCCAGGAAAGTGATCGACCAAGCTGAGAAGGCTCCCACAGAGCCCGTCCATGAAGAACAATCAGAGCCCAGAGCCATTGTCCTTTGCTTCTCAGTCAGCCCCTCCTGTTGGCCACATTCAGAGAGACGGGTTTGGTCGCATGATCTGTTTTCAAAGGACTCCTCTTACTGCTGAACTAGAGATGAATGCTTTGTAATGAATATGGAAGGAAAGACTCCAGGACTTTCCTAATGCTTCACATGAGATGTGATTGCACCACAGGGGATAAGATGGTGTCATAGTTCAGATGTTGAGTCCACCCCACCGAAGGCCAACTTATTAAGGCTTGGTCCTGAAGTGGTGCTTTTGGAAAGGGTGGAACCTCTAGGAAGTGGAGCCTGTAGAAGACCCTTGGATCATTCATAGCATATTCCTAAAGGTGATTTATAGACCCCAGTGCCCCAACTCTTCCCTTCTCTTTCTTTGCTCCCTACCTCACGACATAAACATTTGTACTGTACTATGTTCCCCTAACATGGTGTGCTGCCTCACTGTAGCCTCAAAGTAATGGGGCTGACCAATGGACTGGGGTCTCCAAACCAAACCTTTTTCCTCTGGAAGCTCATTGCTTAGGTATCTTCTCACAGTGACAGAAAACTGACTGTCATAGATAGCCACTCTAAGGATGGGGTAACAGATTTGGTTTGGTGGCTTGGATGATGCTCTCAACCATGTTTTCCAAGTTCCATCCTCAGTGAACAGAAATTTAAGGTCAGCATGAAATGAGGGCAGGATATGTCCAGGAGGATCAAGCAAGGGAAAGACATACATCAAAGACTCATTTCTGAAGATGGAGACATAGGGGTGACAAGCAAGCAGTTGGGAGGAGAGGGGCTGATGACAGAGAACATGAGCAAAGCTTACAGGGAGTTTCATTGCCAAGGGGAGTGGAGAAATGAGGCTGAGGCTCACAGGGAAAATTGCTTTTGTTTTGTTTTGCTTCAATTGGGACCAACATTTTTAGGATTGTGTGCAAGCCAAGAATGAGCATGGTGACTAATGAGAATGGCAAGCAGGGTGATGCCAGGCAGGGAGGCCTCAGTAAGACATTCAAGGCAATTGAGTTTTGATTAGAGCAGCAGGGAACTGTGGAGAGTTTAAGCAGAGCAGTTTGGCAAGAGGAAAAAAAAATCATATTTTGAAGAGAATTTCCTGCCTGAAAAAGAAAAAACCAAAAACAGAGTGAATTGGAAAAAGAGTGTATGTAGTTGCAGGTGAAATTCTTAATCCGTAACATGTGCCTCAGAAATGTGAGAGGCATTTCTGAGTTAATTCACTCTACTTTACCATGAACTTTCAATGTGGTTGACCCCCTGAGACCCTGTACACTAGTCAGGGTCTGGAGGCTCCAGGAACTTCAGTGATTTTTCCCAAAGACATCACAATGCTAGGATCTAAGGGACAGAGTCAGGACCAAGATCTGGGCTGTTAGAGCCAGATTCAGGCCTCGGACCCCATATGTTCCTGGTCACGTGTTCATGTGTGTGTTAGATCCAAAGGACGCTCAGACATTGCTTACTTCAGACCCAGAGGGAAATGTAATTTAACCTCAAAATGTTGCTTAAGAGGAGCAATAGCTTGCAAATGGAGTCATAGTTTAGTGCACTTGGGAGAGGTTGTCATTTAAAGTCCAGTTCTGGAAATTCTTTGTGAAGTTAAAAATCCTTTTATAAAGCAAACAATTCACTCTCCTGTTTAACGGGGGAGAATGTGATTCTCCAAACATTGGGTAAATCTGTAAAATTAAAAAATGCCCAGCAATGATTTTATTATTCAATGAGAGAAGCTGTGGCCAGGTGGTCTGGAAAGAAATGGGAGCAAGAGGCGTGATGGAGGGTAAGCCAGCCTTGGGAGGGACTGTTGTCCATGAATGCTATGGACAACAGTCTAAAATTTTCCTGTCTGTTAGTTTTAAAGGAGCATTAGCCTTCACTGTGTGACTCTGTGGAAAACAGAATATTAGTTTTCTATTATTTAATTTTCCATCTAAGAATACTCTACCTTTATCCTATCCCTATGAAGGGCACTAGCGGTGCTGTAAATTACAAGGCTTTACCTATACAAGTTTCCCTATACTGGGCACATTATTATATCTAGACAATTAGTGTCTACCTAGCATTTGCTTTAGTACCTCCCTCTCTGGACTGTGAGCCGTAGAATAAAGTAGAGCTTCTTTGGTTTTCATTATGCAAATAACTAGTCATATCACAACCATATTCCAGAGCAAAGTAAGTGATTCGTACATGATTGCTTGCTTGGGCTCAGCTTGATCTCCTCACTCATATAGAGTTCAGGACCTACTGATGCTGCCCACAGTGGACTAGGTCTTTCCATCCAATTTAGTTAAGACAGTTTCCCACAGACATGCCTACAGGAGACAGTCCCTCACTGAGACTCTTCCCAGGTGACTCTAGGTTGTAACAAGCTGACAGTGCTAACCATATCTGAATCCCACAAGACCAACTCTTTTTAATTACCTAGATTCATTAAGCAACAAATTATTTTCTCTATACCTTTCAGGTCTCACCTCTAAAAGGTGAATAATATCATTTACCACTCCCAAGTGGGGTAAGGACTACAGTGAGTCTTGAGTCAGTTAGATATTGTGGTATAACAAATGACACAAAACCGCCATTTATTGAAATCATGACTCTGTGGATAGACTGAGTTCTGATAGGAGGAGGGCACTCTTATAGACCCAGTTGTCTGTCTACCTAGCATCTGCTGTCAGTTTCTGAACTAGCCATTCTCTTCTGCATGTGTGCCATATACCTGACAACCATTTATGTCATTTCCCCCCTACTACCCACTGCACATATTATTAATCTGCTCTTGTACTTTTAAAGTAGACCATCTAAAGACCCCATTGATTTCATTTTGGACTTATTATTGAAATGAAGATATTTTTTGTTTCTGTGTAGTTAGAGTTTACATCCAAAATATTCCACAATATACCATGTATGTTATTAGCAAAGCATTGCAAAAGCAAACGCCTGTAATTCCTCCTGTTGGAAGCACTATTTCATATCTCCAGCAAGACCCTGAAATTTTCAAGCTTTAAAAATACAACCCCTTATTTGTTGGTGAGTTCTTCTTCACTGGCTCCCATCTTGTTATTATTTGTACTTCTTCTTGGTTGGCTTATCCTTTAATTACTTTAGATTTAAAAGGGAAACATTGAGATCATTCAATTCTTCTTATGAGACCACAATATTTATCCTTTTCAGGAATAAATACATTGTAGATTTCCATGCTTATTAATTTTTGATTGTAGATAACATCAAGTTTTGCAAGGTGTGCAGTGAATACATTTAAATTCATTACTTAAACAAATTCCATCAAGACTATTAATGCCAATTTGATTATTTCCATTATTATATCAGTAAAGATATTACCAGTGATGGGTTTGTTCTGTTTCTAAATCCAGCTGGGGAATTAGCATAAACTTTCCCTTCTGTTACTGTGAAGACAAAGAATGTAGAAAGGGATAAGGGTTTTATTGTTTTTGTAGGGAGGCAGTAAAAGGATTTATGGAGCATTTGTGATAGCCTCATGTTGAGTGCAGATATCAGCAATGCCATTTCCAATAGTTACTTAAAAGGAACTTTGAGTCCACAATTATAGGATACCAACTGTTTGCCTCAAATAGAACTCATTCTCAGTTTGTGGTTTAATAAAAGCTTTCTGGTGTATGTTTAGAATCCTTAGTATTAACATCATTCATCAGGAGCAGAAACATATTTGCTTTGACCCCTTTCGGTATTGAATATCAAAGTTAGAGGTTGAATACCAATTCTTAACCTTGGTTTATGAAATTTCTCCTCAAATGCTGGGTAGCAAAAGATGCCAAAATTTAGTTCCTAAATAATAATTTTAAAAAAGCAACAATTTATTATCTCCTGTCATGTGTCTTGGTCACATGTTCACAAGAAGCTTGGCTGCGTCATCCTGGCTCAGGATATCTTGTCAGAAGCCTGTTGTTTGTCAGTGGAAGTACAATCATGAAAATTTGCTAGAGGATTCAGGTCCTATATGAGTCACTCATGTGACTCTTGCTACTGGCTTTGAAAGACACCTAAGTTCCTTTGTATGTAGGTGTTTCCATGGGGCTCCTCAAGTGTCCCCTTGATGTAGTCACAGAGTGACAGACAATATAAGAGCCCAAGGCAGAGGCCACAGTGTCTTTTATTGCTTTACCTTGTTAGCAATTCACAGTCACTTCCACTCTATCCTGGGTTTTACATGCTCCATCTCTGGTTTAGTGTATAAAAGGACAACAGCTTGTAAAAAGCCCAGATCAGGGTTCATCTAAGGTTGTGTCAGAGGCTTCCTTCCACGCACTGTTACTAATGACTGTTGAATACTAAATGAAGCCAGCTGTATCACTGATGTGAACGTGGGCTCACTTTGATGTTGCATCTGTTTGATACTGTACAGCTCCATGTACAACCGGAATGTTGGCTACCGGCATCTTCGCAGTCTGAGACTTACACTTGAGACTTAGTGCTGTCCTAACCTTTCGCTGTTTTCTCTAGAAGAGCACAGACCTTTGTTCTGATGTTTTTCTCATAGTCCTGTTTTTCCTATTAGTATGCAAAGTCAAATGATGCTTATCTTATCATATTATGGCTATGCTTTCCAAGAAAAACATATTTATACATATTTTCACTTAGACAGTCTGAACATCCCTCACTTTCAAATCTAAAATGTCCTAAATTCATGAGTCCTGAAATCAAACTCAGGTTGCCAAGCTTGCTGGCAAGTACCTTTAGCCACTGAGGTATCTGGCCCACACTGATTTCAGATTTTATGATTAGGAATACTCAACTAGCAAAGTCCATGAATTATTCCCCAATCCACATAATCAAAAATGGGAAGCACTTTTTATCCCACCCTTCGGATAAGGACGTTTTTCCCCTGTAATATCCCAGGAATTTGAATCCAGGAAGCCCTTCTTCTCTCAAAGATTCTAAAATGCATAAGCTCAGCTCCCTTTCCTAATATTTAAGTTCTCTATACACAACATCCCATACATGTTAAAGTATGGCTCGGTTACTTATAATACTTAATATGATGTGAATGTTTTATCAACACTAACTGCACGTTACAGAGTGTCAAATATATACCTCTATACAAGTAGTCATTCTTCCCCGGGGTTATCTACACTTAAATCCACAGATGTGGATGTAGAGAGAGATTTTTGTTCAGAAGAGTTTAAAAAGCATTACTACAAAAATTTGCACAGGAACCCAGAGAGCGTTCATATGGTCTGATTTTTGAATAGTCAAGCATAATTATTCCACTTATAATGTTTAAGTTAGGGAATTGTTTCCTTTACTAATTGTAAAATTTTAACTAACTCAACTTTCAAAATGCAGGTGTCATTTGAATCCCTCGGATAAGTCATTTAATACATTTTGCATCCTTCTTCCTACTGCTTGCAATAGTCTTGAGTGTATCTTTTCTTTTTCTATAGAAGTTTTTGTGTATGTGTGTGGTTTATGTGCATGGACCTGAGTGTATATATAAGCACCACATGAGTGCTTGTGACAAAGACGGCCAGAGATGGAGTCAAATCCCCTATAGGTGGAATATCAGGTAGTTGTGAGCCACCTGATGTGGGTGCTAGGAAGCAAACCTAGATCTTCTGCAAGAGAAGCAATTGCTCTTGAACACTGAAACATCTCACCAACCCCAAAATGTTCATTTTCTAAACCTATGCTTGTTTATATTTCTTGTTGCCTATACTTGTTTTCTCTTTCATCTTAATCCCTTTCATTTTTATTCTTATTTTTTTAAAATTTTAATTTTACCTGTACCAGTGTTTCACTTGTGGGTATACCTATGTGCCATCTGCATTTCTCATACTTATGAAGGCCAGGTGCTACTGGATTCTCTGGAACCAGAGTTACACACAGTAATGAGCCACCATGTAGATGTTGAGAACCTATGTGGGTCCTCTGGATGAGAAGCGAGTGCTCTTAACTGTGGAAAAATTTTTTTCATCCCAGGTTTTTATTTTTATCTTTTTAATATTGCTTAGTTTTTCCTACAAAGGACTTTTCTATGTCTTCCTACTTTTTAGTCTCATGGTATTTCCCATTCTCTAGTTATGTATTGACATATTCTGGGAGACAGTCTGTTGACCTTGGCTGTAAGGCAGGGAGACTCCCAGGTACAAAGGGAGATGAGCTGAGAGGCTCATGGATACATAGCTGTTGGAATTCTCCTTCTTCACCCTGGTAGACCAAGAGGCCTAGGAATCTTGGTATATTTATGTATGTTCTCTTCCTTTCATTTTTCAGCAATTGGTTTGTAGTAAAATTCTTCAGACCATTTTCTATTCAGAGTTTTGGCGTTTGGAGTCCTCCAAGTAATACATGAGCACCTCCCCCAAGTACTGTCTGGTTATCTCCATACATTATCTCACAAGTTCTCTTAATATTTAATCATTCATTTTTTATATAGTCAAAATGTGATAATAGAAAGCAATAGCACATAAGATCTTCCATTTTGAGTTCCGCTGTGTATTTAAATGTTTTTACATCAGGAACCTCCAGGAGGGGAAAATAAAAGACCACATTGTTCAAGTGTAGAACATATGCGGAGGTCTGAGTGATAAGACTGTACCCTGATCTTTCCAGATTAAGGGATCAAATTGGTAGCACTTTGAAAAAGTAGACTAAATCCTGGCGTAGGAGACTTCTAAGTGGTTCCCATGATTTTTGCTGTGCCTTGCCTGCAACAGACTCCGATGGATGGATGACAGCCCTCATCATTCATGTGACACAGTTGGCCTTATGAGGAGCAGGCTGTCCCAGGTGGAATTTGAAACAGAGATAGAAGAGCTGCTCTATTTCATAGGTATATCTGTGGCAAGGACATTGGAGTGTGGAGTTACAGGAATATTTACAGAGCTGTAGCTTAGGAATAGGGCCTGCTGTTTATACTGCTTTCAGAAGCAACCTAAATGCTCAAGGCAGAAACTCGGATATTATGATCTGTTTTCAGGATATAGGAATCAAGGAAGTGGGGGACCCTCCTGAAGAGGACCTCAGCCTCAAGATTTTATCCCTTAAAAAATCAGAGATGATGTAGCACAACTTTTGACTTATAAACCATGAAACAGCAAACAGGGTAATTATATGTCATTCACTTCCCGACAACTTGTTGCTTAGCAGTAGAAATGAATTCGATTCAAATCTTGTACTTTTTTTGGTACATGTGAGTGAGAAGATGCGAGAGGAAAGGCTATATATGGGGTCATCTCTGCAGTCCTAGAGCCTTGTCTATGGATCAGTTCTAGGCCAGTATGAGCCATGTAATTTCAATCACATGCCTTATTCCTCTGTGCCTCATTCTTACCTGCAAAAGAGAAATCACTGTTGAGTTTTTCCTGAAATTGTTGAATGGCTCATGAAGAAGTAACACTTCTATTTTATCTAAGTTTGTGGTACCAGAAATTGAATCCAGGGCCTTGTGCAAGCTAGACCAGTTCTCTATCAATGAATCACATCTTCAACCCTCATTAAACAGTAATAAAGAGACAATGACTGGTTTGCATAGGCCTATTAATATATGAACTATCATTATGCAGAAAAAAGTTATTAGAATATTGATCTTGAGTACTTACTCACAGGGCTGATTATCAAACAAGCAATATTGGAAATTCATAATTCATATTTTTATGTTTTATTCCCTGTGTGGATGGTATCATTAACATTATTTCTCTTGCCATGTAGGTACTGCAATTTGAACCTAGATCCTTTAGAAGACCAGTCAGTGCTCCTAACCAGGGAACCATATTTCCAGCCCCAACATCATTTCTCTTAAACTTTGATGTTTGGAATAATGGGACTCACCAGAAGTTGTAGAAATCAGTCAAGGTTCTCACAGACACCTCCCTACTGGGTTGTGATGCTTCTTAATTGTGTGAGAGAAAACCTGACAGAAACAGCTTACATTAAGCCAGTTTCATCTTGGCTTGCAGTTTAGAGGACATTGTCCATCACCATGGTGGGCAAGGGGTGGGGACTGGAATGGCTCAGGCATGGCAGTGAAAGCTGGCAACTGCAGCATTGCATGCGGAGATCCCTGGAAGCAGAAAGCTCCAGTTGATACCAGAAGTGGATTTTAACCTTAAAGTTTGCCCCTGGTGGCATACTTCTAGCTCTGCTACAGTCCCAAAGGTTCCACAGCTTCTCCAAACAGTGACACATACTGGGCAATAAGGATTTAAGCGTGTGTGCCTATGGGGGACATTTTACATTCAAATCATAATTTTATGTAATTGTCAAAAGCCAAGAGACTGGTACTGGTATAAAACTATTCAACAGATTAAAGATCTCATTTTGTTAATAACTGAAGTGTATTTCAAATGTTCACTTCAAGCTCTCCTTGGAAGTTGAGGCTTAAATGTATGTGTTAATATTACAAAGCCTCTGTTTTCATAGTCTGCTTATATTGGTCCTCTCAGAAGTAGCATTTAACTGACCATTGTGACTAAAATATAATTGTATTTTCATTTGAAAGTTTTGGTTTTGACTAGATACCGTGTGGCAAAAAAAAGAGTGGCACTGTGGAATTGGACTATTTTGGAACAAGTTGACAATTTGTGTCAACAAGATCATAACCAAAACCCAGAAAAATTTTGAAACTAGCCTTGAGTTTACTTTCAGTTACCACCTAATAAAAAAAATCAGGTTTGTTTGTTTGTTTGTTTGTTTTCAATACATCCCATACACAGTTTGCTGCCCCTCCACTCCTCCCAGTTCCCATCTTCCCAAATCCACTAAACCATTAAAGGCCAGGCTCACAACTAAAAATATAAGGAAGTGGACCTTAAGGGTAGTAGAAAGGAACTGGAAGGAGTAGACAGAGGAGAAACCATAATCAGGATATATTATGTGAGAAAAATACTATGTTCAATAAAAGAGAAAAAACAGAAAAAATAAGAGAAAAATGTACAAAAAACTAGAAGCAGAATTAAAAACAAATAGGAAAGAAAAGAAAGAATATATGCCTATTGCTTTGCTGAGTCCAAGTTCTCTTTTCTTTAGTTTAAAAGATCAGACTACTGACTCTAATTCATTATGTATGTATGTATGTATGTATGTATGTATGTATGTATGGTTTATCTTTGTTCTAACTATAGATTTTTGAATAAGATACTTCAAAAACTTTATTTCCCATTCACCTGTATTAAAATAAAGTAAATTGTGCATATGGTAAAAAAAAATCAGCATGAAATAGAGCCAATGCAGTTAGCTCAAGGCCTGGGATACCAACTGTTAAAGAGTTTACGAGTATTTTCAAGACTTAAGAAGATTATTCAAAGGGATTTTATTTTCTCTCCTCTGGGGGATTCTATGCACATACACTTCCCTTTTGTTCCTGTGTAATTGATTCTAAAATTTTCTCCAGCCTCCTGTAAAATGTGTAGCCTGGAATGTTTTGAGAACTCGAGGCATAGAAAGTTTTTGACAATGGAGAAAGACTTAGTCTATATGAACACACAAAAGGATTTATCTCTGGCCAGGCATGATCTCAGCACTTGGGAGGCTGAGACCAGAGAAACAGAAATTTGGGACCAGTTTGGATTATATATTATGCCTCAATAAAACAAATAAACAATGATTTTGTTTTAGATTCTGAGGTTTCTCTTTGCTGTGTTACAGAGATAAACTTCTGTTGGGCAACTTTCCCAAAAGCCCAAGGTTACACCTACTTAACCCATGTTCACTCATTATCTTTCCTGCATCAAGGAGAAAATCATACCCCTTCTTTACAAACTGTGTGTTTGTGTGTGTGTGTGTGTTTGTGTTTGTGCATGCATGTGTGTGTGTGCCTGTGTATAACTGAAGGTGTATGCATGTGCTGGTGTGCAAGTACATATGTGGATGTGGGGACGAGAGAACTACCTTGAGTGTTGTTCCTAAGGAACACTCTTTGTCTTATTCCTGAGACAGGGTATGACATTGACCTGGCTTCACTAATGGGCTAAGCCTTCTGGTCAGGAAGCCCCCAAAGATCTACCTAGCAATCAATACACAAATCTTCCATGCTGGGATTCCAAGAACATACCACCGAACCTGCTTTTTGTTGCTCTGGAGCCACAACTCATGTGCTCTTGCTTGTGAGGCAAGTGTTCTACCAGTTGAGCCATCTTTTGCAGCACCCCAATCCTCTTTTTATTCTTCTAAGACATTCTGGTTCTATTCCTTAGGCTTATATCATCTAGATAAGTCACTAAAAATGACTTCTTCAACAACTTAGATTCTTTCCCTAAGATGACACCTGGAGCCAGGTGTTAAAATGCAATAACATTTTGATTCTAATGACAATTGACTTTATTATATATTAGCAATTCATTTAACTATATGACCATCTAACAGCTCTGCTGTGAATTATTTGAAGCTCCTGAATGGTGTGGGAATGAAAAAGTCTGCCAAATACTATGGGCCAATAGGCCGAAGATAGGTGCCCACAACATTACAGAAGAACTTTGGGTGACTATCCAGACACTGAGATGTCTTTGTCAATTCTAGAGTTTTAGAAGTTGGTTACAATTCACTTCTGGAGTATTTAATGGAGTAGAAGAATATATTGATAGTTATAATTATAGTTTTCCTTAGTTATGATAAAAGATAAAGTAGATATAAATTTTGTAACTGTAATTCTTAATACCTGTTTTGTTATATGTAATATTACAATGTTAAAGTTAACACCTTCCTTTTTATTTAAACGGAAAAGGGGAAATGGTGTGGGAAGTCCTTTTGTCTATGTGTTGCTTTTATTGGTTGATGAATAAAGCTGCTTTCGGCCAATGGCTTAACAGAGTAAAGCCAGGATAAAAGATATCTATAGGTAGATAGATGATAGATAGATGATAGATAGATAGATAGATAGATAGGTAGATGGATAGATATGAGAGAGAGAAAGAGAGAGAGAGAGAGAGAGAGAGAGAGAGAGAGAGAACACAGAGTCAGGGAGAAGTCATATAGCCCCACCACCCCACCAGAGACAGACAGATGCCAGACGCCTGATGAAACTTTACCCAGTAAGCCACAGCTAAGTGGTGATGCACAGATTAATGGAGATAGGTTAGTTTAGGATATAAGAGCTAGATAAAAATATGCTTAAGCTATTGGCCAAACAGTATTGAAATAATATGGTTTCTATCTGGTTATTTTGGGTCTGAGCAGCCAGGAACAAACAAGCAGTCTCCTACTACACCTGAAGATTGTTTAGCACCTTTTCATGTCTTCTCCTTTTCTTAGACTGTACTAGGCCATGCTTATAATGGATGGGGTGTCTTTCGTGAGTTTATCCATGTGTCATCTTGTGTAGCCCTGTTTTCTCTCACTGGCAAACTGCTTTTACTTTATCCATTTAGACAGACAGGTCAGAAAATAGTCTCTGGCTTTCATAGATGCTGTAGCTCTGGGTGGGAACCATGACATTAAATGAAGAATTAATAACTGAAAAGTCTCCTAGTGAGGAGTCCATTTGGAATCCTACTCATTTGAAGATGCTGGGTTCAAGGGTAGCTTTCTTAGCAAGTATGAGGCCTTGGGTTCACTCTGTAATATCACAAAAGATAGCACAGAATTTGGATAACTGTTCATTCTCCTGGAAGAAACCCCGATGCTAGGAACAGGTGTATTTTTGGTTTGGGTTTTTGTTTGCATTCAACAAATATGCCCAGATGCATAATGAAAGGAAAGTGTGACTGTCTTTGGTATTGTAAGTAAACAGCTCTAGGATCCAATAGACATCCTTACCTACAGATGCTCACCTCTCTCATAATTGCCCCATGTACATCCTTCCACATATTTAAACCATCTCTAGATTACTTATACCTGTATTAAGTATTTTTTGTTGTGATAAAATACCATGACCATCACAACTCACAGAAGAAAAAATTATTTGGATTTATTATTCCCAAAGAAATAATATGATATTAATGTCAAGGCATAACATCTAGTGGCAGGCATGGTGGCAGGAACAGAAAGTGAAGGGCTCACATCTTCCACCAATATGAAGTAAGGAAAGCAAACTGGAAATGGTACAAGAATTTAACTCTCCAGGTCCTTCTCTAGTGATGCACTTCCTCCAACAAGACGAACCTCCTAAATCTCCTTAATCAGTACCACATCTTGGAGATAAACTATTCAATTCATGAGTCGTTGTGAAACATTCTTATTCAAAGCACCACAGTACTGAATCTAGCACAAATGTTATATAATTGTTATACCACCCTTTACAATTGTTATAACTATACAACAACAATGTTATTTTGGAAACAATCACAAGGAAAACATCTGTGCATGCTTAATGCAGATACACATTTTTCCTAATCTTTGCAATTTTCAGGTGGTTGCTCTCATAAAGCAGAACTTAAAGATATGGTGGACTGAAAGTATAAGTTACATTACATAGTATGAACTGGAGAACTTTTGACAAGCCATAAGGTTGAACTTGTCTCTGTTTGGTATAAGCAACTGCCTACCTACTTGGTTTGTAGGAAAGCAACCTGTGCTGGGCTTGGGAACACATTTCCTTTTAGAAGAGGAGGGCAGCAATGAATTTAGTTGTTTAAGAAAAAATACTCCAGCTCATCATTCTGTGTGTCTCATGAAACTGTCTGGAGAGCAGCCTGCATTTCTCTGTTTCATTCCATGCAGAAATTTTAGGAAAAAGCTGTCCTTTCCTCCCAATCTACAAGTGACTTTTATTTAAACCTCATGCAGAGAGCTAGGAGTGGGTGGCACAGTTCCCTGGGTGATGTCTTCTGTCATTTCTCTTCAGGGTACTGTTGTCAAGGTTGATGGGTGCTGGGGCTGGGGTGGGCATAGCTTCACTGGTTATGTTGAGTAAAGTGACAGACAGTCCAACACGATTAGTCTCTGTGCATTGGGACTTTTTCCTTATCAAAAGAAACAGAGTAAAGAATGAAGCTTAAAGGTGACCTCTTTAAAAAAAATACCTGGATCATGTCATCTGGATGAGTCCAGTGCCTTGGAGTGGGTGAGAGGACTGTCATGAGAACCCCAGAAGTATTTAGAACCCCCTCTGAAGTGTTTAGAATGTGGAGTCACTGAGCCCGCATGTATGAGTGGGTGGGACTTGTCATGGCTTCCTTTTTTTTCTGCGTGATATTAGGTGAGAAATGTTGGTCACAGGCTCAGAAGTTTGAATGCCTGGTTCTCTGACTGGTGGTATTATCTTGGGGGTTTGTGGAACCTTTGAGGCATGAGACCCCGATCTGGCAGTTGTAGGTCTGTAGAGATGGGGCTAGAGTATTGTTAGCCGGCTCTGCTTGTGGCTGAGTTTTCTGCTTCCTAGTTCACCAAGATGTGAGCAAAACACACTTCTGTTGTTACAGGGCACTTTTGCTATCACACCTTCCTGTCACGCTGGACTGGGTCTTTTTAAACCACGATGCAAAATTAATCCTCCCTTCAGTTGTTTCTTTTCAAGAACTTGCCTACAGCCATAAAAAGTGGTAGTAAAGATGAACCATCAGGACTGCATTCTTATCGTCCCCACTCCATTTATTCACCCAGTTCTCACACCGACACTACTTGTTTACCAAGCATGACACTTTATGCCACAGACACAACTGTGGAAGGTGCAGGCATGGCTTCTGCCATCTGGTTGTTTATAGTCTGTCTGGAATACAGGTTCAGAGACAGACAGTAACAAAGCAGGCTGGCAACTAGGCAATGAAGGAGCTTATAACAGCTTCTAAGAGATATCCTGGGTTTACTGAGTCATTATAAAAAAAAACCAAGGACTCAAGCAGAAAAATTGTCAGATGTTATTGTTCAGGAGAGGATAGGAGAAGCCTTGTAGATGGAGGACATATTGTGAGCCTAGGCCCAGGGAAGAAGAACCTCATAGTACACTGGGCATGAAGCAACTTGGGCTATTGCAGGAGGCAGAGCAATGATGTGGGAGAGTCTTCTGTTTGTGTTGATTTTATTTGTTAATAAAGAAACTGCCTTGGCCCATTTAATAGGCCATCGCTTAGGTGGGTGGAGTAGACAGAACAGGAAGAAGGAAGTGAGGTAGATGGCTCAGACAGATGCCATACCTCTCCTCTCTGAGCCAGACGCAATGAAGCTCCGTCCCAAGATGGACGTGCGCTAGAATCTTCCCAGTAAGGCACCACTTCGTGGTGCTACACATATTATTAGATATGGGTTAATGAAGATGTAATTAAGAGGCTGGAACTAATGGGCCAGTCAGTGTTTAAATGAATGCAGTTTGTGTGTTGTTATTTTGGGGCACAAGCTAGCCAGGAGGTCGAGAGCTGGGTGGCCGGAACACAGCCCACTGCTTCTCACTACAGAGCAATAAGAAAGGAGATTGGAGAAAGTGAAGTTTTCCTGTTTCAGGTGCTTCTGGCAAATTTTCCATTCAGGGTTACGAGGAGCCACAAAGTGTTTCCAGACTGTTCCCTGGTATACACACGAGACAATAGCAATCATTGTTAATGCGATTCCACCTGTTCATCTCCAAACTATCTGAGGATTACAAAAGTGTCATTTGTGTTTCTAAAGTTGCCTCTGTCGATTCCTCAGTCACTTACTGATACACTAAAGGGCAATGTGGTTCCCCATTAGAGCAGCGGCATTGGAAATACTGAATGAAAGTACAGGAAACCTCTTCAAAACTTTGAGCCATAGAGCAGTTTTTCTGATTAGGTACCTAATGGCTTTGGGAATAAAAGCACAAATGGACACTGAGTTATATCAAATTTACAAAGCAAAGGAAATGATAAAAAAATAAAAAGACAACCAATGGAGCAGAAGAAAGTATTTGACAGTGGGTGGATGTCCAGAATATAAAATGACCTCAATAAACTTAACAATAATGTAATCTAATTAAAGGATGGGAAAGTGATCTGAAGAGACACATTTAAACAAACATATCGTAAAACAAAAAATGAGATACTATCTCCTACCAGTTAGAATGGCTACTATCAAAATACAGAAACAAAATATAACAAATGGTGAAAACACAGGAAGGAACTCTTAGACTCCATTAATGGGTGTATAAAATAGAATTAGTATAGCTACTATGGAGAACAGTGTGGGCAGTCCTTAAAACTGAAATTAGAGCTGCTTCATGATCCAGTGATCCTTTTGCTGGATATCAGAGAGGACCAAAGCATGTAAGAGGGGTGTGCACCCATCCTGTTGATTCATGGTAGTTAAGAAACAGAACCAGCCCAGGAGCCTGTATCAGCCTTCTCCCACTGCTGTGATGATAAAATACTCTGACAAAAATAAACCTAAGGAGATCAGAGTCATTTTTGGCTCTCAGTTTCAGGGTTTAGCCCATCGTGATAGAGAAGGCATGGAGCCAGGAGCCTGAGGCAGCTGGTCACATTATATTGGCAGTCAGGAAGCAGGGGGAGGGGCATACTTTTGGTCAGTTGGCTATGTAGTCCAGCATCCCAGCCCTTTGAATAGCACAACCCACATTAAGGATGGGTTTGTCTACTTTATTAATCTAATCTTGAAAATACTTTACAGGCATCATTCCCAAGAATACGTTTCCTTAGTAATTGTAAATTCCATTATGTTGATGATCAAGATTGAATATCATATGGCTATAAATAGATGAGTTGATAAAGAAAACATGTTATGTCTGCATAATTTAGTATTATTCAGCCACAAAGCATGAAATGCTGTCATCTGCAACAGATGGCTAGAACTAGAAAGAGGACTTGTTTTAACTGGACATAGAAAGACAGTACCACATATATATATGTATATATATATATATACATATATATGTGTGTGTATGTATATATAAATATATTATTATATATGTAAAATCCATCAGAAAATAGAGGAGTGTTTACTAGGTACTAGGATGTACAGGTTTGGGGGGTGTACACTGTATACATATATGGAAAAAGCATATCTAACCCTGTTATGGTATACCTTCAACATGCATTAGTAAAAAATTTTAAATTTGTCAGTTAGCACTGCAGTCATCTTCATATGGAAATTTTTGAAGAGAATGTATTTAAAACAGAGAATACCTTTTGATTCTTGGTGCTTAATATAGTTAGGCTCTAATAATGATGGTGCCTCTGTGTGGATAACAGCCCTCCACATCCTTATACAGGGTCTAAATGTATAAGCTCTGCTGCTCTTAGTGGGCACCTTTACTTCTTAAATATGTGTTTGGAGAGTGAGTTCCACACACACTACAGGCTTGGAAGGCACAGTCAGAATGCTAATAGAGCCATCAACCCCCCAGATGCTGCCTTCTAGAAGTCTGCACAAGGTGAACAGAACAGTTAATACCTGTGCCTCCTCCTACATGATTGCAATTAACATTTTATCTGCCCTGTGTCTCAAGTCAGAGCTTTGGCACCATTCCCTGGAGGGCAAGGGAGAACCTTAATTACAGAGCCGATGTCCTTCCCCAGCTGCCTGCTGCATTCTGATGTCACCACCTCTGAGCTCCACCGAGAGGTCAAGCTGATCCTTGGATGTCATGTAGCTCAAATCGAATATTTTAATTTAGAGACTCAGCAAGTGGTGCCATCAATTAAGACTGCCTATACTTGCAGCCCACTTGCTGGGGCACAGCCAGGAGCGTTGACTCTGTTCATTTCTTCCTGACCCCATCTCACAATGGAGATGGCCAGCGCTTGGATGGGTGGTGGAAAACTGCCAGAAGTCAAAAGAAGGCTAACGATTGAGAAAGATTTGAAAGGATAGGTCTGGCCTTTGAAATGACAGTGTGTAGGTCATGCTGGTTAAATGCTAGTACTTAGTATGGGTCCAGGGAAAGAAGAGTCGGTGATTTTATAGTTTGGTGGGAACTCATAAATCCCATCGAAGTGAATTAGTAAGTCAAGTTTGGGTTATAAATTAGAGCTCTGTACAAGGACCCACAAATTCCTTAGAATGAGTTTTCATCAGCGCAGACTCCTTGCACCTGAATGGGATTTGGGTGTGGGTGGTAGAAGTTGATATTGGGATGACTTCTTCAGCCACTCTCGACCTCAGTTTTTGAGACAGTGTCTCACTGACCCTGGAACTTGCTGTGTTGACTAGACTGGCACCCAATGAGCTTTAAGGATTCTTGTCTCTCTGCCTCCCCCAGCTCCTAACACTGGGGTTACAGATGCATGTCGTGTGCCTGCTCTTTGTTCTGGGTCCCTGGGGAGTCCCAGGATGGGTTCTTATGTTTTTGTGACCAGCTTCTTATTCATTGAGCCACCTTCATGACCATGACCGTTTGCATCTTTGACGCTGTTTGATCAGCACCAGTTTCCTCTAGGAAGAGAAGAGGGCTGGGGAGCAAAAGCCCATCTGAGAGGATGGGCGAGATCACTTCTTCCCTGCTTAGCTCAGGATTTAGTCTGTAGAAGAATACACGTAGGGAGTAGAGCTGAGGAGAAAACATGGTGAACGGGTTCATCTGTTCCAGGTATTGACACTGGAGTGAATAATAAGACTTATGTATGCATGTGTAGAATTATATTAATGTTTAGGAGCTCTGAAGGCTCCTCCAGAGGACTCATATTTGGTTCCCAGGACCCACATGCTAGCTAACAACCATATGTAATCCCAGTTTCAGTCTAGGGTATCCAATTCCCTTTTTGGTCTATGCAGGCACTACACACATGTGGGACAGATATGCTTGCAGACAAAAACATTTATACACATAAAACAAAGGTTAATAAATCTTTGGGGTTGTGTGTGGTCAAAATTTGGGCATGATGGAGAATACCTGTAATTCTCAGACTCCAGAGGCTGAAACAGGAGGCTTCAAGGCTAGCCTCTGCTACAGAGTGAATTTCAGGCTTGCATGGGCTCATATAGCAAGGCCCTGCCTCAAAACAAATTAGGCTGGGCCATAGAGTCCAATTCTTCTTTACCAAATGCATAAGACCCTGTCCTTTGCTATGAGGACAATGAAGCTATACTGGGCTCCTTCTCTGGCCCCGCAGTTTTAAAGCCTTGCATTTCAACAGGCCATCTAGTTTGCTACAGCCAAACTCCAAGGAAGCAGTGAACTCCTAGCCTGAAGGTAAGACAAGCAACCTAATGGTGTCTGAAAATGACGTTGCACCTTATGTCTGATAGGTGTTCGGCATCGATATCACAAAATCGGTTCTTAGTGAAGAAGCACCATGGCTCATGACTCACCCTGAAATTATGGGTCTCAGCTGAAACATAATTTTGAATAAAGTATTGTTTTATCAGAGATACCATAGTAGCTTAAAATATGCAGAACCTATTATTTGCACCGGCTGCCTGGTTATTATCTTGATTATTTACAAAGAAAGTAGCTAGCTGTCACTCCAGTTTGCTTCCAGAGTAAACCATGAATAATTTCTGCTAAAGTTTATGCTTGGAATCGAAGTATAACTGGGTTATTATGTCCAACTGCCATGTATCTAGATGAGTACTTCCAAGCTGCGAATGAGGGTGGCCTCATGGAGAACATTACCCTGTCTCCCCTCTTTTGTGCAGAATTAACAACCATCAGGGAAATCAGTTCATAACTAAATGCCTAATCAAAGAGTTGGGACAGAATAATATATAGTTGCCAAAGTGGACTTTGATATGCGGTTTAAAATCTCCATTTAAATCAGTCTTGCAGACACTCCTTGGTTGGTAGTGCAACTGGCTCCTTTTCAAGCTCACTTGCAAATGGAAGGAACTCTTCTGGAGTTGATGGACACAGTGGGAATTTCCATTTGAGACATATATTTAGTACCAAATTATTAGGCACACGACTCCTCTCTTCAGAATCCCTCTCATCATCACCAACAAGGAAGCTGTGCTCAGAGTGCATCAAATTCTAAAACTTGTATTAACCAGCAGAGCATGTCACTGTATATGACAGGATCACTCAGGAGCTAAATGATTCTGACTCAGAAGAACACCCTAGCTTTTGGCACTGGTGGAAGGAAATGGGGTTGACAGTGTGACTCCATGTGGGGGGGAGCACGTAGATTAGTGTGAGCTTCTTGATTAAAGTCTCTCCCTAGAAAGCCGACAACAGATTCTTCTTGGAAATTCGTCCTGAGATAACAGTGGTTTTTAGAGGCTATTACTATGATATTGGTTATTGGTAGCATGAAGAGGGATTGTGTGTATGTGTGTGTGAGAGACGGAGGGGGGGGGGCAGAAGACGGCTTCTGATGTCCTGGAGCTAGAGTTCCAACACTTGTGAGTCCTCAGATATGGGTCCTGGGGGTAAACTTGAGTACCCTGGAGCAGTAGAAAGTGTTTCGTGGGGGCATTTCATTTGGATTTTAATAATAAAGCTTTCCTGAATACCAGAAAGTAAAGCAGCTGCACTGATCAGCCTTATAGTCTAGGCAGTAGTAACACAACTTTAATCCCAGTAACCACACTAGTTGTCATAGAAACCGGGCAGTGCATGCCTTTAATCCTAGTGGTGCACACTGTTTCAGTGGGTATCCCTATGATGGTCTTGACCACTTTGCTCATATTATCACTCTTCCCTTTCCTTGACTGAACTCTGAGAGTTCAGCCCAGTGCTTCGGTGTGGATCTCTGCATATGCTTCCATCAGTTGCTGCGTGAAGTTTTTATGATGACAATTAAGGTAGTCATCAATATGATTACAGGGGAAGGGCAGTTCAGGTACTCTCTCTAGTACTGCTTATGATCTTAGCTTGGGTCATCCTTGTGGATTCCTGTAGATTTTCCTAGTGCCAGGTTTCTTGCTAGCCCCATAATAGCTCCCTCAAGATACCTCTTGCCTTGTTCTCCCTCCTTGTCCTTCTCGCATCTGTATCATACCATTCCCTCATGTGTTTCTCCCCACTCCCTTCTTCTCTCTTCCTCCCCTTCAGACCTCCCTACACACCAACCCCATGCTTCCAATTTTCTCAGGAGATTTTGTTTACTTCCCCTTCCCAGGGGGAATCTATGTATTTTTCTCTTAGGGTTCTTCTTGTTTCCTAGTTTCTCTGGTGTTGTGGACTATAGGTTGGTTATCCTTTGCTTTACAACTAATATCTACTTATGAGTGAGTATTTACCATGTTTGTCTTTCTGGATCTGGATTGCCTCACTCATAATGACTCCTTCAAATCAAAATGACTCTGAGATACTATCTCATACCAGTCAGAATGGCTGTCAAAAATAGCAATGCTGGAGTGAAAGGCAGATAAGGAGAATACTCCTCCATTGCTGGTGTGGGAAATCCTTCTGGTGGGAGTGAAAATTTGTACTTTGGAAAATCACTTTGGAAATCAGTATGGTAGTTTCTTAGAAAATTGGGAATCAGTCTACCTCCAGACCCAGCAGTACCAATCTTGGGCACATAATCAAATAACGCACACTCATACGGCAAGAACATTTTCTCAGATGTGTTCATAGCAGCATTATTTGTAATAGCCAGAACCTGGAAAACAACCTAGATGCTCCTCAGCTGAAGAATGGCTAAGGAAAGCGTGGTATATTTACACAATGGAGTACTACTCAGTGATAAAAGGCAATGACATCTTGAAATTTACAGGTAAATTGATGGAACTAGAAAAGACTATCCTTAGTGAGGTAACCAAGACCCAGAAAGACAAACATGGTATGTGTTCACTCATAAGTGGATATTAGACATAAAGCAAAGGATAACCAGCCTATAGTACGTGACCCCAGAGAAGCTAGGTAACAAGGAAAACCCTAAGAAAGGTATACATGGATCCCCTTGGGAAGGGGAAGTAGACAAGATCTCCTGAGAATATTGGGAGCATGAGGGGGTTGGAGAAGGGAGGGTGGTAGGGGAGAGTGAGGGGAGAAGGAAAGTGGGGAGGAAACACGAGGGAATGGGATGGCCAAGGAGCTATTAGAAATGAGGCTACAATAAAAGGAGAGGTGGGTCTGTAAGTCATGTGACTCAGAAGAAGACCTCAGTCAACTTTTGGCTTCCTTTGTTTAGATCTACTCTTGCCCCTGACTAGACTCTGATGTCCACCATGGACACCTCACAGGTTCTGGTGTTATACTGCATGGACTTTCAGTGTCCAAAGCTAAGCTGAATGAGCTTCCTTCTCTGCATAAATATATTCCTTCGACTGTTTTGTGATGGCCGTGAAAAGGAACTAATATTCTGATGTAAGACCTCTGGCTTTTCACAGTGTCTTCTGAGAGGCAACAGTTACATGTTGCTGATAATTGAAGCCCAATTGGTAGGGTACATGGCAAATGTGGTTCATCTGAAACTGAGGTCTATGCAACAACAATATGTGCAAGCAAAACTTCCTCCTTAGGCTATTTGTTGGGAAATTATTTTAACCTTCATTTGTATATAAAAATAATGTGTTTATTATAATCCCACTATGCCAGAGCTGGCTTTTCCCCCCTGAAACTTGTCAAAAGAAGAGGTCCAGATAGAGCCTAGACTTTTGCTGTGGAGGGAGTGGGAGTGGTATCATAAGATAGTTATAATCGAGATCTGAGCTCTTTCACATTTAAATCTCTGATTTATGGAGTAGAACTAGTACAAAGCTGGGCAGTAACTTTAAAAGGGAGCAATAATTTCAAGTCACTGCCATGACAAATGGCTGGAACATGTGTGCACACTTCTTTACTGTGATACATCATTAGAATGCCTGCATTTCCTATAATATAGAAGCTATTAACAAGCAAGGGATGGTACCTGGGGTGCTCCACCTTCTTTTTTTGGGGGGGGGGGGTCTTGGATATTTTTTTTTAATACTGACTTCATTTTTTAATGACATGTGTCTTATAGACATACAAGGCAAAATGTTGACAAATATAAAATTCTACAAATGTGATGGGGAAGGAAAGGAAGAAGGAAGAAGGTGGAACACTGCAATATTAGGATTATTGATAGGCCCTCATTTAGGAGGGAAGAAATACACAGAACTTTGTCCTGTGTTCTTTCTTTTTTTCCAGTTTATTTATTTCTTATTAAAAATTGCCATCTCCTCCCCTCCTCCTCCCCTTTCCCTCCCCCTCCCCTCCACCCATACCCCCACTCCCTCCCTCTCCAGGCCAAAGAGCCATCAGGGTTCTCTACACTATGTTGAGTCCAAGGTCCTCCCAACTCCCTCCAGGTCCAGGAAGGTGAGCAACCAAACTGACAAGGCTCACACAGAGCCCAGTCTCTACTACCAAATAAAAAATGACAACCGGAGTTAACATCCACTGGTCATTAATATCACTTAATATCAATGGACTCAATTCACCTATAAAAAGGCACAGGCTAAGAGATTGGATACGGAAACAGGATCCAACATTCTGCTGATGAGGAGTCCACCTTCTTTGAAAATAGAAATAGGAAATCAATTAGGCAAATCTTTAGTTATGACCAAGATAGCATGCATCTTCCTGTTTTATTTACTGACAACCAGCTACAAGGCTGATGCCAGCTTTAAAAAAAAGCTTTAGAGAAAATGTACCTAATGTGTCCCTTTGTACAAGGAAGGATGCTACAGCCCTACAGTGCCCTCTTAGATAAAATCAGAAAGAAGGTATTTTGACTTGCAACAGGGTCGGATATATATATATCCATAAATGCATATTTGACAATAGATCTTAGGGTAAGGCATTTTCAGAAAAGAACACTCAAAAGTGACAAGACTGTAGACTTGGCTAAAGCTCACCCCTTTCTCTCTCTTCTTTCTTTGGTATATGTATGTATATATTCTTGTGTGTGTTCACACGCACACATAAACATGTAATAAGATGTATGTATGTGGGGGACAGAATTGGATGATGATATCTGCCTATATGATTCTTCATTTTATTTTTAATTAGTTATTTTAATAGTGTTCATTTACGTGTATATGCCTGTGTCTGTGTCTATACCTGTGGATGAATTAGTGCATATGTATATTAGGGTAGGGATCAGTACAGATAGATGTTCAGAGTCCAGAAAACAGTATCATATTCCCAGGGGTTAGAGTTACAGGTAAGTATAAGTCACTTCATGTAGTACTGAATTCTAGTCCTCTGCATGAGCAATACATACTCTTTAGTGCTGAGCCGCCACTCCAGTCTTATCCACAATTTCTATTTTTTGAGACAGGTTCTCTCACTGGACCTTGAGTTCACCAATTAGCTTGACTGACTCCTATTAATGTCCTTGGGAAATCCTCCTGACCCTACGGTCTCAGTCCTAGCACAACAAGGATGTGCTGCCATGCTTGACTTTGGACATGGGCACTGAAGACTGAATGCAGGTCTTAAATGCTTGCAAAACAAGCATTTTACCCTCTGAGATTTCTTCTCTGCCCATAGCCTCTTTCTCATGGTTTATTTGAAATAAATTCTATAGATTTAAAAGGCAAAACTGAATGTCAACTCAGTGGGCAACTTCAACTAGACATAGCATGCAGCAAGCATTTGGTGCTCTGCTGGCTAGAGTGGACATGAGATTCTCTTTTCCTTTACCAGGATATTTCCAGAGCTGCACAATTGGAGTGATTAGAGCCGTCATTTAAAATCAAGCAATATTTCTTTTTGCTCACCTGTGTCTTTACACATTTAGCTCTTTGTGGTCCATGGGCAGAGCCAGGCTGACAGACTTGTCAAGGCATGAAAGGCATGTGGAAGAAGGCTCTGTAGTGCTTGATGAAGCATGAATTAAAATGAAATAACATGAATAAATTCATTCCTGAGATGGGTAAATAAATGCATCCAGTCCTAGGCTATTCAGTTTCTTCATTCCTCTTAATAATTGTTGACAAGAAAGATAATAAAATCTAATGGCCTCTAGCCTCTTCAGTGGGAACAATCCCAGGACCTACTATTTGTAGGGGAGATTTTAGAAAAAGGTCAGTTTTCATAATATTTGATAGGCACTTGAACCTGCCATTAAGAATAACAATTAAAGGCCGGGCGGTGGTGGCGCACGCCTTTAATCCCAGCACTCGGGAGGCAGAGGCAGAGGCAGGCGGATCTCTGAGTTCGAGGCCAGCCTGGTCTACAAGAGCTAGCTCCAAGACAGGCTCTAGAAACTACAGGGAAACCCTGTCTCGAAAAACAAACAAACAAAAAAAGAATAACAATTAAAAATAACTCAGCATTTGTGCATTGCTTAGATATACATTCAGTCTTTAGGCTCTTTCCTCTTGAGCTTGTTGTGGGATGGTTAAGGTTAAAATGACAATTCTAAAGTTGCGTCTCAAGGAGATGTACAGGAATTATATGTGGAAAGCACCTAAAATCTTTAGTATGCTCAAGAGCACTAAATGATTTTCTCAGAATCAATTAAATCAATACCTGACTGAGTTGTCTTTCCAATAGGATTTTATCAACTCCATTAGGCAATCAATAAAGATAAAAGATCTATTGTCTATACTGGGAAAAAAGTAACTGACTGGGGACCTCTGACAAAGAACTGAAATTTCCCTGTGCAATATAACTTTCTAGCTATGAGAACTTATTATTATCATTATCATCCTCCTCCTCCTCCTCATTATTAAATTAAAAATGGAAGAGACTTGGGATTTGTCACTCTTACTTTTCAAACAGTGACATGAAGTCCTGCAACAGTTGAGTTTTTGAAACTTCTGATGCCAGAGATTTTATAGAAATTTTAACTCAAGAGAGAACAAGAGGGGAAGGAATGTAGGGGAGGGGGGAGATGGAAAGGAAAAGGAGAGGGGAAAGGAAGGAGAGAGAAGGGAAGGATGGAGGAAGGGAGTGAGAACACACACACACACACACACACACACACACACACACTGAGACTGAGGGGAGGATGTAAAGAGAAATTTGACTTTCAGGATTTCTCAGTGTCTGCTGTGTCCTGAAGCACTCTGAGCCACCAGAGGAAAGGTGGATTACTTTGAGTGTATTGAACACTACCCTGTCTTAGAAAGGTGGAAATCTTAATAGCGGATAAGTCTGCAATCAAAACATCAGTTATCAGAGAAAGACCTGCTTTGGGGCCTTACTGGATGTTAGAGAATTCCCTTTTGTGGACTTGTTATTTTGCCCTGAATCCATCTCTATGGGAGCTCTCCTGAACTTTCTCATTTGGTAATGTCTACATTGTTATTCAGTTGCTTTGCTGGAAGGGTTTCGCTCTGTCCCACCTTCTTTTCTTTTCTGGTGTGATGAACTCTTGTGATGTACACAGTGTTAAAGGAAGTCCCTGTGCAGGGTCCAAATTATCTGAGATCCAAACACTGCTCATCCAGATGATCCGATAGAGAGAAGTGTAGGTAGGCTAGGACCCAGACCCCCATTAGTCCTGGGAGAGAATAGGAATTGGTCCTATGTTATCTGCAGTACCCTTAAATCTGTGGCACCCTATTTCTCATTGTATGCAGGGTGTTTAATCCTGCCTTTTAATGGTCCCTGAAATGGCAGAAATGCTTGTGTATTAGGATAATCCTCCATGAATTACTCTGGGAGGCAAACAGGAATGAGTAGTGAATAAAAATGAGACATTTTGTTTATGGTTTTTGAAATCCTCATCTAAGAAACAGTTTTGAAATCTGACTCATGTTATTTCAGTGTCATAGCTCAGCTGTGTCCTCTGCTACTCGCAAAGTACAAAGCTGTTGTGTGTGATCATTGGCATTCAGATGAACAGGAGATGTCTGCAAAACTACCTCCATGCACAGTTAGTCAACATGACATTGAAAAGAAATCTGCACTTTTTCATATTTCCATGCTTAGACATGTATTTACAAATGCCTCCTCCACGGTAAAGAAAGAGTGTCTCTATTTTCAAAACAACACATCTTAGATCCTGCATTTATCTAAACGGATGGGCAAAGTATTTCTAGGGCTTTCAATGTTTCTTTAAAACATAAGAACTGAGTAATATCTCTCCTTCCTGAATTACTTATATTTCTAGTCCTAGTATAAGCACATTGCCATTTTGGATAGTAAACAGATCAAAGACTGTTGGCCAAGCCAAGGTTAAACCCATCTCCTTTCACTCAGTGAAGATTTATTCAGTGTCAAACATCTGCTAGTTCCTAAACCTGTGATCAGCATCAACTAGGGCTTCATTTCTCTTCTTATAGAACATCCGTTGAAGAAAAACAGCAGTCAACAGTGACATCTGAAGTATGAGGAATGACAGCAAGATGGCCAGGGACCATAGGAAAAAGTCACTGCAGTCTTTTTTTTTTTTTTTTTTTTTGGTGAGGCTTGAGAAGAGACTATGTTCCAAGGCTCTCAGAATACATTGACCCCTGAGTTGTATAGTGAATGGAAAATAAAAGGTGCTAAGGGACTGGGGAGATGTTTCAGCAGTTAAGAACACTGATTGCTCTTCTGAGAAACTGGATTCATTTCCCATATCCACATGGCAACTCACAAACCGTCTTTAATTCCAGTTACAGAGGATCCAATAGCCTCTTATGGCCTCTGTGGACACCAGACACACAAGTGGTACACAGATACACACATGCGGACAAAACACGTTTGAACACATATTTTTTTTTAATTAAATAATGGCGCTTAACACAAGAATGTGGGATGCAGACTATTTGCAAGGCAGAAGGAACAGAATTGCCGAGAGCTGCATACATGCAGGGGAATGTATGAAAACCCAGAAAGAATTAACAAGGTTGGAGGGTGTGTCTTGAAGGAGCCATGAGAGGAAGGTAGGAACAAATAGATTGTGATGACCTGCTCTCTCTTGTTAAGTAATCTGGACTTTTATTCCTAGCATTGATGTGCTCCTGACAAGTGTTAGGGTGGCAGTTCAAGCTTGGGGTTTAGATCACCATACTTAGAATGGAGAGGGAGGAACAGGAATAGAGGCAGAAAACAATGAGGTAGTAAGAGAGAAAGATAGCTTTCTTAGGGGAAGGAATAGTTTGAACACGAGGGAGGAGCCAAGGGGTGCCCAAATGCTTTGGAAACAGGTCCAGAAGCAATTTGAAATGGCGCTTTAAACTTGGAATTTTAATTTGGATTTTGCAAACATTGCATGATTCTCCTGAAGGACATAAAATTTATAAAAAGGCTCTTTCTAAGTCAGATAATGATTAATTGAGACAAGGAGAATGAGAGAGTTTTATTACAGAAGATAATTCTAGAACATCCACATGCTCATTATCACAGGCAGAAGATGGAGGAACACAGGACAAAATCTAGACTGTAAAGTAATGTAGGCAATTCTATTAAGAGCCTAGGACTTGGGGCAAAGCATATAACTATGTATTTTGGATTGGTCCTCTGGACAGCCTTGTTCATAGAGCAATTTTCAGGCAAAGATTCAGGACAACAATGACTTATCAGCATCCGTGATTTTAGCCTAAGCATTGAGAGTCCAGGGATAGCAGCATTTCTATTAATGAGAAGTGGTGTCATTGTAGTGTGTATATTTTTTACCCATGGCTCCTACCTCATGGCATCTTCTCTAGGTTAGACAATAGAAACTGGAGTTTCTTCCACTCTGCTAAAGGGATCTTAGACACTTGACTCTTCTCTAGCCTTCTCTTGTCTTCTAGCTGCCACGAAGAGCTTCTCTGACTACTCTTATCTGAAAAGAGTTCTGAGACAATCATTCAAGAGGGTTCTTGCTCTCCATGCAGGAGGAAGGAAGAATACAGAGCATCAAACACACGTTGAAGTGCATGGACCTTGCTGGGTTTCCTCATCTAGTTTATTTGCATTTTATATACAACATCTCCAGCTCCACCACCCAGAAGAGACAGATTTCAGCAAGCATGTAGAAGCAGTATGCATGGAGATCCTTTGAGGTTGGCATCCTTGGAAAATGCATGGAATATTATGACATGCCACTTTTCTCATTCTCACCCTGTGTGTCTTTTCATTTGTGTTCTCTGTAATACCCTCTGAAGTAAACCTGTAAATCCAAATGTCTCCCTAAATCCTGGGAGCCACTCAAACAGATTAATTAATATGAAGAGGGATTGTTGGGACTTTTATTTAGAGGAAATGGGTGGGAACACAGGTACAAAAAAAAAAACATTTGTGGCTCCAAACTGTCATTTAGAGGTAGGTGTGTGTGTGTGTGTGTGTGTGTTGACAGATGCACAGTTGAGGGATTCATCTGTTGGAACTGATACTATCTAGTAGACAGTGTTAGAGTGAAATTAAACACATGATACTCAGGTGGTATGACTTTGCTTGCTGGTATGGAGACACCCTTGGAACTTTGTGTACTATTGAATTCTTTGGTGTTGATCGTGGTGTGATGCTGGGTAGAAAAAAATAAGACTTGTTTGTTTGTTTTTGTTTTTTAATGGTAATATAACATGGTCCTCACATACGTTTTCACAGTGGTGAAAAAGTAGGCTTTCTAGATAGGATAGCATTGGGAGAGATAGGTTGAGAATCCCTAGCCTCAAAACATTTAGGGTACCAACTTGATACCACAAATAGAAAATTTCAAAGCATGGGACTTGGTTTCATGTACAAAATGATTAAACATAACTATATAAATAACCTTGATATTCTGTGTAGAAGATGTGTTTAAGTGAAATCTTCAGTCCTTGAGTCCCTCGCTTATTATATATAGTAAGTATTTAACAATGCAAAATCCAATACACTCTGGTCTTAACCATTTTAGGCTTTAGGTGCTCAATATTTCTATTTATAGAGTCTTAGAGAGTATTAGAAAAGTGCTAAGAACCAGGGAGACATTATTCCAGGCAAAGAAAGACTATTATTTCCAAAAACTGTGTTCTTAATGTTAAGGAAATCTATTTACATATATAAACATTTAAAATTCACTCTACAGGTCTGAGAGATGGCTCCACCAGTAGAGGTATTGATGTCAAACCTAGTGACCTGAGTTACACACTAAGGACCCTCAGACTGGAAGGAGAGAACTGATTTCCATAAGTTGTCTTCTGATCACCACAAACAAACTGTGGCACCTGTGTGCTCACATCATATACATAAGCACACACACACACACACACACACACACACACACACACACAAATAAATGTAATAAAAATTTAAAGCTTAAGGTGTCATAAGCAAAGCAGGCCTTCACAAATCAGTTCACAATTTGTAAATAAAAAAGGGGGAATTCATAAGTTGCTAATATGTTGGAAAAATTTTCTTTGACACATCTATGGTCCCAGGAACAATCTAGAATGAGATAAGGAGCCACTTCTGGAAGTGGGTGGCAGTGAGGGCCTGAAGTGACTCTACTCACCTGTTTTGTCTCCTCAGGCAAGTTTGTTAACATCTCTGAGTTTCAATTTCCCTAGCTATAAAAGCAAGACAGCACAGCATTGTACTCCTAATACGGTGTGAAGAGCATGACAGCTTCCCTCCACACACCAGCAGCCACTACCACTGGCTTTGTCATTCTTATTCCTAAACAGCCAAGCATGCATCATTTGCTTCACATTCACTAGAGAGATTAGAAACAAAAAAACAAACACAGATGTGTGATTTTTTAACCTCAGAATTTGCTGTTTAATATTTCAGAACTCCAAAAACCAAAATTTACAACTTAGAAAAGACAGAGGTTTGGATCTAGTACACAATATGAAGGAACTTGACTCCGGAGACACGCGAGGGGTTCAGTTGTTCTTCCAAGGTGACACAGCAAATAGGAACAGAATGGAGGAGGATCAGGAATGAGGCCTTCTCTTGTCTTCTCAACCATCTGAATCTACCTGAGCCCTTAGATGACATTTTCAGTTAAACAAAATTATTAGGTATGAAAATAAAGGATCATGTTAAAGGAGCCACAGTAAGAAAAGAAATCAATTTACACCTACCTGAAAAATTATGAAGCTAGACAGAATTTAATCCCAGGTGGTAGAAATGTGGATATATCTAAAATGTGGTATAATTGCATCAAAAAGGCTCCTGAGGTACATAATAAGCCTGGGCTGAATGGATAAATGTTAGTCATAATGCTAGCTGATGTATAGCAAGAACATATTACGCTCCCATAAATACTCAAAAGAAAGGTACTTTTCAACTGGAAATTCCTACCTAGAAGTCAGCAGATGAAGCATGCTTATTATACAATGAATTTCAAATGCCACTTAAATAAAATGCATTTAGTTTAAGTTTTATATGTGAAAAGCATACCTGTCTTTATCTTTCGCCTACACACCTTGCTAGTGCAACAAAAGTTGAAAAGGAATATTTTTTAAGATTTACTTTTTTCTATGTATATGTGTGTGCATGAGTGGTGTATATGTACTATGTATGCGGAGGGCTCTCAGAGGCCAAAAGAGGACATCAGATCTCCTGGAACTGAACTTACAAGCAGTTGTGAGCCACCTCATGTATGTGCTAAGAACCCCAGCCTGGGTCCTATGTAAGAGTAGCAAGAACTTTTAACAACATTGCTATCTATCTAGCTTCTGGAAGAAGTCTTCAGAGGGCTTTTAATGTTTACTTAATAGGTATCCTTTTCAGAAGACAGCTAATTTCAGAGTTTCTACTAAAACTCATTGGAATAAAATGGAAATGGCATGCTACATGCTTCCAGTCTGTGTCTATGAAATGATCTGAACAATTCCCTAAGAGCTACTTGTGTGTTCGTGGTTTCTGGCATATGGTGGAAACTTACAGAATGGTATTTCAATAAAAGGGTCAATGAGTGACAATCTAGTGGGAAGACTGAGGTCATCAGAAGGGAGAGATACATGTTAGGAACTAGGGCTGGTGAGTGTGGATTTGAGGACTCTGGTTGAAGAAAGGAACAAACATCTCCAAGCTCATCCTTCTGCATGCATCAACTTCTCTCTGTGCTTAAGGATCTCATGTGTGAACACTTAAGATAGACTTCGTGAGTTCAGTTCCCATCAAAATTGTATACATCTGGATGAATAGGATACTACAAATTGCAGTTGAAATATTTCTCAGAAGAAGAGGGAACATGCTGGGTATGGAAGTAGCCAGAGGTCTGTAGTGGGGAGCTGCAGGCCGGCTTCCCGCCGCCTGGCTCCCGGCCACCAGCTAGCTTATGCCCTGAAATAACAACACACAAATTGTATTCTTTTAAACACTACCTGGCCCATTATTTCAGCCTCTTACTCACATCTTGATTAACCCATATCTAATAATCTGTGTAGCACCACGAAATGGTGCCTTACCGGGAAGTTTCTAGCGTATGTCCATCTTGGGCTGGAGCTTCATTGCATCTGGCATCTCTCTGAGGAGAGGCACGGCAGTCTGTCTAACTTAGGAGAGGTGTGGCATCTTACTGATCCTTCTACCTCACTTCCTCTTCCTGTTCTGTCTACTCCACCCACCTAAGGGGCGGTCTATCAAATGGGCCAGGCAGTTTCTTTATTAGCCAATGAAATCAACTCAAACAGAAGACTCTCCCACATCATTTCCCCTTTTTCTGTTTAAACAATAAAAGAAAGGCTTTAACTTTAACATAGTAAAATTACATATAACAAAATAGTTATCAAGTAAGAATTAGTTACAATACTTATATCCATTTTATCTTTATCATAACAAAGGAAAACTTTAACTATCTATGCATTCTTCAACTCCATCAAAGACTCCAGAAGGATATAATATTACCTAGGTGAACAAGAAGTAAGCTACTTCCAAAACCCTAGAAATCACAGAGACATCTTGCTGCCTGGACAGTCACCCAAAGTTCCTCTGTACCGTTGGGGCATCCATCTTTGGCCTTCAGGCCCATAGTTTCCAGCAGACATTTCCATGATGCAGGAAATTCCAAAGGCAGTTCAGTCAGTATCTGCTGTGTCCTGCACAATGTCTCACAGACTCTTTCATGTATGAGGAACCCTGAAAGATCATCTCACCTTTAGGCAAGTTCAGCAGTCCTCTTTCTGTGGGTTCTTTGTGTCCAGTTTATGCCAACAGTCCAGGAAAGAGCAGTTTCTTGCCCAAGTGGCTATCAAACTCCATAAGGATCCTTTTTGATGCCCATCTTCCTCTTGAAGTAGATTGGTGCTGCCAGGAGCTGACGTGTCTCATTGTCATGAAAAGTCCTAAGTTATTAAGACATTTAAAATGCCATATTCTGTAGTCTTTGGAAGATATGAAGTATGCCTATCTAACTGAAATATATCTCTATATATCTAGAAAATCTAATAACATGACTACAAGCTTAACTATTATCAATGATTATCCATTAACAACCTATATTTCCTAATTATACATTACATTTTTAAATGAACTACACAATTACAATACCTTAATCAAGATCAGAAATACATATACATATAACAAATTGACCTTAAAATCCATACCATTGCAAATTATTTATCTCTATATCATATCCCCCTTTAAATGAAAAAGAACATTTATAAACAATATTTGGGAAAATGGGCGCAGTAATTTCTCTCCAAACTGCTTCCTGCTGAATGGGGGCGCTGTTATTTAGGTCTTTCATGGTGTAACCTGTGTGCTAGGTTCCTCTCAGTTGGCAGTTGAGTGAAGTAAATTTTTGAAGATGTTCACAGCAACCTTTCAGGAGGGCGTGGTCTATCATACCATATTGGGATAGAAGCAATCCACATGGTTTCATTTTCTGTAAAAACAAAAGAAACTCCTTTCCAAAGCATCATGTCCTTAGATCCAAATTGTAAAGTCAAGGTATTTTCAAAATATCTATTCTGGAATAGTTTAGCAGCATTTATAAACAAATATCTTTTAGCAGCTGTTGCTCCTTCCTCAGCATTCAAACAATCCAAAGAGAGCATGATAGTATACAGCATCAAGATTCTTTGTGTATTTTCCATCTTTGTACGGCTTTATTTTAACCTCTATTTCATTTATTTTTACTTTTATTTTTTTATTTTTTGACAAGTTCTCTGTATATCTTTGTCCTGGAATAACTCTATAGACCAGGCTGTCCTTGAACTCTCAGAGATCCACTTGCCTCTGCTTCCCAAGTGCTGGGATTAAAGGCGTATGCTACCACAACAAACTACTTCCTTTTTCTTTCTTTCTTTCTTTCTTTCTTTCTTTCTTTCTTTCTTTCTTTCTCTTTTTTTTAACTGTAAGAACTTTAACTTTTAGCCTGCATGTATTTTTAACTCACTGCAAACCATTTAGAGGTTTTCTTTGTCTTTGAATCTCTCTTTACTGTATATCTCTCTTTTTCTGACCACACGGGTCTTTAATTTATCAAGCAATATAAGTAGGATTAAAGACGTGGCTTTGACAGCTAGATCCAGCCCATTCCTTAGCTTTCCAGCCTCATGGCAGAGGTACTTGCTAGAGCCATTTTTATTACCACAACTCTGTGGCGTTTCAAGGTACTTGCCAGCAAGCAAGCTGCAACAGTGTTAAACAACAATCAAAAGCTCCATAGTTAGGACCGCCTGCTTGAAAGAGTCAGAGTTTGCCATGGCAGGACGGACCAGAACGCCAGCATTTTAAAACAGCACTTTTTTCCTGCTACCGCTGAAAACAAACAAGCATGCAGTCAGCTTTTCATCAACACCATTTAAGTGTTTTGTGGCAGGACCTCTTAATGAGCTGCAGGGTTTGCAGCTGAAGCTGAGTCAGGAAGCCTCTCTTAGATGAGAGCGCTTGCTCAGATCCGAGAAATTGCTGCTATCAAGAAAACATGCTTTACTCTATTCTTTCCCAAGCTTTCTCAGGTTTTCTGTGGATTCAGTTATCCACGTTGGCGCCATTCTGTAGTGGGGAGCTGCAGGCCGGCTTCCCGCCGCCTGGCTCCCGGCCACCAGCTAGCTTATGCCCCGAAATAACAACACACAAATTGTATTCTTTTAAACATTGCCTGGCCCATTATTTCAGCCTCTTACTCACATCTTGATTAACCCATATCTAATAATCTGTGTAGCACCACGAAATGGTGCCTTACCGGGAAGTTTCTAGCGTATGTCCATCTTGGGCTGGAGCTTCATTGCATCTGGCATCTCTCTGAGGAGAGGCATGGCAGTCTGTCTAACTTAGGAGAGGTGTGGCATCTTACTGATCCTTCTACCTCACTTCCTCTTCCTGTTCTGTCTACTCCACCCACCTAAGGGGCGGTCTATCAAATGGGCCAGGCAGTTTCTTTATTAGCCAATGAAATCAACTCAAACAGAAGACTCTCCCACATCAGAAGTCAAATAGATCGACGAGGATAAATCTAAAGAATTTGAAACTTGAAAATGCTCAGTAAGAAACGCAGAGGTATTGGTTTTTGTTACAGTCATTTTTAAAACACTTGTAGACACTTAAGTGGGTCCGACTAACATGGTGACGCAGAAGAGGCTGGAAGCTGCCATGTTCTCATCTACCTTCAGTGCCTGATGGTCAGTGTCTAGAAGAACATCATGAGTTGGAGAGGATCTGTAGGAGAGAGTGAAGTGTCCAGAGATCTGCCACTTGACAGATATTACTGATTTAAATAACTTCTGATTGGATATAAGGCCCTTTCCACAAGACAGAGTTCATGTCTGGTATTGCTGGATCAAGAACCCATGGCTGGGTAAGTAACAGGCGCAAGGGGAGAACCTACTATTATGATTCTCCTAAAAGAACGCAGCATTAAACTATCCCCCAAATTCCCACCTTTAGATATGTTGGTTAGTATAGCTCTCATCCGTCAGCATAGAAGCTTCCTTTTACTCAGAAGTAGATGTTGATTGAAACTTACCACTGGTTATAGCATAAAGAATAAGGACACTGCAGAGTACTCAGACATAAATGGGATATCTATAGCACATCTCTTACAGAGGATCAGGAAATTATCATGAAAGAGGGGGCTGAAAGTTTGTAAGAGCCTTAGGTAGTAGGGGCTATTGTGAAACAGTGTTTTCCCTACACGACGGGTCTATTGGCACACACGCATCCTCACAAGATCAACCTTGCCAAAGTGCCACCATGAATAGTGGAGAGGTTTAAAGTGTCCCATCCCTATCTGAGGCACTACTGACAATTAATGGATGCTGGGGGAGGGAGAGTATCAGCTTCCTGGATTAGACTCCTAATAGACTGTCCATGATCCAGTGGATTGCCTTATACCTATGTATACTTGGTAGCACTGAATGGACATGCTGGGTCTAAAGAGTGCATGGAATTGGGAGGGAAAGCGATGGGGGGAATATAGAAGCAGTTGGAGGAAAGGGATTGGAGGAGGATTTGGTTAAAGCACATTATATGCATGTATGAAATTCTCAGACAATAAATTTTTACAAAATGAATAAAATATAATAAAAGTTGCTACTTGAAAAGGCCAGAATAAAGGAAAATATCAAATCTTGGGTGGCACTGAAGCCAGTCTGATCTGTATAATTTAGCAAGAAGCACTAATACTTCATCTTTTAGGAACACTGTACTTTATAATCCCAGAACCTCAGAATGAGTTCCAGCTATTAAAGAATATGTCTCCACTGCCAGAGACAAACTTTCTATGATTATTTATGAAATAAGATTTATTTCTGTACCTCAGAATGGCATATCTCACAGATATCCATTAGCTTAGTGCCTGACAAAATTAGTAACTAAAATGTAGTTGCTATTTTTATTAATTCAGAGTAGTATGTTTCTTTTTCCATCTTGAGTATGTATATGTGTATGTACATGTGTGCATGTGTGTAGACTATGTATCTGTGTATGTGTGTTTGTGAATAAATATATGTATATATATATATATACACATATATATCCCTCTCTCTCATGTGTGTGTGGTTTGTGTGTGTATGCAAGTATATGAATAGGTATCCCCCTCACTCTTCTACCCCTCTTTCTCTGTATGTGTATATGTATGTGTACATATGCACATGAGTACCTGCATAGGTATCTTGCCAGGCCAAGTTTCTGATCATAGGAATGAGAAGCAGAGTTTGGTTGCAAATCTGTCAAATATTAATAAAAGGGACATACGCATCTGACCAGGGTTGGATTTGGTAGCTCCTTGAGTCATTTTTGAGGACCTTGATGAAGAAATAGAAAGAAAATCCAAAGTCAATTTCTTGGTAATATAAAATTATAACACTGAGAATTCTGTGTGTTAGGATCTATAAGAGGAAATATTTCTGCAATTCTCCCATACATTACCTTTGAAGATCATTCTGGAAAAAAAGAAAGCATGTAACATGTCAAGATTTTAGCAACTAATTTTTTTCAAGATTAATTACCATGAGAAGGGAAAAGTGATCTGTGGGGGAGGCAACTAATAATTTTAAATTTTTCAAACATGTTTTGCAGAGCCATTTACCAGACTATATGATATGTGTTAATTATTACCTCTGATTATAGATAATGTAAAGGTCTCTTCTGAATCCCACGAGGTGTTGTAATTTGCTGTGCTTAACTTCACAAGCAGATGAAGACTTAATTGCAGTCCTGATCCATCCCACATGAGTATATATTGATGCTAGAATTCTTGTTCCCTCCATTCTCTGTTGTTCTGGAACAACAGAGCTGAAGTTAAGAGTATCTTCAGTGTTTCATATTCCCCTTACTTCCTTGTGATACATTTAAGCATTCTGAAAATTACAAGAATAATAAACTCCCACATCTCCATCTCCCACATTTAGCACTTTAACCTATTTATTTTATATCCTCTCCATTTGATATCTTTAAATAAGTACAAAGTTACAGAATAGAATTGTGGCTCATTATAGTGGACACTTATGGAGAAACAGACATCAGAAGCAAAATGCAGTAAAAAGGAAAGTGTATTGTTTGCTACTAGGCTGTTGGGTTTCAGTAAGAAAAAGATTCCCATGTCAAAATGCCTGCTGTATGTAGCTGTAACAAATTGTTCCATATACATCCACAGCTTTGCTGGGAAACAAGCACTTGGAGAAATTCCTACAGAAAGTCCCCGTTTCCATGGTGTAAAGCCATAATCACTGTGGCTGGCTTCCAAGTATCAGCCCCAATGAAATGCTTGAATATTTGTTCATCTGCTTTTGAGACAAGACACAGCACTGACCTATCTCTAGCATACGGCCTCCAAGTATCCATTCATTTACTCATCACACTGAAGTGGCACCCATATGTGACTCATACTGTCTGCTGGCAGGAGATCAGACTTTTTTCTTTTTTTTTTTTTTTTTTTAGAAAGCAGACTCCAATGTGGACTCTAGTCAGAGAGATTTGGGTAAAACGGCAAAATTACCTTTGGAGCAATAATGGATCGCATGTAGGAGAGTGGTCCCGTGAGGTTGTGATGCAGCTAAGAAGTTCCTATCTCTTAGTGGCAAAGAGGCTATTATGATGTTGAGCTGGAACGCATTGCTCATGTGTGTCTGGTGATGCCTGTGTGGATAAACCCAGTAGACTACCCATTGCATAAGAGTGCAGCTCTTTCATTATGTCCAGTTCATTAGACTTAATGGCAGTCACTAGCCATGTCTTCATGTTAGTTCTTTAGTGGCCTCTGGAGGGCCACGTGTTCCTGCTTTGTCCCTCTGTGTGTGGCACTGTTAGAAGGTGCTGGAGATTTTAGTAGCAGGAAGTCATCCTAGGTTCTTCTCCTGCTGTTGTGATAAAACAACCCAACAAAAGCAACCTCAGAGAGAAAGTGTTTATTTCGGGTCAGAATTCCAGATACAGTCTGTCATGGTGGTGAAGTAATGGCACCAACAGCTTGTGGACGGTGGCCATATTGTACCATAATCAGAAAGGAGAGAAATGATGAGTACTAGTGTTCAGCTTGCTTTGTCCACTAGTCAAGAATTCTCTGTCTAGGGAATGGTCCTACTTACAATTGAGATGAATCTTCCTACATCAACTAACATACTCAAGACAGTCAGTCCCCCATACAATCATGCTCTAAGGCTCATCTCCAAGGTGATTACAGAGTCTGCCAAGTTGGCAATCAACACTAACCATCACAGGAGGGGTATCCCCTAATTGGGCAGTGAGATCATGATGCCATCCTCTTTTCTGGGGGAGTAGGACAGAGGTATAGGGCCTGGCTTTGATGTGAGTAGTTCTCCTACATCAAACAATACATTTTTCACTATGATGTGCTCCAAATGATTGGCCTCCACACAGTATCAAAGTATGGGTGCCAAGCTTACATGAGCCCAAACATCCAAAGCCATAAGCCTAAAAATGTTTCTTTCTTGTAAGTTGATTGTCTTAGGTGTTGTGTGATATTTTGATTGCATTTTAATACTCCCAATACTGACAATAAAGTTTGTTTTGAATCAGAGTGTGGATCTAACTACTAACTGTAATAATTTACCATAGAGGTTTTGGAGAACTAAAGACAGATAGACACAGGAAGTAGTAGGGGGAACCTGAGAGGGGGTCTTTGCCATTTTGGATGGGGGAACAAAAGAGATAGGATGAGGTCTTTGGTCATTTCTCTACTGTTTCTCTGGTCATTCAAGTTAGGGTTAGGGTTTAGCCAAATATATGACTCCCAGGTTTTTAATTGATAAGGAATAAATAGATACATGCATCACTTAGGTATTACTGTGCTGTTGGACAATGGTCTTGTAAAGATTTGTCTGTTGTATTGGTTTAATAAAATGCTGTTTGGCCAGTAGCCAGGCAGGAAGTATAGGCAGGAAATAAAGGATGGGCAATCAGAACAGGAGAATTCTGGAAAGAGAAAAGGGTCAGTCTTCAGTTGTAACCCAGACACAGAAGAAGCAAGATAAGAATGCCTTGCTGATAAAAGGTACCAAGCCACATGGCTAACACAGACTAGAATTATGGGTTAATATGTAAGATATAAGAGTCAAAAAGAAGGCTGACATAATAGGCCAAACAGTTTATAATTAATGTAGACCTCTGTGTGTTTCTTTGGGACTGAATGGCTGTGAGACCAGGTGGGACAGAAACCTCTGACAACATTGCTAATACTGATGGAAATAGTACAACTGTAGTACTAGTTTTTATACTTACCATGCTATGCACTTTATCATTATGTTATGGTGTATTCTGTACTAAACAGAGAGTTTCCTACAAAGCAGGAGCTGTGTGACCATAGAAATATTAGCTTCCATGGCTCCTGTTCTCTCTGAGTACATTAAAGGCACCAGGCAGTCTTGAGATGGGTAAGTATAGAATATGATGTTTTCAGAAGGATAAATCCTTTAATACGGCATAGCATTTCCCACAAATGCTTTTGTCAAGAGTTGAACATGGTTGTACTACCTTCTACATATAGATGAAAACACTGAGGTCCTGAGAAGTTGAACACTGCAGAGTCGGTTGTTGATAATCCACATATATTCTCTTGGTGTTGGCCATACCTGGCATATCATACTTAATTGCCATCTGTATATCCAGGTCTCTGGGTCTCTGAGTACTTGTATCCATTCTCTGGATTTCTGAATCTTCTGCCATAAAGCTTCTGGGAGGGGTTATATTTTACCCACCATCCACTATGTTTTATTACATCTGCATCTTTGCCTTAATCATCTTGGTTTGGCAGCTCCACTGCTATCACACAGGGTAAGTCACAAATTCAAATCATGCTCCTCTTTCATCCGTAGAGCTCCCCATTCATCTCCCTGGGGAATAACCAGGTTGAATAAAGGAGCTGGAGACAATAAGGCATTCCAGCTTTTACCAAATTTATGTCTAGTCTAGGCATTCATTCAAATATGACCACAACTGTTTATTAGAGTGAGGTGACCTAGAAAGGCAACAAAAAAATGGCAAGAGTAATTATTCACTCCTCCTCTGTACATTTAGATCCCTGAGTTGCTTTTGGCTAGCCTTGCTGCTTTCCCACCTAGCCACTGATCCCAACCTGGTGCCTTCTTCCAGGCCTATCACACTCTCACCAATCCAAAACCATCTTTGTAGTGAGAGGGCCCAAAGCCTTATAATCTTTACCTCAATGCCACAATCCCAAGACCACTTAGCTGAGCTATGCTGTTTACACAGCGTATTTATTCCCATGTTTATGGAATTTCTTACTGTATTGACTTTACATTATTTCTGTGCTTGCTTTAGTCTGTACCCTCCAAGTGAAAATAATATCTAGGGATAGTCTGTATTGGATTCTCAATAAATACTTCCAAATGAAGGAGAAAGAGAGAGAGAGAGAGAGAGAGAGAGAGAGAGAGAGAGAGAGAGAGAGAGAATACCTCTGTTTAATCTTAAGTTCAAAGTCAGCCATAGATACTCACTCTATCCATGTTTTTGCTCTTTATGAATCTCTGAAAACCCTTTACCAAGTCACTACATCATGGCTTTTATGCAAGGAGCATTATGTAAGAGGAGAGTTGGGTATCATTATGTAAACAGAGACTGCTCATTCATTTCCTAGCTGGTAAACCCAAACAATCACACAGAAACTATATTAAATACAACACTGGTTGGCCTATAAGCTCAGGATTCTTATTAATTAACTATTACATCTTAAATCAACCCATTTCTATTAATCTGTGTATCAGCATGAGGTTGTGGCTTACTGGTAAGGGTCTGGAGTTCAGGCATCTTTCTCTTTTGGCAACTATATGGTGTCTCCATCATTCTGCCTACTCTCTCTATATATCTCTTCTAGCCTGGCTGTATTCTTCCCTGCCATAGGCCAAAGCAGCTTCATTCATTAACCAATAAAAGCAACACATATTCAGAAGGATTTCCTGCATCAAGGATGTTTATGTGTAAACAAATGCCCATATTTAAGGCCCATGCTCAAGTCTATGCTGTACTATTCACGAACAGTATGACTTAGAATAATTTGCTGATGTTCATCCATGTTTAGTTTCTTTATTTGCAAGATAAGGCAGAGACTATCAAGCTTGGATAGGAGTTTGGATGAGTAAAATTTTCAGGTAGATAAGAGCTGGAAAATCAGTGAGTGAAGCACAGTAGTTACAAGAGTATGCAGTTTTCCTGCACTAGTATGAACTTAGATCACATTTCAGTATCATTACCTCTTAAAAGGTGAACTGTATGTTTCTTCTGATGACACAGGATGACTTAGAATGAATCCAAGATCCAGCTCCCCATGTGGATTTTTCTTACTAAGCATCTGACTTTGTTTACTCCCTCTGTTATCTAAGCCAAGTTATCCTATTTTTTTTTTTTTTGGTTTTTTGAGACAGGGTTTCTCTGCAGCTTTAGAGCCTGTCCTGGAGCTAGCTCTTGTAGACCAGGCTGGTCTCGAACTCACAGAGATCTGCCTGCCTCTGCCTCCCGAGTGCTGGGATTAAAGGCGTGCGCCACCACCGTCCGGCTTTATTTTTTTTATCCAGTAAGGTGCAACTTTCTGCTTCCAACTTTCATCTAGTCCTCTTCTTCTGCCTTTGGGAACTTTGTCACTCTCTGTTGTGGTTTGAATGGAAAAAGTCCCCAGAGGCTTGTGTGTTTAAACATTTGGTCCTCCTGCTATTAGAACCATATTGAAAGGGTGTGAAACCTATAGGAGATAGAGTCTTGATGGAGGAAGAGAGTCATTAGGCAAGAACCTGGAGGACCTCTTATAAACCTGTCCACTTCCTGTTCATTCTGTGCTTCCTGATTGCCAGTGCAGTGTGACCAGCTGCCTCATGTTCCTGCTCCTACTGTGATGGACAGCGGTTTGTTTTTAAAGTGGAAAACAAATCCCCTTTTCTCACTTCAGCTGCTTCTTGTTGGGTATTTGGTCACAGGAATGAGAACAGTGACTAACATACTTGCCGACTGCTAACCCTCCAGTGGCTTCTTGTGTCTGCTTACCTCTCTCTTGTTTGCTATTCTTTAACCACATTGGCTTTCTTGTTCCAGGCCTGTCCCTACATCAGAGTCTATGTACTAGTTTCTTCTTTCTAGTTTGTTCATTCCCAATCCCATGCCTCGGTAAGCTTTTTATCCTGTCTTCCCTGGCGTTCTATGGAACACGATCCCTTGAGATATGTGTATTAATGTTGTTACTTTTTTGTCTATGTAGCACGCCTATCACTATTTGACATCATCCTTCAAAATGTCATTTCTCTCACCCCTCCTCACCCCTTGTGTGAGAGGGTACACTTGTCAGACAGGGAGCTCTGTCTCCCATGCTGTTCATTACAATGTATCAAGTGTCTGGTACAGTGTCTGGCACATCATAGATTCTGAATAAATAAATGACAAATGTCCTTGTGTTTTCTTTCCTGGAACATAGTAACCCCTGTTGGAATGCCTGTTTTCTGAGTGGATTGGAGTCCCTACCTAGAACCATGGGTCCTTAAGTTCCTGATGGAACTATACCTCCTCAATGGTATTCTGCAGCCTCTTTCTAACGTCTCCAACTCGTTCTAACCTCAGAAGTTCCAGGAAAATCCCAGTGTGACTTGAGGTGACAGCAGAGCAAGGTTTAGATCCATCTTTTTCCACTGAGGAGCTACATGATCTGGCCTTGCTGAGGCTCAGCCTCCTCACCTACAACTAGAACCTGTAGGGAGAAATGAGAAAAGCCTGTGTCTTGCAGGGTCCCCAGGAAGATTCTTTGAGATTAAACAACAATGAGGAAATTCTTTTAAGCACATGGCAGAAAATGCATGGCAGCATTTGGCCTTTGGGTAGTCTTCTGAACTTGAGAACTAACCCATTCTCCACCCTCCATGAATTGTTTCTTCCTCACAAATAGTATTCCTTCTTGATGCCCCAAGCCACTTCTCAGCCATGTTCCCATGTTTGGGGCTGACCAGTGAATACATATTCATGCTTCATTTTAACTGCCAGTGCTGGAGTCTGCAGAAGCTGCAAAAGTGACCTGAACAAAGAAACAGTTTGATCACAGGGCTCCAAAATATAGCTCTGTGTGTTGCCTCATCAAAGAGCTACCATTTAGATTCCCTTTCATAGCTTGCGCCACTGGCAAGGCAGATGCCAAACCACCAGTCTCACAGCTGACAGCTCATGGTGCCAGCCCCTATGGACTACAAACCCATAGAAGAGGAAGTAAACTGTCCATATCTAGTGACATCATAATGGGTAGGATGACAACCATGGAGCTGTTTATATAACAACATACAAAATCACTGAGAAACTGGGCACCTCAGCATATACTGCTGACATCTTCCTGGAGATGAGAATGAGACTATCTTGGCCTTGAACTCTGTCTTGATTGTTCCCATGTCCCTGGGCTAGTGAACACTCAGTCCCTGCCTGTCTCATTTTCTCTGTCTTTGTATAAGTAAAACATATTATGTCTATAAGTAACAGTTATGTTAACTATCACAGGCCATTGTCTTTCTGGAACAAACTTCAACCTTCACATTAGCCAAAGAAGTTTTAGCCACTAGCTTCTCATTCTCAGCAAGACCCTGAGTAAAAGTTAGAGAGCCTTTTATGAGATGGAAGCAAGCATAGGAAAATGAAGTGATAAAATACTGAAGTTTGGGTATTAGGATTTGTGGGAGATGCAGGAGGTTATTGCCTAGCTCTTGTCTCTCTATTCATTAAGTCAGAATGAAACCCAGCCTTGTTAAGTAAACTGTTGTTTAGGAACCAATGATGGCTCATCTTCCTTGCAGAGTAAAATCTTTGGATGCACTTGTTAACATTAGTGGGGCCATTTACCTGTCACTGGCCTCCCTTTAATCTCTCAGTTATGAAATGATATCTTTCCAAACACCTTATGAAAAGAAATAAGCAGAAGAGGCATTGTATAAGAGGAAAATAAATCACATGCACTTCTGGAACACAACTTCATGGATAATATCACTGTTCCTTGCTAATTACTTTATGATGGGTAGAAGACTTCTTGATGGAATGCCTAGGACTGCCCTAAGGCATGATTGATTGTGAGAGCATTCTTCTCTCTCTAATGACTTGAAAAAAACTCATCTTCCAGAGTGATGGAAAACCCTATTTGTGTTTAACACTTAATGCAAAAAAAAAAAAAAGAACAGGAAGCATATACATTTCATGCTTCAAAAGTGAATTCTCATAAACATTTGACTCTAGACAAGCCTGTCTTTGTGGAAGGCCTTTCTTTAATCCCTGGCCTTTACAGCCAAGTTGCTTGTTTTCATATGGCTTTCCAAAAGTCTTTATATATGCTCATGTAGCATCATTGCTGTATCCATTATCTACTGCTGATTAGCCAATGATCTCTTCTGGAGTAGTGACTTCATGATCTTAGAGTTTCTGTGGGCTAGGAATCTGAGTGGGGTCCTGAATAATACTTATCATGTGGGTTATGACTAATGTCTTAAGACTTAAGGAGGTATGCCTGGGGACTTTTGCCAGGATTTTATCCCTTGTGGACTTTGGAATGATGGTCTGAGTCCCTTGGTGGTTGATATCAGGAGGCTTCCTTTGGTTCTCTGCTATATAGGCTTCTCTGCAGATTAGTTTAAAACATGGCTGGTGTAGGAGGTCCTCAGTATTTTTGTTGTTTTCATTGGTTAATCAATAAAGAAACTGCTTGGCCTGATAGGGCAGAACTTAGATAGGCAGAGAAGACAGAACTGTATTTTTGGAGGGAGAAAGCAGCAGATAGAGCTGAGCCACCATGAAGATGCCAGGTCAGACATGCTGAATCTTTTCTGGTAAGCCCTGACCTTGTAGTGACTTACAGATTATTAGAAATGGATTGAATCAAGATGTGAGAGTTAACCAAAAAGAGGCTAGAGCTTATGGGCCAAGCAATAATTTAATTAATACAATTTTGTGTTATTATTTCAGGTGTAAGCTAGCCGGGCACTGGGATGAAACAAAAGGACCTGCTCTCCCTACTACACATGGCAGCCTGCATCAGAGAGAGAGCTGTGGTGATATCCATACAAGGAATATAAGTAAGTTGGAGAGTTGTCATTTTTCTATTCTTGTCAGATGTACCATTCTGTTCTTCATAGTCCATTTGTCAAGTTCAAGTCATTAGATCCATCCACACAAAACAGGAAAGCATTATCTAATGATATAATTGTTAGAATACCTGAGTTCTTAAGTACCATTTTTAAAGGCCACTTGCCACTGATGTCTGAGACAAAAATCAGAAACTAACTGTGATGCTTCTCTAACATGCTAACTGGTGGTCCACACAAGGATAGAAGAATAATTGAGATGTTTGTTTGCACAGACTTAAATTGCTGGTGGCAGGAGTCCAGATTCTTATGTAATCAGAGACTTCATGTTTGTTTCCCAGTTATCCAAACCCAAATAATCACACAGAAAATATATTAATTACAAAACTATTTGGCTGATAACTCAGGCATATTTCTAGCTAGTCCATACATCTTAAATTAACCCATTTCTATTAATCTGTGTATAATCAGAGGGCTGTGGCTTACCAGTAAGCTCCCTGACTCTGCTTTCTTTCTCCCTGAATTCCATTTAATTTTCCCACGTAGCTCTATTTTAACCAGCCATAGGCCAAAACAACTTCTTTATTAACCAATGATAATAAAACATATTTACAGCATACAGAAGGGAATCCCACATCATCTTCTCTTTTCTGTGTAAATGAAAAGGAAGTTTTTAACTTTAACATACTAAAATTACATATAAAAACAGACAAACTTGTGCAACCACTTTGGAAAGCAGTGTGGTGAATTCTCAGAAAATTCGGGATCAACCTACCCCAGGACCCAGCAATTCTACTCTTGGGAATTTATCCAAGAGATGCCCAATCATACTACAAAAGCATTTGTTCAACTATGTTCATAGCAGCATTATTTGTAATAGCCAGAACCTGGAAACAACCTAGGTGACCTTCAGTGGAAGAATGGATAAAGAGACTGTGGAATATATACATATTAGAGTACTACTCAGTGATAAAAAACAATGACATCTTGAATTTTGAATGCGAATGGATGGAAATAGAAAACACTATTCTGAGTGAGGTAACCCAGACCCAAAAAGATGAACATGGGATGTACTCACTCATAATTGGTTTCTAGCCATAAATAAAGGACATAGAGGCTATAATTCATGATCCTAGAGAAGATAATAAGAAGGTGAACCCAAAGAAAAACATATAGTTATCCTCCTGGATATTGGAAGTAGTCAAGATTGCCGGGCAAAAACTGGGAACTTGGGGGCGAGGGGGATGGGGGTAAGGGGAGGTGGGGAGAGAAAAGTGTGAAGGGGAGGATGGGGAGAGGTTGGGGGAATGGGATGGTTGGGATATAGGAAGGGTGGATACGGGAGCAGGGAAGCATATATCTTAATTAAGGGAGCCATTTTAGGGTTGTCAAGAGACTTGACTCTAGGGGGATTCCCAGGTATCTAGGGAGATGCCCCCAGCTACTTCCTTGGGCGGCTGAGGAGAGGGAGCCGGAAAAGGCCTGATCCTATAGCCATACTGATGAATATCTTGCATATCACCATAGAACCTTCATCTGGCGATGGATGGAGATAGAGACAGAGCCCCACATTGGAGCACCAGACTGAGCTCCCAAGGTCCTGATGAGGAGCAGATGGAGGGAGAACATGAGCAAGAAAGTCAGGACTGTGAGGGGTGCGTTCAACCACTGAGACGGTGGGACAGAACTAACCGGAGATCACCAAGACCAGTTGGAATGGGACTGATGGAACATGCGATCAAACTGGACTCTCTGAATGTGGCTGACGGTGGAGGCTGACTGAGAAGCCAAGGACAATGGCGGTGGGATTTGATTCTACAGCATGGATGGGCTCTGTGTGAGCCTTGTCAGTTTGGATGCTCACCTTCCTGGACCTGGGGGGAGTTGGGAGGACCTTGTACCTAAAATAGTGTAGGGAACCCTGATGGCTCTTTGGCCTGGAGAGGGAGGGAGTAGGGATATAGGTGGAGAGGAGGGGAGGGAAGGGGGAGAAGGGGAGGAGATGGAAATTTTTAATAAAAAAGGAGAAAAAAAGAATTAAACTTAAAATATTGGGTTTATTTGTATCTGGAAAGTTTCATATCTAATTTATCCTTTATCATAACTAAGGAAAATTATAACTATAACTAACTGTCTTCAACTCCATCAAAGACCCCGGAATGATATAATATTACCTCAGTAATATTGGAAACAACTTCTAAAACTCTAGAATTCAGCTACCAAGAAGCGGCAGAGGACTCCTGTTTTGTGGGATTAGAAGCATTTTTTTTGTTTTTAGGTTTCATGTCAGGCAGTGGGCACCATTGTCACCAGAGACAACACATTAGCTTCTCAGCTGCCCAGACCAAAATAACCACATAAAACTTTATTAACTATAAAACTGTTTGGCTGATGGCTCAGACATATTTCTAGCTAGCTCCTACATTTTAAATTAACCCATTTCTATTAATCTGTATATCACCATGAGGTTGTGGTTTACTGGTAAGGGTCTGGCATCTTTCTCCTTCAACAGCTACACAGCATCTCCCTGACTCTGTCTTATTTCTCCCTGCATTCAGTTTATTTTTCCCACTTAACTCTATTCTGCCCTGTCAAGGCCAAAGCCGCTTCTTGATTAACCAATGGTAATAGAACATATTCACAGCATACAGAGGAGAATCCCACATCATTCTTACTTTTCAGTGTACTACCTGGAAGATCTTGGGCATCCTGACTCTGTAAAATGGAGCTGTATGCCCCATCTTGTGGGGAGGATGGACATTGATATTTCTCAGCATGGTACTTGTTGCATAGGAAACAATTAATGTTTCTAATAACTATTGTTTTGTGTAAAAATCAATGTAGAATGTAGGTGAACACTGACAAGAAAAATGTGAGATGATGAATAAGTCAATAAAAGCAACCAAGAAAAACAAGAATGACAATGGAATCAGAGGATACAACAAGGATTGATTCTAAGCAATGGTTACAGAGCTACATCACCAAACCTTGGATTAGCTGAGACTGAGAGCCTGCATGTTTATATTTGTATAATGTGTATATGGGTATATGTTGCATAAAAGTTTATTTGTTTTGAGATGGGCCTCACCCCTGTGTAGCCCTACTTGTCTTAGAGCTCATGAAGTTGACTAGGCTAGTCTTCTATCTGCTTCCACTTCCTGGGTTAAAGGCACCTGTCACCATGCCTAGCTTCGTCTTTAGTTTTCATAATACAAAGTAAACAAATAGTAGAAAAATATAGACGCCAACTGTAAACAAGGCAATATTTATTTTCCACTCCGTGGAGGTGACGAGAGGTATAAAGGGTTGGATAGGAAAAGTATATTGTTTCTTAAGTTTTTGTGACTCTTTAGTTTCATATTTCTTCTGAATATACAACTATAAAATTAAAAAAATTAAAAATATTAAAATCAAGGCTCAAGAAATGGCTTAGTGGTGAGGAGTGCTTGTTACGGTAGCAGAAGACCCAAACTGCATTCCTAGCACTCATGTTGAGCAGTTTACAACCACCAGTAACTCCAGTTCCAGAGGATCTGGCACCATCGTTTGATCTCTGAGGGTAACTGCACTAATATGCATAAACACATAAACCCACACAGATATACTCATATATGAGTGATTAAAAAGAAACCTTAAAAATGTTAAAATTTATGTTTAACAGCATTAAAATATTTTTGAATGAAGATACAACTGACTTCCATGATATTATTTTTATTTTATTTTGCAGAATACTTTCCTAGATTTACCCATGAACTTTTGCATTTTTACATATGGGTGCTTGGGGTTTGTATCTTCTTTTCATTGAATTTAGTTTTTATGTTAAGAGTGATCTCAGTTAACTTCTTTCGTCAGTAAGAAACATTTAGGAGGGTCCCTGTTTATGGTTATCATAATAGGCCACATTGGTTTTTCACATGACTACTTGCTTTGTTTCTCTTATCTGATTTATCCCACTAATAAAGCTACTGCCTGGAGGAACACTTTTATTTTACTATATATTATATTCCAAAAATCTATCAGGATAACATATATTCAAGAGTTTGGGGGCTATGGTTGAGGGATGTGGTTCAGTTGGTAGAGTGCTTACCCAAGAATGCAGGAAGCATAGTGTTCACTATCCAGTTACTCTAAACCAGTTATATAGCTCTTACCTGTAATCACAAAATTTGGGATATAGAAACAAGAGAATCAGGAGTTCAAGACCATCTTCAGCCACATAAGACTGTTTTCTTTTAGAAGGTTTTGCAGATATTTGTCAAGATCCGTTTAGTACAATAATAATGACTTTTCTGTACTGTCCGTTTTCTTTATTCTCTGTAGAGTATACCTTCATGTATTTACAGACAGAAAGGTGTCATTCCCATCATAAGTCTGCAGGCATGGAGCCTTGGTGTTGTAAAATGCACACCCTGTGTTGCTGCATGTAACGGATCTCTTACAGACAAGCTACCCTGGAATAATGTACAAGTGACAGGCATCACAATTATAGTCTTGATCCAAGGAAAGAAAAATCCACATCCTCTGTATGTAGAGTATAATGGAAAAGTTAACCTCATTTTTGCTTACTCATAATGGAATCAGAGCCAAGCCTTTTTGCTTTTTACCAAGGACTTCCTAGGAGAAAATGAAGATAGGTTTTAACAAAGAAAGGGAGATTCAGCCTCATTCTAATAGCTAGTCAGAATTTCTGAACTTGAGACAGAGAGGTGAAGATGGCCAGTCCTGGCATGGAGGCCTCGGTCCCTGCCTCCATGTGGCACTCAGAACAGGGTCCTTCAGCATTGGGACAAGTTATTACCTCTGCAGGACAGCAGATTTGGTCACTGATCTGAATGTAAAGTGTCTGAATGTTAGGACTTTAGAAGCTTTAACTGTTACTAGAGATGATCACTCACACACAGTTTATAGTCAATTGAATATTTTTATTCCCGTTGGCTGGGGCTACATCCAATTATTTGGGGTCGTAGATGTAGCTCCAAGTGTCCAGAACACAAAGTGTTTGAAGGCAAACCCCACAGCTTGGCATTTATCTTGGCATCTGCTAGTCATTACGGTGGGGGTGCTTTGTAGAAGCAAATAGTCTAACAGAAACTACCATTAATTAGCTAGGACACTCTGACCTTGGGTTCCTAGAACTGAGTTTGATAATTTTCATGGGATTCTCCATCAAGGAGATCATATTCTAGTTAAAATGGAAGTTGGGAAGATGTGGAAGGGTCTAAAAAGTGACTTAGGACTAGAGTTATTCTTTGCCTGATGTTGACTTCCTAAGTTTCTTATCCATCCATCTTCAGCACAAATATATAGAGCAATTTCATATCTGTCACCACTAAATGTAAGGCTGGCGCTTGCCAGACAGTTCCTTTCCTGTCTCCAGTCCTGTAGACCCTCGGCCCCAAGTGATCTGAACTGGGCCTCATTGAGAAGCTGGCAGACTCTCAGTGACAAATGATACAAGACTTACCAGCTAGTGGTAGAACCCCAGTTTTAATGAGTCAGTTTCAAGTTCAAAGTTCATGTGAAATACCATTTACCCTGGCAAAGAGTAATGCGAGTCTGAGCAATTTTCTATTGCATTCTACCCTGCTCTTGGCCAGCATGAATTATTAAACTCAGTGGGACTTTTTTCCTTGTGGGTGATACAGATGGCATTTATTAAGAAGCCAAGCTTTGCAATAAACTGCACTCAGATCATAGATGGGTTTAGATTTAGATGGATCACTAAAGCTCTCTGAGTTTCTTCTTCATCTACAAATATGTTGAGGTAGTAATTAAAACCTTTGGCATGCATCTTAGAACGTGTTACACACACGGTTGAGTTTTATGTTAATATTCCCTTTCATAAGAGAATCACTTTTGCCTGTTAATTCAAGGTGTGGCTCCATCCTTCTTTCTCCCTTGTTTTTGAATCCTTGGTTTCAAATGAGAAAACATTTGTGTGAAAAGATGGAGATTATAAAGCAAAAGGTGGAAAAAACCCTAAGGTGTCAAACCATGTAGAAACAAACTGAATAAGTACTGTGTTTTGTAAACTTTCCTTTCCTTAAGGGTGGGTCTCACTCCAGGCTTTTGCTTGGCACTCTGGGCTCTAATGGGTTCTGACTCTTGCCTCATTAGGCTCCCAGGGTGTGGTTTAGTATGTGTGATCTACAGTTTGTAAGAAGCCCAGGGCTATAGTTTCATTTTGGAAAATGAAGATTAATAACCAGCAACTGGCCCGTTAATAACCTTGGGCATGTGGGACAAAAGCACACACTCAGATACATTTGTAATCCCATAAATATTGGTGAAGCAGTAAACTGCAGATTTCAAATTAGTTAAGTTTCTAAGCCCATAAAACACTTTCATGGTTGTCTTTTTTCTTTTCTAAAATACTCACCTGGGAACTTTATATGCTCCAAGAAAAACTTTGAAATTGATATGATTTTGATAGCAGTGAATGGATTTATATCAATACTCAATTTGCTTGTGGGGTCCCTAGAAGCTAATAGTGATATTTGTAACCATGCACTTAGTTCTTTTCCACCACTGAGTTCTCTCCCGGGACATAATCTTTCCATATTGCATTTTTAGTATGATTTCCTATTCTGCCTCCATATGTGGCTTCAGTCTGGGAACGCTGCCCTTTCTGTACTCCAGAGTCAGATGTAAGTACATTTGCCAAGTGCTTTCTAGTTTGCAAATCTCTGTGGCCATTCACTCCCAGCCCCGAGATCACTCCTTACAATAGATGCTGTTTTCCCTTGATGAGGAAAAACGGATTTCAAGGTGTCAGGTCACTTGAGAAGGTTGATGTTAACTGGAGGTATTAGAGCTGAAAATTGATCCTGCATCCCTCAAATGCTCCCTTTCATGCTGTTTTCATAATTACAGAGAATGGGAAGCCTGTAGTAGCAGAGGTAGAGAGTTTCATGCTGCCGTATGCTCCCTTAAAACGTGTCCCCTTATCTTTTTTGTGTGCCTTACATGGCAGGGGCTCCCACTGCAATATTCTCTTCTTCCTCTTGCCTCTAAAACCACTTCACAAAGGCCCCAAGCTGGACCTTAGATAGCGATTCTGGGGTTCAGTGAAAGGGTGAGGACGGGAGAGGGGAGAAGGAGCGTGGGTCGCTAAATTAACACTGGGCCAGAATTCATGTTCACTAATTATATATAGTTCAGCCAAGCTCATGACAGTCTTGCCAGGGAGAGACTCCTTCCTGTCTTCCATCAGCTGAAGTTTTCTCCTAAGGACAGTCACATTCCTTCTGTCTTCTGCATGGTGCATCTTTACTCCTGTGCTCTGGGAGTGCTTTAAGGCTGACATTGGTCAGCTGGGACAGAAGGCTATCAGAGAATATGACTGTAGCCCACTGAAGTTGCAGTTTTCACCTTTCTGGAGGCACAGCATTAATAGAGAGGGGTTAGGGTACCAGCAGTTGGAGTTACAGCCACTTAAACACTTCTGTGAGTTCAAGTCACATGGTAGCTACTTTCACATCATTCTGTAACCTGCGCTTAGTCTCCTGATCATGAGTGACAGAAACCCAAATCTAAAATGACTTTTGTCACCAAAGGAACTGACTGGGTGGTGCAGACTCAAGGAAGGCTTGTCTCGGGGGCTGTTGTGCTCTGGGGCTGTGGCTCCATATTATCTTCATTTCTTCCATATGCCAGCTGCTCTACATTGCTTTTGGCTGGTGATAAAACATGACAATCATAAATAACTTGGGGAGGAAAGGGTTTATTTGGCTTACACATCCTTATCATGGTCTGTCACTAAAGTGAGTCAGGGCAAAAACTCAAGCAGAAATCTGGAGGCAGGAGCTGATGCTGAGGTCATGGAGGAGTTCTGCTTGTTGGCTTACTCCTTTTGGTTTGCTCAGTCCTGTTTATTATAGACCTGAGTATACCTGCCCAGGAGTTGTACCACCCAGAGTGAGATGGGCCCTCCATATCATTCACTAATCAAGAAAATGCACCGCAGGCCAATATGTTGTAGGTATTTTCTCAACTGAAGTTCCCCTTACCAGATAATCCTGGCTTGAGGCAGGTTGACACTAACTAATCAGTATGGTGGTGGCCCAGCTCTCAGAAAGTCTCTTAATTTACAGTCTAGACGTTAGCAGAGTACCATTTACCTCTAAACTTCCAGGTTCAAGTCTTGAGGGAGAATAAACACTTTGGTTGGAAGTCAGGGAGAAGTTCTAACCTTCGTTCTGATTGGACTAGATCAGGCCACCCACGTACTCTGAACTAATCGCTATAACCCAGACAATATTAGGTACCAACTGTCTTGGGGCAACCTCATACACAGTGTCTTTAGTACAGACGATGAAGGCAAAAGTTGGGAACAAATGGGTCCTCAAGTGATACTTGAGACCACTAACTACAGAAGCACAGATGCTGCTAAGCCAAAGGAAAAACACCCAATATTTTCTCCCAAGTGAGTTAATTTTTAAATTGTTGTCATATTTTTAAATGTATTATATTCCTTTTAATATGTGTGTGTGTCTGTCTGTCTGTCTGTCTGTCTATATAGACAGTATATACAACTGAGTGCACTTTCCGAGGGAGGCCAGAAGAGGGCACCAGATTTCTTGGGGCTGGAGTTATATGTGGTTGTGACATGAGTGCTGGAAATCAAACTCAGGTCCTCTGCAAAGCCAGTACCAGCTCTAAACCAATGACCGGTCTTACCAACCCCTACTGTCTTTATTTTGAAAGGTCCTTCCATGTCAGGAAGCAAAGATGAAGCTGGAGTATGGTAGATAATGATCACTGCAATACAACCCAAGTGATGAAGGGTCCTGCTATCTATATTAGTTCCTTGGCTTTATGCTCTGAGACACCTCTAATCCATGATACAACTATGCACTTTATTATATATATATATATATATATATATATATATATATATATATATATATATATATATATATATTTGTGTGTGTGCGTGTGTGTAAATCTATATATATTCTTGAAAAATTCTTAATTCTGTTTTCCAGGTTTATGTCCTTTGATATTTATTGTTCATCTCTTAACAATATCTTAGCCACCAGTTGTAACCCTTTATTCTCTGCTTTGATTGATTTATCCAGCTCTATACAATTTGTCTACTCCAGAAAGTTATTAGTAGATATTGCCACTTTCTTCCTTCACATGTTCACCATAAATTCTGTGGTTGTCCCATCATGATTTTTGGCCATGACTTCACTTTGGCACTGAAACATCTAGAGATAGATTTAAGAGGGGAGAATTGAAACAAAGATACAAGAATTATATGCAGGCATATTGTAAGAATTTTTCTAATGAGAGGCAAACTTAGCCATTGACATTATCATAAATAGATAAATTCCCCCTTTGGTTTACATAAAAAACAACTAAAGGCTGATGAATCTTTACTTGGAATCAAGATTGAGTCTGACAGAAGAATAAAATTTGAAATCACATTAATGCCTACATTTTAGATCTCACATGTTATTAAAAATAACCAAACATTTTGTAGCAGGATGTTAGACATGTCTGTTTCCAAATTATCCTATATAATGGCAGGCATCTAACCTCATTCTCTAGGAATTTGCTTTATTTGTATTACTGAAATGAAACCATCTAATTTAGTTTTTATTGTGTCTGATGTGGTCCCAACAGGACAGATGTCAGTCTTTATTCTCTGGCAGGCACTTGATGCATTGCACATGAGTGAGCCAGAGAGTGATGCAGCCTGTGGGACACTTGCCATCCTGTCTGTTCGAAAGCCAATTAAACACCATATTGAAGTGTAGAACTGGCTTATTCCGTCAAGCATCTTTCTGTTTTGTTAGTTGAAGTTCTACCACATGACAAAGGCAGGTCAAATGAATGCCTTGCTCATCTTTGGAGAGTAAAGCCATTAACAAAAAGCCAGTGGTGCCATCAATAGCCTCCACTCTTCTGTAATGTCCTCAGGACATGGTTTAGATCTTGGTCTTATGATCTCGATCTCTTATACGTGTTCTGTGTTACACCCAAGGACACATTAACTATTTGTGGATTTGATGAACTAAGTATAGGTTTTGACATCTCCTAAGTATGAAGACTAGAGGTCCCAAAGCTGGCATGTGCTTAGTTCATTGGTCCCTTGTTAGAACAGCATTCTATACTATTTCACTATGCTGTCATCAGCAGAGTGTCTGGTTCAGAGTAGTTCAATTAAAATCAGAGAATGTGTAAACATGGGCAAATACTGTATTCATGCTTATGTTTAGGCTGTACAATTAATTACTGCATGACCCAACTGGTGACTTTTAAACTCATCTCTAGGTTTTCTACCTTAAGATGCTAAAGGTTTTGTGGCTGATTGAAGGTTATGGGTATATGAGCTAAGAGTCTGCTTTTATGCAGGGTAAACAGGTGAGAATGGCACAAGTGCCAGGAGGTGTTTCTGAGTCAACAAGAGTCTTATGTCAGGTGCTGTCGGTGCCACACCCAGGTTCCATTTGTTCCACTGCTGCATTCCTTCTCACGAGGGCCAGGCTGGTTGGTTGCTGACAGCACACAACACTACCCTTTTATTGGAGACCTGGAATGGATCGATGGAATTTCCACTCCTGTAATTCCTGGGACCTTCTATTAGTACATCATCCCCACCTTCCCCAAGAGCTGATGGCAGATGTCACGCTGCAGGCATGTAAAGGGCCCCTCTGCCTCCAGTAAGGTGACTCTCTGCTGTTATTCCCACTGCAGAGTACTGCAGGGATAAGGGTGGGTGAAATCTTCGCAGAAAAGTCACCTAGGCTCCATACCTTCCATCTTCTATTCTATTTCCTCATTTCCTGTGAGTTTTTTTCAAGAACATTGTCTTAGGATTCATTGTAGCTGCAAGCTCATTTTCATAAAATGATAACCCTAACTCAGGAATAAACTGATTACAGCAAAGAAATGTAATGGTTCGTGTTCGATGCAGGCATTATGACAAGCTCTATCCTCTTGTGAATTTATAAAAATCCATATTAATTAGAGAAAGGGTCCACAAAATCTTAACATTGCAAAGCATAATTTACTTCTTAGTCCCCAGATGCTTCCATTCTCTTCCCCAACTTTAGCCGGTTAGGAGTTTTAGGAGGAAGTAGATGAGCTTAGAGACTATGCTATGACTCGGGACAATATCTTTTGGGGTAACAGACAGCAGTTTATAAACAAATCTCTCTAACCACCCCCCACAACAAAGACAGAAATGTTGACATGGCAAGTCTGAACAGGCATGTTGAAAAGGCTCAGCCTTTCTCCTGGCAAAATGCATTCAGCCTCCCTGATGGCTGAAGTCTCAGAAAGACACAAGAAGACAGTTTTAGTTATTTTTTTTAGATCTGCTTAGATCAAAAATGGAAGTTTTGCACAAAGCTTTCCTGAATGTGATATTGTCACAAGGTGAAAAAGGAAGACCCTAGGGGCCTTGATCTGAGACCACTTCTAAAACTTGTCAGCTTATCAAATTTGCCAATTTGGGGGGATGCCATTTTCTGAGGCCCAACACTGGTTTACTTACTTATTCACGTACTTATTTGATGTGTGTGGGTGTCAGTGTGCGTGCAGGTACATTGGAGTTAAGAGTTCATGTAATGTGTGTGTTCACATATGTGTGGATGTCAAAGAGCACCCCTTGGCTGTTCCTTGGATTCTTTCCACCTTGTTTTTGAAGACAGGATCTTCCCTTGCCTTGGAGCTCACCAGGAGGGCTAGAATGGTTGGCCAGCAAGGCCCAGGGACCTGCCTGTCTCCAGTTCCTTAGTACTAGGATTACCACCATGTGCCACTACGCCTGGGATGCTCTGGAATCTGGGGTAACAAATTCAAGTTTGGTATTTTCATGCTTCTGAGACAACCACTTTACTGGCTGAGATATCTCCCCTGTTCCCTAATAGTAGTTTTTAAATTAAATATGATGTTTGTTAGTGGCAGCTGCTAACTTTGTATCTATGACATGGTTTGTGTAGTGCTGTGTGCACTGTGTAGTTTTTATCAAATGACCCTTGTGTGGCTTATATTTCCCTTATAATCATGAGAAGACAGACTCAGGTGCAAGTTAGCAGACTTGGGTCAGTTTCTGCCTTCAGGATGTCTGCCTCTGTGCTGTGTATTTGACCTTGACCATCTCAGAGTATTTTTTTCTCTGACATACATCTTCAGAACCTTGAAGTCCTATTTGGTAAGTACAGAATGCCGTGATGTTGCCTGTCCATTCTCTTCTGACCATGTGAAGTTGCTCAATCAAGCCTGGATTTTCTTTAAAACAAAAACAAAATGTAACAATCCATTTGAGATGTTTGACGCCATCTAAATGTCAGTTCATTATTGCTTTGGGCGAAGGCCATTACAAAGCTTCCCAGCCCAATGACAAACAGTTGCAATATGTTCTATGGGAAAGGTTATGGTATTTTGTAGAAAAGTGAATAAAAGCTTCTACATATACACACAAACAATGTCTTAGATTTTGTTTTTCAGGGAGGATATACCAAGAAAAGCTGGTGTTATCTATATCTGTGTGTCAGAGGAAAACAACTAACATTTAGAAATATCAAATATTAGTATAGAATAGTTAATACTGTCACCGATAAACAATTAGTTTGCCTCCCAGAAAAGCATATACATAGAATCTTCAGGACTGAGCAATACAACTCCACTAAGACAGAGAAGAAATGGGACGCACAGCTTAGAAGCAGTTGGCTCTAAATATAATTTATCTTTACTATTAGTGATTGCTAGCTAATGCTGCCTGAGATAAAATCATCACAGATTTTATCATGTCTTTTGTGGAAGTAAATCTGCCCTATCAGTCAAATCCTTGTGAAGTAGGGATGAAAAATTTACGGCTCTGTTTTAAATCATAACACAACCTTGGAGGAGCGGGAGGTGAGATGAATGGGTTCTGAGGAGATGGTTGAGATGTTTTACCACATGTCTCTCCTTGGACTTATTTGATACCCATTTTTGTTTTTCTGTGATGTTATTGCATCATAATAAAAGCTTATTAGCTTCTGTTTTAGTGTGTCAGCCATGAAATGTTACCTGTTACTTTGTTTATGTGGATAGCAACTTAGCATATCAGCGTTATTAGAGTCTCATCCTACCCTCCACCAGCCCCCTCCCTCGTGTGTGTGTATTTTTCAGTAAATAATTTTGGGATACATTGTCTTGCCAGGTAATGAAGCAACCCACAATTCATGATAGAGCTGTTCAATACACTGCAGGGAACACATAGAAAGAATGTTGGTGTTTGAGTTTCAAAGCAAACTTTTGAAACATGATGCAGCCAGCAGAGTTTTGAGGGCAACGGGCTTTCAGTTGCAAGAATCTGACATTTTGGACCCTCAAGCCTAGGAGACACAGGGAGTGAATTTTCAAAAATGAATAATTAAGGGCAGCTAGTCATATTATCTCCTTGGGAAGTGGAGAGAAACAAATAGTGTTGATATGCGGGCTCTTCTCCTTTTATCCTTCTTAGTTGGGAACCTGAGTGAAAAATACATCCATGTGGATCTCTCATGTTTCTTTAGTTCTCTCTGGAAAGATTCCTACATATATGCCCAGAAGTGTATCTTCTAATTGATTTTAAATGATTGATGCTCAATCTGTGGGTCATGTCCCTTGCAGGAGTTGCATATCAGATTTTTGCATTACCATTTATAACAGCAGCAAGATCACAGTTATGAAGTGGCAATGGAATAATTTTATGACTGGGATCACCACAGCATGAGGAACTGTATTAAAGAGTCACAGCATTAGGAAGGTTGAGAATTATTGTTCTAAAGGCAGCCATGCTGATTTCGAAGATTGATCTTTATATCATGGTTAACAACTATCCTCACAGACATAGGTAGTGGGGCCACAGAACAGAGTATACAGCGATGTTTAAGAACAAATGGATGGTGACCGTTGCCTTCAGGCTCTACAGAGAACCAAATCATCACTTTGTGTGTGCAGGGAGGAGTATGCTACAAGAAATATTTAAATGTTAATCTCAATTTATACAAGCAAATGACAAAGCCTTCCCAGTGACATATTGGCCATTATTTGATCAGATATCTACCGTGATATCTGGTCCAAGTTGGCATATAAAACCAGTCATCAGCCCTGATGCTATGGCTCAGAGATAGATTTCTTGTTTAGCAAGATGTTGGTCTGGTTTCTATCTCAATTCTTCATAAAGTCAAGTATTAAGCACCAGAATCCAGACAAGAGATTCTTTTGTTTCTTCTATAACAATCAGGAGCAGGCATTTCCTTGCTTTTATCTGCTCTGATCCAGAGAAATGTTTCCATGAACCTGGTTACATTCCTTCTCTGCTAATTTCATAAAGCACACAGTTCCCTCCATTCTAAGAGGAGTGTGGCAGACTCTCACGGTGAGAGGCTCACAACCAGTTTACTATGTGTAGATTCCCACAACCAAATTAATTTTGATAGTATTAGCATAAAACTCAAATAGTACATATATCATTTTTAATCCATTTTTTAACTTTTATACTTTGTGTCTTTCTCATCATGCATCTCCAACCCATTCATTTCCCTGTCCCTTCATATTTACCCTTTGCTCTTGCAACCTCCTCCCAAAATAAAGTAAAATAAAATTTAAGAGAAAGAAAAAGAAGAAAAATAAGGGAAAATCAATCTTGTCATGGAAGCTTCACTGTGACATTGTGAGTAACACAGTAAACCCTTTTATCCAAATATCTTTATGTGCAGGTGTTCATTGCAGAGAGTTGTTGGTCTGGTTTGAGGCCTCTGGCTTCTGCTACACTATCAATGCTGGACCCGCTCTGGAACTCATCTTGGTTATCCTGTTGTTGCTCTGTGTCATGGAGATACTGCAGATTTGGGTCTACTTCATGTGCTTCAGCAGATCACAGATGGGGTAGATGTTGGCATGGGATAGCTCATAACCCTGGTTCTGGGCCTGGGTAGTTTCATGGTTGGTCAGCCCACCAGTTCTCCTTGTGTTCACCACCCAGGTGAGCTTTCCTGCACTGCCCTGACTAGTTCACCCCTTCCAGCAATGAGCAAGGAGTGGAGCCAGTTCTCTTGCTTTCAGTCTTAGGGTCAGTTTTCCCACTTCTACATCTTCAGAACCAACTCTATTGTGTTGCCCAGGCAAGGTGTGTGGGCTATTCTTCTGCGTGCTATAGCTGATGAGAGGCAGAGACAGATCTGCTCTTATGACCTTGGGGCCAGCTCTCCCACCTGCCTCAGGTGTTGGTGGATTATGTCAGGGGGTACCTCTCCCTGACACCCCCATACCCATGCTGCCACATGACCAGTGAGTAATAGGGACAGCCATCCCATGCTCACAACTTAGGGGATGGCTCACCTCCACCTCCACCAATGGGGTTGTTGACTGAGGTTTCTGTCCTGCCAGATTCCCGCAGTTGTTAAGTCCCAAAGAAATTGCACAGAGGTCTACATTAGTTATAAACTGATTGGCCCAGTAGCTCAGACTTCTTATTAACTCTTATAACTTACATTAACCCATTATCCTTGTCTATGCTAGCCATGTGACTCGGTACCTTACTCAGTGAGGCAGTCACATCTTGCTTCTGTGGCTGGGTCATGAGTGCAGGCTACTCTTCCCTCTTCCCAGCATCCTGTTGCCCCCTCTCTACTTCCTGCCTGGCTACTGGCCAATCAGCATTTTATTAAAAATAATACAAGTGACAGGAAAAAAGGCCATTCATTGTTCCACAGCATGGGGTTGGCTCTGTTGTACTGCCTAGACAAGGTATAGGGCCTGCTCTCCTGAGTGTTGCAGCTGGTGGGAGACAGCTCTCTTGCTCCAAAGACCTCAGTGCCAGCTCTCCCACCTGTCTCAGGCATTGATGGGGCAAGGGTATCTCTCGCCCACCCTTGCCACCGTATGGCAGATGAGGGCTGGGGTCAGGTCTCTCACACTCACATTCCCTGGATGGCCTGCCTGTGCCCTCTTCAACAGGGTCAGCTCTGCTGTGCTGCCCAGATGAGGTGCAGGGCCAGCTTTCCTCAGTGTTGCAATTGGTAAAGGGATCAGTTTCTACGTGGTAAATGCAAGAGGGGGGTGGCACATTTCTCTCATCTCTACAACCACTCCATAGAGAAAGGAGGCAGTACCAGCTAATCCCTCTCATGCCCTTGAGGTTGACTCACCTATCTATGTCTTTATTCTGAATGCTGCAGCTGGAGAGAGCTTCGGCCAGGTCCCCCACCTGATACAGGTGGCATGGGACAAGGGGAGGAATATTTCCCTCACCTCATGGCAGGTGAGACCTACTCTCCCATTTTCTCACCCTCAGCACCAGCTGTCCCTGCTAACAGGGTCACCCTGAGAACAGAGTCAGCTCAATTATACTACCCAGGTAAGGTGTAGGTCCTTCTTCTGAGTGCTTCTGCCAGTGAGGGGCAGGACCAATTCTCCCTAGTGTTTTAGCCAGTGAGGAGATGGGGGCCACACCTCTATACAGATCTTTCTTATGGCCTTCGATGGTATCAGGAGCCCCAGACATCAAAACAGACAGTGGTTGCATCTGGGCCATGAAACCAGGCATGGGCCCTGGCTGCAGCCCAGGCCCAGACACCACCATGGCCCTGTGTGACAATCATGCCACCCATATTAGCCTGGTTCTCATGCTTGCACTTCTTCAGCTATGTCTCTGTCCACAGGCCATGAGCCAATCCGGCTCTGTCTCTGTTACTACACCATACACTTGCTCACCATAACAGTGCCTGTCTACCCTGCACTGTGTGTGGGTCTCATTGTCCACTCAGTTCACATGGCGCTGGGCAGGGCCCTGCTACCAAAAATTGCAATGGCGCCCAACTCCTCAGCACCAGAGGTGCCAGGCGGGCTCCTGGGTGAACTTCTTCCTGCTCCAAGTCTAGTGACCTGGGGCAGAGATGTGTGTCCTCTGGCATTCTGCCAGGCTCCTTACACATTCATTGTTTTGACTCAATAGATATTTATTAAGGGTTCCAGAAATGAGGCATTGCATAGCACAGAAAATGAAACGAAACCCAAACAGGCAAATCATTCAGTGCCTGACACAGCACTCCAAGAAAAGGCCTAAAGGAGGAAGGAGGCATGGGTGTGTGCAACTGGTGGGAAATTCCAGCAAAGGAAACAGCAAGTGCAAAAGGCGTACACACACACGTACACATACACATGCACACAGTGCATGTTAAAAATATTGGCAGGATGTTTGTGAGATGAGGGCAAACGATGAGAGAGGACCACAGGGAGTGAGGTCTGGGGCGAAGGGAAAAGGGTCTAGTTATGATTTTGACTCTTTCTGTCATTGTGACTAGAAGTCCCCTGGGAGATTCTGAGGAAAGGAATGCCATGTGGTCTTGTGTATTTCACAGGACTGCTCTGGCCTCTGTGTGAGGAGGGAATCAAGCAGAGATAAAAACTAGGCATGCTACCTAGTGCCACACAACTTGGTGAAGCTTCTTCGTTTTTGTTAGATGTTAGCAGTTCCCCTAAGCACAGTAATTTGGTTTTTAAAACTAAAGAAATTTGTTTCTCTAGATTCTTGCCTTTCTTGTCTCAAGGAACCAGAGTAGTGGCCAGCTCGTTATTCACAACTTACCCTTAGCAGTGGCCAAGAGGAAACTTAAACCTCCTTCCTGACCCCCTCGTTCTGCCCAGCTTACAAGCAAATGGTGGGCTCTGATTTCTACGGAGTCCTCCCTTCCTCTGCAGGTTTCAGAGGGTTTCGCTCCAGTATAAAGGCTTGTACTTGCTTAGATCACTCAGTCCTCATCTGTCTTTTCTTCTCATTAAACTTCGAGGAATGCTGAGGACATTACAGACATAACTGCCAACTGCCAAATCCAAAACAAACCTAACAAGCCCAAGCCAATTGTGTCATTTCTTTTTGCAGCCATGGGGGCTGGCACCCCCATGTTATGTGTGTTATGTGTGCTAGGCAATTGATGCCCCACTGGCTTAACCCAGTCCAGGGAACAGATGTCTTTCTGAGAGGAGAAACAAGCCCCTGGAGTTTACTATCACATTGTTCCTTCCTCAAACAGCAAGGAACCTAATTGCAGGATAGCAGGTGAAAATCATTGTTTGTTCAATAACAAAACAATTTCAATTAAGAGAGGGGAAGGGCTTTCAACGGAGGGGTCAAGTTCTCATGGAGATTTCCTCAGAAGATACATGATCCTCTGTCTTTTGGTCATAGCCATTTTGCGCTGTATTACATGTAAAATGAGAGCTGATATTTTGAAATGGCACCTGGAAATTAAAGGATCCAGAACTTGGAATCCAGAGACCGGTGACCTGGTGTGGCTGTGTCACACCCCTCCAAGTGACCCTTGTTCTGGCCTCTGCTTTCCAGGTTTGTCTGGGCGCCCAGATTGTATTGACTATGCTGCATTGTGCCAGCTGTTTCGGGGATCGCCTGTGACAGTGTGTCTAAGAGAGCCTTCCAGTTTAGAATCACACTACAGTGCAAGTGTGCCGGCCTCAGCTTGGATCAGTTACTGGAGGAACAGTGAATGCCATTAAAAGGGCAGATGACAAATCGGTCAATAAAAATAAAATAAAGTGGTCGCCAGCATGCGCCTTGTTCTTTGCAGCCGCTGTGAGCATTGTGCTCTCATTAGGATTCAGAAGCACCGAGTGAATGTGCATAAATCATCCAATAAAAAGCCCCGTGAGCAAAGTCCCAGGAGGCTTAGTACTGTTTGCTCCATTGCATGAGCAGAGGGAGAGGCTGGAATGGTAGGCTGAGAAAGCCTTTCCAGCATGCTGAAGGTCTGCAGGGAGCAGTCTCCTGTGTGGTCAGGGAAGGGCTCCTGGAAAAGCCACTTGGCCTAAACTGAGAAGACCAGAAAGGAAAGACGTGTTCCTGGATGGGGCAAATATGTTCACATAATGCGCTTGTTATTGCAGTAGTCATTTTGCCAGTGCTGTGATTGATGTTTCTTTGCAAACTGGGCAGTTATGAGGGAAGAATCTAACAAGGGTGGTTGGTGCTCAAGCTGCATCTATATCCACTTGACCAGTCTCGGGGTTACCTGCAGGGAAGATGGATGGTCCCCCTGGAATTCAGTGAGTCCTCTCATCCCAATGATGACATGTACCTGCTACAGGAATATCAGTATTTATAGGATATTAGAAAGTGGAAGAAACAGGTGTTCCTGGGTACAGTCCTCATCTAAGGGGGTGCCATCCCAGGACAAGTGGCACACCCCCTGCTTTTAGTGGTAGTGGAGTTCTGAGGTGTGTTCCATCCAGTTTCCAAGCAGGGCCCTGGTAGGAGTGAGCTTCAGCTGCCCATACTGATGAAGCCTTTCCATCCCAGAACTCTGGTTTGCTTGGGGCTGTCTTAGCAAGACTCCACTGACTGGAGATATTGATTTTCCCATAGTCCCGGGAGCCAGAAGTCTGAGACCAAAGTGTTAAGAGGAGGTTACTTTCTTCTGAGTCTCTGTCTTTAGTTTGTAGCCGGCTACACCTCTCCTATCTCTGTAGGGTTTTTCCTGTCTGTGCCGTGACCTCTTCGTAGGATGCTGCCAGTCACAGCAAAGCCGAGCCTCGCTTGGCCTCAGCTGTTCCTTCCAGAGTTCTATCTTCGTGTATATTCTCAGGCATTGCAGTCAGAAGGAACATTAACATATGCATTTGGGGAGACACAATCAGTCTATAATTGACATGCCTCTTTGGGCATTTCTCTCCTTGGCCTTCCTCTCCACATTCTATTATGAGGATGAGGATGATGATGGTGATGATGATGATGATGATGATGATGATGATGATGATGATGAAGATCTCCTACCAAATTAACTAAATGGATGGCAGATCCTGACTTGAGTCAGTCTTGGAGGAACCCAAAGAGACACCAGGATCTGGTAGGCTGCTGCAGAGTAAAATTCCACTAAACAGGGCCCTGGGAGAGAGTTCGGTAAAGTGTTTGGTTTGTAAGAATGAGGACTGTGCTGAATGCCCAGAACAACTGTCAGAAAGCTGAGCATGGTATTGTGTGCTGATGACCGCAGTGCTGTGGAGATGGAGAAAGGCTGGTCTCCAAGGCCTGTGGGCCAGCCATTCTCTCATTGGCAAGACCCATATCTGTTAGAGACCCTGTCACGTACAACACCTGAGAGAGGATCACACACACACACACACACACACACCTACATATGCACCCCCTTACGCCCCCACCTACATGTGCACCCACACATACCACACACAAGCAAATAAAAAAACATACACATTCACCTAAATTCATATTTAAATTCATTTTAGAAAAAAAGTAGCAAGCATTCAGCGTGTTGTGCAAAACATTCTAACAGGTCAGATCTTTCCTGGCCACTTGCAACCAGATACAGAGTCAATCAACTTTCTCTCTCTCTCTCTCTCTCTCTCTCTCTCTCTCTCTCTCTCTCTCTCTCTCTCTCTCTTTCTCTCTCTCCTCTTCTCTCTCCTCTATCTCTCTGTCTATCTCTGTCTCTCTCTGTCTCTCTCTCCTCTTCTCTCTCCTCTCTCTGTCTCTCTGTCTATCTCTGTCTCTCTCTGACTCTCTCTCTGTCTCTCTCTCTCTCTCTCTCTCTGTGTGTCTCTCTCTCTGTCTCTCTCTGTTTCTCTCTCTCTGTGCCTCTCTCTGTCTCTCTCTGTCTCTCTCTCTCTGTCTCTCTGTCTGTCTCTCTGTCTCTCTGTCTCTCTCTCTCTCTCTCTCTCTCTCTCTCTCTGTGTGTGTGTGTGTGTGTGTGTGTGTGTGTGTGTGTGTGTACACCTCTCCCTCTTGCTCCTCTCCCCGTGTAACTTGTATCAGGGGTTGCTTTGAAGTGTGATATCACCTCAGTAATTCTTGGTTGCCATGCCAGTTTATTTCACTAGAGGGCGATACAGGTACAGAAACAAATAGGAGCCCTTTTTCTTTCTTTCTATTTAACCAAACTTTTGAATGAGACAGCTTGCAGCTCCCAACCTTGTATGTACCACCAATATGTTGACACCCTTCCTGGGTTCCAAGTGTGCTTTACCGATGATGGCTGTGTTCAGGATGTTGGAACTGATGGGACTGGGTTTGTAACTGGCCCCATCACAGCAGTCAGATGGTTTTGTAGACACTGTGGAGACTTGTTCTAATGTTCCCCACCGTAGCCTCCCCACCCAGAGCTGGCTACCATGCTGTGGGAAGGAGACTAGACTTCAGGGATACAAATCTGTTTCCAGCCTGGCTCCAATCCTTTCTGGCACTTTGAGTTTAAACAAATACTTCACACCTAGTTGGCCAGTGTATAAAACATGAATGCAGCTCACACAGATGTTTGACAAATATGTCTTGTGGTTTTGGGGATTTTAGGAGACAAGCAAAGACACAGAAAGGCGCGTCTCTCTACTGAGTGGAATATCAACTCCTCAGAGCAAAAAAACAGAGAAAGGGATGCAGAGAAAGACAATTCAGCCTTAAGAGTCTCCTAGAGGCAACAGCTCTTAGAAATCTCTCTTTCCGGCGTCCCCACGGTGTAACAGGCACTTGAGACCATGTGTGAAAGATGACACAGGAACCATTATGTCATTGGTTAAGCATTTCCCAGGCATATCTTATTAGCACATTAAAAAAGTAGATGAGAAGCCAATAGGGTTCCAGATGAACTGGGTGGATCTGGGACTGACATGATTATCAGCTCTCCCATCGCTCACTGCTCCACACTCTCTGATCCTGCTCAGCAGCTGTCTCAGACTCCGCAGTCCCCATCTCTACAAGCCGCATGCCTAACAAATGGAGCCCAGATAATTCTTTAGTTTCCGCACATTCGACAACAATGTCCTTAGATCTAGACCAGGAAAGAAAAATGCAGATTCTATTAGATGGATGATGTAACCTTCCCATGGGGCTTTCCTTCTCTGTTATATTAGTCTGCTTTCTTGGCTGTAAGAAGACACTGAAGACTGGCACTCCATTATGAAATTAGGTTTAAGGCTGTAGATGTATCTCGTGGTCAATGTGTATGCTTAACATGCACAAGGCTCTAGCTTTAATTTCATGCAGAGTGTGGTGGTGAGAGGCAGGGGAGGGGAGGGGGATAAGAGTAAACACTCAGTTTTTGTTGTTATCCCCAAGAGGACTTAGAGAAGTATCTCTGTCATAGGGCCTGTATACTTCCTTAACGTGCAAAAATCTGAGTTCATCCCTCAAAATCACAGGACGGAGAGATCTGTGGAACTTCAAGTACATCATCTGACTACATTTTCTTTATTCTCTCACTATTATGTAAAGTTATAGCATCTCCTCACGTATTTTCCCAATATCTCTCCCTGATTTCTGAAGATAGGAATTGAACCCAAGGCCTTGTGCTTGTTCAGCATCTCCTCTGCCCTGAGACATTCTCTGAACTCAATCAAAGTTTTTTGAGATAGGGTCTCTTTCTGAAGGGGGAGTGTGCTAATTTCTAAGTTGTCCAGAGAGCCCCAGGCATCCTCCTTTATCTGCCTCCCTAGTGCTGACATTACAGGAGCTTACTGCAAAGCCTTTACTCCCCAGTGCTGCAGCTGTGTAAGCAAACTGCAAGGCTCTGGCTCCCCAGTGTGTGGCTACAGGAGCACACTGCAAGGTTCTGGCTCCCCAGTGCTGCAGCTGTGTGAGCTTACTGCAAGACTCTGGCTCCTCAGTGCTGCAGCTACAGGAGCATACTGCAAGGCTCTGGCTGCCCAGTGCTGTGGCTGCATGAACATACTGCAAGGACCTGCTGAGGATTTCACTGGGGTTCTCATTACAGACTGAGTCATTTCCCCAGCCTGTGAACATCATTTCTGAAGCCATTTTATGAAACTTTCATTTCTCTGGACATCTCTAGTATATGTAACCATTAGCCATGATCCCATATGTCATACTTGCCAAATTGCAAATGTGTAGTAGCCATGCTGAACCTTAACATTATGATTCAATATTAAAATAGGATGTATTATAGAATAGTCCAATATAATGGAAACTTGGAGAATTTAACTCTAACACCCCTCTACCTACCTATCTTCACTCTGAAAATATTTAAATTTGTTTTTCTATAGCTAAAGAGAAGTTTAAATGTTTGTTCTGTCCTTAGATCACTTGAGAAAACAAATGACTCATGTTTCCTAAACTTGCTCCCATTCTCAGTGTGAGGATTACAATGTAACCTGAAGCCATAGACAGCTTACCCAGCTGCTACCGCGGTTTTCTATGCATGAAAACAATAAGAATTTACAGAGATGCAAGAGTAAGAACACTTATTTATCACACACCATTTCTTATAAAGTTACTTGATGATATGCTCCAAGAAAATGAAAGTGAATGACAGCAGAGCTTTCCCCTAGCATCCTTTCTGTCTCTTTCACATGTAAAATTGCACTTTTCTGCCCTTCTTAAAATAATTACTCTTAGCTATGCATCTCCCTTTGGTAGATAAAATGTGCATGTAAGATACACATGTCAGTTGTCAAGTGGAATTATTTCAAACCAGTGAAAAATTTGAGAAATTCACTCTGTCTCTGCCAGGCAGTAGGTTTCCACATCAGCCTGAGCACTAGAATGAAGACAAGCGAAGAGTTGAGTCAATTACTCTGAGGGAGACATGGACCTGGAGTGAGAAATGAGCTTGCAGCTCTGAGTTACTCAACCTGTGGGTCACCTAGCCTAATGCTGCCCATCCTGACAAGCACAGGAAAGACCAAGGGGAGGAATGCAAAGCATGATCTCCAGAAAAGAGTTCTGCGGAGGAAGCCAAGTCTAGAGCAAAGCTGCGATTGGGTAGCTGAATACAATCCATTCAAGGTTCCAGGATGTTGGTAAAATAAATGTTAGAGAGAGGCTGAGGCAAAAGGAAGCATGACAAAGGCACACACAGAACGAGAAAAGGTGAGCACATAAAAAGGTCATTTTAAATAATATGATAGCATACAAACTGCCTTTAGTGAATAACTTTCCAAAGTAACAGACATATGAGTATACTATATTAGAAGCTTCCAGAGACTGTACACACACGTGCAGAAAGATATGTGTATATGTGTGTTATTTCATTAATGTGAATAATTTGTAAAGATGTCTTTATTTATTTTATGTGTATTTGTATGTGCCTGCAGGAATTGATTTGTTTATTTTATGTGTATTTGTATGTGCCTGTAGGAATTTACTTATTTATTTTATGTGTATTTGTACGTGCCTGCAGGAATTTATTTGCACCAATTGTGCATCCAGTACTCGTGGAAGCCAGAAGAGGGCATCACCACATGTCCTAAAACTATAGTTATAGGTAATAGTGAGTCATCTAACATTGGTGCTGAGAACTGGAACCAAGTTTTCTGCCAGAGCTGTAAGCACTCTTATTCAGAGAGTCATTTCTAAGAGGGAGAGTTTCTTACATGAGACTGACTCTGGGGTTATGGGATTATGGGACAGGGAGGCTGAGGACTCCCATATCTGCCATTTACAAACTAGAAATGCAAGAGAACCACTGGTATAGATTGAGTCCAATTCTGAAAAGCCAAGAGTAATAGAAGAAACTCTAGTCTGAAGGTAGAACAAGGGAAAGTTCTTGAACAAGACAAAGACAGATTGACTCATCTCTTGGTGGCCTTTTTGTTCCATCCATGTTATCAGTGGCTTGAGTAAGAAACACTTGGGTTAGGAAGGCCAATCTGCTGTGTGAAGTCCCCTGATTCACACTTTTATCTCTTTAGAAAAACCCTAGAAATATAGGAAGACTGATTCTCCAAAAGTATCAGGGAGTCTGTCTGGCCTGGTCACAGTGACACAAAAAACTAACCCTTCTTTAGGCATTATCAATATGCAAATATAATATCCCACAGGAAAGAAAACACAAAATAAAAATGAGCTAGCTCAGATGTATGAGGGTGAAAGCGATGTGTGTGACAAAGCTTCTGGCAAAGGAGAAGAGAAACACTGAAGGAAATAGGGATCTCGTGTCCTCACTGCTCAGATCTGTAGCAGCCACAAAAGATGATTAAGATACCAGCGAGCTGTTCTCAAGTACGTTGCGATAATGCAAAGAACAAGTTCATTAACACCGCTTAATGTGGGTCTTAGAATATGACAAGCACCTAACAAATGTCATATGTCAGTGGCATCAATGTCACAGTGGCCAAGTGTACTGTTGAGCCTTGCAGTTTTATTGGTAAGAGACCAAAGGCCTTTGTCCTTGCATAACTTGGATGCTAGGAAAGGAGGAAGAAAAGTGAACATGTAGATATATGGTAGAAGGACCAGTCCCTGAGAAGGGCAGTGCTCTGTGCTGATAGGGGTTATCACCTCTGGTCATGTGGTGACAGTCCTCATCATCTTCCTAACTTCACTCTTCTGCCACACGACTTTCTTTGGCATCCTGGGAAACAAATAGCTATATGCTTTACTTTTTTAAATTTTTGAGACAGGGTCTTACTATGTAGCTCAGGCTTGCCTCAAAATCTGACCCTAACATCCTAAATGCTAGAGTTAGTAAGTGGCACATCCTGCCTTACCTGCCCGAATAGTATTTCTTCAACATGCCCCCACTTGATGCTTGTGGCAACTGGAGGAACTGTCTCTTCTCTTGATTATATACTGTCAATTTTCCTGACATTTGTAGGCATTGGAAAGTACATTTCCAATATTATTCAAAATATAGCACTGCTAAAAGCTTTTAGAAATTCATAACAGTAAAAGCAAGGTTTGGGCCCTGTTGAAAGGACTCAAAGAACTTTTTGGGGTTTCATTGGTCTCTTGTCTCAGGATGAGTGTGTGCTGTTGAGTTTTTTAAGCCACAAGGCAGCTGCTTTTCACTGGCTTCTGATCTATGCACTTTAAAAAATACCATGACATTTTGTGTCTGAGACAAAAGTCAAATGCCAAAAACAGAAATCACCTTCACCAGTGTGAATATTAAAACTTTAATTTATAAATGCAAACAAGATCAGCGCCAAGATGCCAACAACAGTTACTCAGTTTGCAGAATTGTAGATTGTGGGCAATTCTTTTTGTGCTGCTCTGCAACTGTGTGGTTATGCCTTCCCAGAGCTTGAAAAGCTGCTCCAGAAGGAAGCCTCTCTCGGTAGCTCTTCCCATCTGAGCGGTAAGAGACTGTCTTATGTCTTAGTTTGGGTTTCTGTTGCTACGAAGAGACAGAATGATTAAGGCAGCTCTGAAAAGGAAAACATTTAATTAGGGTCTGGCTTAGAGTTCAGAGTTTGAGTCCATTGTCATTATGGAGGAAGGATGGCAGCACACAGGCAGACATGTTGCTGGAGAGGTAGTTGAGAGTTCTGCATCCTCATTGGCAGGCAGCAGAAAGAGAGAATGACGCTGGACCTTGCTGGAGCTTCTGAAATCTCAGTGCTTACCCCAGTGGCATACTTCTTCCAGCAAGGGCACACCTACTCCAACAAGGCCACATCTCCAATAATACAAATCCTTATGCGTCTGTGGGGGCCATTTTTATTCAGACCTTGAGAACCAGAGTGGCCTTGAGATGATGTTTTCTGAATTTATTAGGGAGGAAGACAGTAGCAAAGACATTGAAAGGAATACCATGTGTCTACTATTCAACATGTTTGACACACCTGGATCATTTAGACAATTCCTCCTTCCTCAGTCCATGATATCTGGTTAGGAAATCAGTCACACTGTCCACTTTACAGCATGTCCTTGTGGGTGTGATTATCTAACCCAAGTTGTCCCCCAGCACAGTTCCCCTCATTTCTGGGAACAGTGTGGTATGTGCATAGATGCTTTACAGGAGGGGCGGCTTTGTTTGATTGGCCTGAGAGCACTGAAGGTGATTTCAGTAAGTAGTCACAGAATGACTGAGTCTCAAATTGTCAACTAAGGGAACATTGTTGATGTGTAAAGGATATTAGACAAGGAGACATTAAGCTAGTGGGAACTGGAGTCAAGAGTGTTGACAGCCACCATCCTCTCCTGGGAAGACAGAGTATATGAAGAAATTAGGTAAGCGCTGGGGTGAGGAAGGGAATCTACTCTAGTGTCTGAGCTCTTGGCATACAAACAGTGGCTCTGCCAGCTCTCTGGCATTGTAAAATTCAAGTTACTCCCTTTTCACTCTTTCTGTCATGAGGTAAGATATCTGCATTGGCTACTCATTTCATTCCAACCACACTGTTCAAACAAACCATCTCAAAGTAGCAAAAGAAGGGAAAGCATAGGTGTTGAAAAGACAGCTAGAGAAAAGACTGGCGTGTGGCTCACTCATGTCTGCCTGGCATGCAAGGAACCCTGGATTCAATTCTCAAAACCACATAAACTAAGCATGGTGATATATGTCTGTAACGTGCCAGCACATAGGAGGTGCTGAAGTCAGGAGGATCAGAAGTTGACATCCATTTTGGAATGAGTTAAAGCCAGATTGATACATGAGAGTCAATTAGGACAAGAGAATAAGGAAGGAAGGAAGAAAAACCATTGCTAGAGAAACAAACATCTTTACCCCAGGAGATATTGGGTAAGCCCAGTCTTGTGAAGGGAGCCCTCACTGAACTTGTCATTGCTCAGACGTGCTGTCTGTAAGTGTATCTACTTCATTCTACCCTCTCTGACCTACTGTCAGGGGCATGTGGCTTTCAACTCTACCTTGGATTTGTGGGACACAATTCGTACTGATTTTTTAAGGTGGTAGTTTGTTACTATCTGTGATAGATAGATGAATGAGTATTTGGGGCTCTACATGACCAGGGTGTTTGAGCATTCATCCCATGGTGCCTCTGTCATCAACTCCCTCTATGGATTCAGGAGGACCATCCCTTCTGCTACCAGCAGATCTCCTATAGCTGTCATCTTTTCAATCATTTTGGTTCCCTTCCCAAGAGTATGACTCCTCTCAAGTAACTCCGCAAGAGGGCTTTGAATGTCAGAGTCCACCACTAGTTTGCTAAACTCCTTGCCAGCTTCTCAGAATTCTGAACCCTACCCAGATCTGCATACAGAATGGCTAACAACACATCTATGTGTCTGGGTCACCAGCAAGTTCAGGCTGTAGCTCATGTTATCAACAAGTCATCTCAATCTTTACCAGGGATACACGATTGCTTGCTACCAGCCTCCAGGACACTCTCCTTGTGTCTTGTTCATGCTGCTTTATGGCAGACTTTATCTGGAAGCCAGGTATCTCTTACCTGATTTTATTCTTGGCCCTTACTAAACAGAGACCTGGCTGAAATTTTGAGGTCCAAAAGGGTTACCAGAAGAGCATCTCAAGACACACATAGTATGTATCTAACGCATCAAATCCCCCAATTCTAGTAGCTCCTGAGACTACCATGTACCTTATCTATGTCGCTTCCTCCCCGCTCTGCTCTCCCTTATCTTCATGTCACGTTCCACATCCTGGGTCTGTATTTCTCTGCAGGCCATTTTGTCTTGTCCAATCACGTCCTTCTGTCCTGGAGGATAATTATACTTACCTGGAAGGACCTCACCTTTTATTAAAGCTGTGTGGAGTCCCTCAAAAGGCTCAGCAATTCAAAGCGAACATCTATTAGGATTTAAAATATAAATTGTCAACCATGGGCTTGTACTTTTAAATACTTGATGCCCATCTGGTGGAGCTGATTTTGGAGGTTGTGGTATTTTTTGGACATGGGACCTAGCTGACAGATGTAGACTACTGGGATCAGTCTTGAGTGGCATAGCCAGGACAAGATTCCAGTTGATTTCATTTTCATAGTCAGCACCATTAAGGAACCATGTGAGTAACTGAGCTGACCGAGCCATTTCATGTTCTCCAACACAATGGACTGTAGTCTCTTTAAGCACAAGCCAAAATATGACCACTTCAAGTTACTTCTGTCAGATGCTGTTACAGCAAAGAAAAAAGGCTAACACATACAACTCCATTTTAGACAGAAATCAGATATCTGCTGTTCTAATAGTAATTTCTATATCACCTATATATACATATATATATTAATTAATAGTAATTCCCTCTCTTTCTCTCTCTCTTACTGTGTGTGTTATCCCTGTATAATATACATATGCTTATATCCACATAGATCTATATTTAAAATTTTATATACACATATACAGATATTGTATATATATATATATATATATATATATATATATGTTTACAAATATCTTATGAACCTTGACTTGTTAGGATTAAAATGTCAGTCTGTGACATCTAAAGAAGTTATAAAGTTGGGTGTATATAATAAACTCTAATACTCCATTCAGCTCCTTCTCTCAAAAGTTACTTTTAGTGTATAAATACATATGTATATATTAGTGTATGGGTATATAGTAAGAGATGTATTATATTTTTAAATATTTGTATTAATTTTCACATTTATATATATGTATATTAGTGTATATAAATGTATAGTTGTGTATATATGTGTGTATGGGATGTTTCTGTGTATATCTGATAAAGCATGTATTAGATTGTTAAAGATTGGCATTCACTTGTTATTTTTATGTATTAGTATATATATATGTATATATATATATGTGTGCGTGTGTGTGTGTGTGTAATGTTCCTGTGTATACATGTATTAGATTGTTAAAGATTGGCATTCATTTGTGTATATGTATATGTGTATATATATACATATATATATATGTATATATATATATATAGTGTGTGTGTGTGTGTGTGTGTGTGTGTGTGATATTCCTGTGTATATATGGTAAAGTATGTATTAAATTGTTAGAGTTTGGTATTAATTTTCACATTTAGTTGAATGTTTTTTAATTGTGTTCTTCTGTCAAAGAAGGTGTCTGTGCTTTTCTGTGGTTGTGAAATGTCACATCATTATAGAACTATCTTGAACTCTAAGAGATAATAAAGTTTCTATTTTGGTCTTTAAGAAAAATTATTGAATCAGCTTGCCCTTAGTGAACCTGCATGAGCCTTGCTCAATGCCAAAGGTAGAAAAGCTGGGTCTCTGCGTTCACATGTCCTTGTGGAGTTAGAGGGACTCTTGATGGCTGTCATTGACCTGTCCTTAGAGGTCAGCTACAAATGTGCTTAATTTCATGGTCAGCTAGAGTGAGATTTTCTGTGGTTTCAATGAACATGGGCTGAGAGATCGCTGGGTCACTTGATGGCATCATGAAATAGTAGGTGATAATAAGATTTCTGGAAATGACATTAATTTTCACAGTCTGTGACATCTGAAGAAGTCTACCTAGGTGATTCTGGTCTGCATGGTAGAAAATACATCAATTTCTTTATCAACTATTAGCATAAAGGAACTGAAATATGAGGAAAATTTTCAAAACTAGGCAGAAGGTAAAAGATATTTCTTTTCTCAATTGGATTTGATTCCTGTGAATTCCATTTTCTGTTTTTATAAAGAAGCATCTTTCCCATTGGTGAAGGAGAATGAAGAGGATCCATCAGGTGTCAATCAGCCGTGGGAGCCAATTTTGTAGCCTTGTCAATGCAGCTCAGTTTTTCCCAGTCCAAGCTTAACCTTGTGAATGTCCTTTAGTCTTTGAGGGCGAGGAGACTGACCTTGAATGACTGTTTTAAGGCGTTACTTAGAATTCCAGGCACTCACATGGTGAGAGAAAATGTTACCGATATTCATCCCTGTGCTCCTAGATCTTCCTCACTTTCAGTGCTCCACCTACAGCTAGAATTAGAGGACTGGGTTGCTGAGGCGTATAGGGAATGCCCTTTTACCCTAGCCAGGTCATCTTCTAGGTGACAGGGAGATATCTTCATTTTTATATTTAAATAAATATTTTATAACTTTCATTTTTAGTTATATCTGTGTTGAGGAATCTGGGGCATGAATGTATGTGTGAGAATGTCCCTGCTGCATTTTAGCCAGCATCTATTAACTGTCTATTTATCATAGACTGTGTTTTGCATAGAAAAAATATGTTCGAAAGGGAGAGGTTATGATTCTTAGTGTAGGTACTTTTTTTTTTTATAAAGAAGACTAACCAGTGGGTATTTTAAAATAACTTTTATGTATCTTTTTAAAATTTTAAACATGTGTACAATACGTCCTGATCATAGCCATCTTCTGTCCTCCTCAGCTCTCCCTGGGATCCCTTTTTAAAATATTTTTTCCTACCAACTTCATTTCTCATTCTATAAATTTAAATTCCATTGTCATTTATTTTATTTTAGGTTTTAGCTTACAGAGTCTAACTAGTGATGCCATATGTGAATTGTTGTGGGACCATCAACTGGGGCACTAAGCAACCTACAGTCACCACACATGTAAAGAAAAGTGACTATCCCTCCCTCAGCAGCCATCAGCTGCCAGTAGATCCTCTGACAGGGGTGAGGCCTCAGTTGCCACTCCCCAATCATGTTGAAATTCTTGTTTTTTTCTTCTTCTTTTTCTTTCTTTCTTTCTTTTTTTTTTTTTTTTTTTTTTTTTTTTGAGACAAGATTTCTCTGTGTAACACTCCTGGCTGTTCTGGAACTCTTGTTGAAGACCAGGCCAGCCTTAGGCTCACAGAGATCCACTTGCCTCTGCCTTCCGAGTGCTGGGATTTCAGGCATGTGCCACCACAACTAGGCGTCATGGTGAAATTCTTAATTGACTTGATCTCGTGCAGGTAACCGTGGTTTCTGTGGCTCTGTGTGTGAGATCCTTATATCACATCCAGAAGACAGCACTTCACAGAACAGAGCTCCTCCCCATTCTCCAGCTCTTACACTCCCGCATTGTCTGGGATGTGCCCTGAGTCTTAGACTGAACAACGGGCTTTGGGAAGTGTCCCATCTATGGCTGAGCACTCTGTTTCTCAGTCTCAGCACCATTCATCATTAATTACTACCCACTCCAAGAAGCTTCCCTCACCAAGGCTGAGAACAGCACAAATCTATGGCCAGTGACACATAGGTGTCTGGAGGCAAGCTGGCAGCATTGCTGTTTAGCAAAACAATTGCTCTATCCCCATGGCCTATGACTGCCACCATCTTGCCCTTGCAAAATACGAATAAGTAAAGATGTTTATAAAAGTAACAAAAATCAACCAGCCCAATCAAGAAATGGGTAAGGGCCTAGATATTTCTTCAGAGACAACATATAAATGGTCAGTGAAACTATTAAGATATGTGTAACATTGTAAATAATTGGGGGAAATAAAAGGAAAATCCCTCTTCATACTCTTTAAATTTTTTAATCAAACAAAATGTAATGAAACAGAACAGAAATTCTTAAAATCATATGTGTTGATAAAGATAGAGACAAATTGTGACTCTGCACTGATGGTGGGGATGTAAAATGAAGTACTCACTAGGAAAATAGATAGTGTTTCCTGAAGGGAAAAAAAAAAAACAACAACAACTGGAAATCCTGCTTCTGGGAGCATATCCAAAGAACTGAAAGCCGGGATCCAATAGTTATTTTCAAACTTGTTCATACACTCTATGGGGATCCTAATTTTCCTTCCCTAACTCTTTCCAAATCCTCTCCACCTTCCTGCTCACCTAACTTCATGCTCTTTCCCTCTTGCAACAGAACAAACAAGACAACAGCAAAATCAAAAATCAAAACAAAGAAATTAAAATATAATACCCCAAATAAAGCAAAACATAAAGTACACAGGTACGTGAAAAATGGAGTCCATTTTGTCTTTCAGGCATTTGTACATCCATGGCTGTAATGATATTATTCATAACAGGCCAAAAGTGAAAAATAAATCAAGGGTCTGTTAATAGATCTCTCTTTCTCTTACACACACACACACACACACACACACACACACACACACACACACGCGCGCGCGCACATAATATTTGGTAATATTCTAGGGCTCTGTCATAAAGCCTGAAAGATTCAACTTGAAGGGTAAACATTTGACAGTTTTCAGTCCCTGGCTGCTTTTAAGTGAAGCATCACATAGAGAAGATAAGACAGAGAAAGGATGCTCGTCTCATAGCAACCAGGATGAACACTCATGTTAACTACAAAGCCCTTTCGCTCAAACCTATTAACCTTGGAGATCCATCAATAGATTAAGCCATTCATGAGGTTGGAGCCTTATAATCAAGTCACCTTTGTGTGAACATTGTTGCACTGGGAACCGTGTCTGTAAAGCATGAGCCTTTAGGGTGTCATTCCAGATGGGAGATCATATAAAGCTAGGACTTGACTCAGTTTCCAAAGGAAGTAAAATTGTGATACATAGTATGAAGACATAAATGGATCTTGAAAACACTATGCTGAATGAAATAAGTCAGTCACTATGGGAAAGATGTATGACTCCATTTTCTTGGGGGAACCAGAATAAAGAAGCAAACAGGATTTATATTCCACTGATTAGACATTTTCAGGAGATGAGGGAGAAAGGGCTAGGACAATGTTCTTTAGTGAGTACAGAGCTTCAGTTGGATGGTGATGACAGTGTGTGAATGCTCTTAACTCTATGAACAGTGTACTTAAACATGAGAGAGGTAGTAAATTTCAAGTTGTTTATATGGAAGCAAGGCTCTCTCTAAAGGGTCACATGATTAACCTGAAACAATGGGTGAGAAAATGTTTCCAAATCAGAAACAATGACCAACTTTGTCCACTTGTAAAAATTCCAATAAATCTACACAGGATTAAGATTTGTAAAATTCCTTAGTCTTCTTAGACAAGTCATACTTCAAAGTTTCACTCCAGAAGCTTCTCAGGTGTGATGGGAGACTGCACACCTGGTCATGGTGTCTAGACTAAGAATGGCATGTAGGTGCTGGGAATGTGGGAATGGTACATGGCATGGCTGGGAAAGCCCTTGACTAGGGTTTTAGATATTAGAAAATTTCTGTGTGCGTGGAGTGGTGCTGCATGTTTATGTGGATGCTTGTGCATGTGGAGACCAGAGGTCAACCCCAGGAGCCATGGCTCAAGAGCACCCCCCCCCCTTTTTTGAAGCATCGTCTCTCAGCCTGGAACCCAGTGAGAGGTCCAGTTCTCTGCATACCTGGCACTGGGATTACAAGGATATGCATAATGCTTATCTTTTCTGACATGGATTCCTGGGATCAAATTCAGGTCTTCACACTTATATAGCAAGCATTGTATGTACTGAGTCATCTTCACAGGCCAGTAATACCTTTTTGAATCATCTTTGCAAGTCAATGCAAGTGCATGACCACTTTCCTGCCATTTTGTTTCTTTCTCAAATATTACTTCTTTCTAGCCATTATCAATGCCTTGTAGAATTTTATGACTTTATTTTTAACCCCAGTCTATTTCTATAGATGTATGTGGCTTTCCCAATAAGAATATGATAAGACTGGGTGGTGGACGAGGTGCCTGTCACCTTTAATCCTAGCACTCGGGAGGCAGAAGCAAGAGGGTATTCTGAGTTCAAGGCCAGCCTGGTCTACAGAGTGATTTTTCCACGACAGCCAGAGCTACACAAAGAAACTGTCTCAAAAATTCAAACCAACCAAACAAAAAGAAGTATGACAAAATAAAAATTGAAAATCGGACTCAAAAAAAAGATATGTTCTCCCTGTCTCAATAAGATTTTTATCTGTTACATTTTAAAAAATTTGTCTTGAGAATTTCTTTTTATCATCATTTTTATTACTTTATAAATAATACCAATCAAAATTCCGACTTCCTCCCCTCCTCCCACTTCCCTCCTGCTCCCCCTCCACATCCTCCTCCACACCCCCTCCAGTCCTAAGAGAGGGCAAGGCACCCTGCCCTGTGGAAAGTCCAAGTCCCTCCCTCCTACATCCAGGCTTAGGAAGGTATACATCCAAAGAGAATAGGATCCCCAAAATCTAGTACATACACTAGAGACAACTGAAAATTTCATACAAGAGCACCATACTTACCTCATTTCTACCCCTCTCTTTTCCTTCTAATATCTTCCATGTTTCTCCTACTCTCTTTCAAATCCATAAACTCTTCTAAATTGTTGTTTCACACACACACACACACACACAGAGGGAGAGAGATGGAGAGGGAGGGAGGGGGAAGAGTGGAAGAGAGAGAGAGAGAGAGAGAGAGAGAGAGAGAGAGAGAGAGAGCCTTCTGAATTCATTTAATGTTACTCACGTGTATTAGTTTGGTGCTGATTGCTTGGGAACAAGCATTTTTTCTATTTATCGCCCTAAGAGTTTTATAGTTTGAATACCAACAATGTGAAAACTTCCTTGAATCAGGACTCACCAGATTGATTTTTCTAAGGGCTTGAAGTTATTTTGGACCCTTGTGCTTGACCCTGGCCTGTGGAGGCACCATTATGTGAAAATGGGTTTCATTTGTAGTAAATTGTTAAATTATATCTGCTTTTGAGATATGCTAGATGCTCGAGCTATTGACGGAGTTTGGTGTAGCCTGAGAAAAGCTTTTTTGGAATTATTGATGAATGTGAACAAAGTGTTTCTCCCCATTATGTGATAATTGATCTAGACAAATAATATTGGGGCAGGATACACAGACAGCAAATGTATACATGCACCGTGTGTGTGTGGGTGTGTGTGTGTGTGTGTGTGTGTGTGTGTGTGTGTGTGTGTGTGATTCCTTACCTGTCTATCTTGCAATAACTCATTTTCAAAATACATGTTCACTGATTTTGCCATGCTATTTGACATGGAAGCGTTCCTGGCTAACAGTACTATTTAAAGGTTTCAGTTCTTTTTTTTTTTTTTTCTTTTCAGTATAGGAAAATAAGAATCGATCTGTGCTTTGCTTAGCTCCTTCTCTTAGGCACCTTCTCTGTTAGCCTTGTTATGCCTTGGTGCAGCCCGAGTCTCTCTTCCTTTGCTGCCTACCTGTTCTTTCTGCCTGTAATTCACTCTTCCAGTGCGACTGGCCCCAGAATGGCCACTGTCAATTGCAAATCTCTTATCTCCTCTGCCTAATAGTCTTCTGTGGCTCTTAGGAGTTTGCAGAGTAAAAAAAAAAAAAAATACTATTTCCTTATTTCTCTAGTCTATTATTTTTCATTATGAATGCACTATTTTTTATTAATTTTTTGGGACTTTTATACATGTTTACAGTATATTTTATCATTCATCCCTACTGCTTTCTGTAATTCTTCCTAAATCTGCCACCCATGTACTAGCCCCCTCTCTAGTTCATATCCTTTGCTTTCTATAACCCACCGAGTCTAGTTAATGCTGCCCATGTAGGCATGAGTGTAGAGCCTTCCACTGGAGTGTGCTCTACCTACCTTGATTCTACCTCTAAGGAAAACTGATTATCTTTCCCCTAGTAGCTATCAATAGTCAATAACTCCTCAGCTAAGGGTGGGAGTTTGTGACCCTATCCCCACTCCATATTGTAATATTGATCTTGTGCAAACAGTCACAGCTCCTAAAAGTTCATGAGTACAGTGGTTATATCACATCCAAAAGACATGGTTGCACTCTGGCTTTTACAATTTTTCTGTTCCCCCCCGACATGAGAGATGGAATACTCATTCATAAATGGGGCATCAATATCATACCCCCTTCTTCCCAAAGTCTTGTCTCTCCTTGTACCATATTTCTATATGCAGAATAATTACATATATAACCTCAATACACCATTGCCCCCTCTTGCACTATGCTTTAGCTTATGTGGTTTGGACATACCTAAAGTTCCTATCTTCATCCCCCTCATTTTGCTGCTCCATCTTTCACCTAGTCTCCCTCTCCCCCTCCACACTCCTTATGCCTCTACACTTCTCTCCTTCCCCTTCCCTTCTTCAAAGCTTGTTAGCAATCTTTAACTGCTGTTTTCAGGTTAAAGAAAGTATACTTCCATAGAACAGAGGACTGCAGTAGAAAAAAGACTTTTAAACCAAGATGGTTGCCCCCATTTTCGGTCACAATGCCCACTAGATCCTTTGTTATCCGTATACCTGTGTATTTACTTAGGCAATAGGGCTAAGCTTTCTGGCCAAGGGAGTGGATCAGCCAAAGAGATTTTGCAGAGTGAGCATGCTATATGAATTTAAGGATGGTGAAACTGCCAGTCTTACCAGGGTTCCAGGGCATAAATGCAGGGTTTTATTATTCTCTTTCTGAATTTTCTGAAAGGAGTGCTTTCCATAGTCAAAGATTATCCTACTATCAAACTGCAGGAGAAATAAGATAATAGGCTACTTTCTCAAATGTGAGGATGTGTGTGTGTGTGTGTGTGTGTGTGTGTGTGTGTATTTGTGTGTGGATAAAGGGGACAGGGTTGCAATCTTGGCCTTACTACTCTTTACTAGAATGTTTAAGATTATTTTATATAAGATCTGTCCTACCTACCTTATTGCCAAAGACAACAATGGCATAATTAGTTAGTGTGACCCTTTAGAAATATGGAGGTATGTGAGGGACAGGTGCTTTGATTTTCTAAATTCTCACTTTAATGTCTGCAATTTACCTCTACTGATGGTCTTTCCTAACTTAGGATATGGCATCTTTCAAAAAATCATGAGTCTTTCTATTTAGCTCACTTCTCTTTTCTAATCAGTCTACCTGCTGGTGCCAGAACAATCTTCCTGATTCATAGCTTTGCAGGTGTTGCTTAATTGATCCAAGGCCTTCAGGGACTCCCAGATATGTGTAGGATAGAGACAAAATCCTGGGTCTGGCATGGTGCATTCTCCATTCATGGAAGTCCAGCCTCTCTCATTATCTTGTGAAATTTTCTTTATTCTTGTCCTGTTTTTCTGCCATTATCAGACTAAACGCCAACTGTATATGACTGTGTTGTGATGTGAACCTAATTCTAGGTAGCTCTCAGGAGACATCTACTGTATATATATATATATATATATATATATATATATATATATATACATACAGTATATATATATGAGCAAGAGAGGTGGCACAGTTACAGCCACAGTGTGTGGGATGGTAGTCCCAGAATATGTGTTAGACATATACATAATCATTGCACAGATGAATCATGGCAAGACCCAACTTGTTCCCCTAGCTCTTCCTTTAGGAGGTTAGTGTGATAGAAGGGGTTGCAGTGTGTAAAAGTGGCAGGTTACAAGGACAAGACATAGCTAGAGATGATCTTGCATCTATAAAATCACTCAAAGGAGATGCAAGGAGGTCTGAACCTCTGGTACCCTCAGGAAGTTAGCAGTGAAAGTGTAATGTAGATATTTATGGAGAATGGAGAATCAAAATAAACACCTAAAAAAGAAAAGGACATCAAAGATTAAAAATGCTTTCTAGTCTGATGTTTCTAATATCATTTAAAAAAAAAACAGAAAATCAAGGGGAGGTTTGGAGAAGCATATTAAAGGGCTCAACTTTTAGGACCTAGTGGGCTATTCCAAGAGAGACACAAGTGTTTGCCTGCAGAATATGTATATGGTTGTTGGAGAAGTATTTAAGTGGCAAGCGAAAGCCTATTAGTTGCAGACATGGATGAACTGGATATTAAGGTGCTTATGGAGCGACTATTGTTCTGTGTTCACCAGAAGCAGCTACCCTGTCAGGATTATGCCACTCTCCACATGTCCTTTGCTTTTCGGAAATGTGTATTTCTGTTGTTTGAACTTGCCAAGCATTTATTAGGCATAGAGCATATAGGAAACTTTTTACCACTCTAGAGACAGTGGGGCCTGGGAAAATGGAGCCAAAAAATAAGGCAGACTAAAGTCTCATGCAATAACCAACTTTATTGAGAGCATTTTGGCAATTTACACTCTGAGGCTCTGAGGTTTAAGAGGAGACATGTAAGTGAAGTGTGCAATCATAAGGGCAAGCTGCATGTGGCAAAGCATGGTTTTCCATAGAGGTATATAAATGATAGCAATAGCGAGTTGTCATGAATAATCTGAAGTAAAACCACTCTTATTGCTACACCTGGGAGGGGAATGAAAACATAATCCGAGAACAATTTCTTGCTTTTGAAGAAGCTGAGGTTGCAAGACTTTTGTCTTGGTGTCTTGGAGTTAGCTCACAAGGAGTCAGAAATCTCACAGGAATTCATTCCTGGATCATGTTCTGATAGGAGACCCTTGGCTGCGTGTGGGGATAGAAGCAGTTTTTGCATCTTCTGATGAGCTTTCTTGAGTGTCTACTCCAAGTCTCAATCCAAACTGACTCTTCCCTTCTTTAAATCTTTGAAGACCACACTGAACATGTGAAACCATATATCTTGCTGTTTGTATTTACCCTGTTGCAACTCTACTTCCTTTGTCTATCTAGACCAGCAGTTCTCAACCTGTGGGATGACCCTTTCACAGAGGTCATACATTAGGTATCCTGAGTATCAGATACTTATATTATGATTCATAACACTAGACTATTATAGTTATGAAGTAGCAATGGGAATAATTTTATGGTCAGAGGTCACCGCAACATGAGGAACTCTATTAAAGACTCACAGCATTAGGAAGACAGAACCACTGATCCAGACAATGGTCTCCTTAAGAACAATCACTCTCATTTCAAGTTCCACAAATTATCAGCAGCTCCTTGTGCAAATGAGGAACAACTGTTTGAGGTTCTGGTAGCTTTACTGCTATTTATTGTCCAGCCTCCTTCTCCCAGCAACATTTTTTTTTTGAAATCGCTTAAGGTTTTCATTTAATGACTCAAAAGTCTAGATAAAAATATGACTTGTTGTGACAGATAAATTACAGAGACAATTTTATTGGAGAGATGCTTCCCTCTAGCTTGTCACTCAATGGAGTGGAAGTGCTTTCTGCATGCTAAATATATGAAGATGCTGTACGCAGTACAGCAGAGGATGAAGCAATAATTATTAATTAAGTAATTAATCATCCTGCTGATCCCAGGGTACAGTTGTTGACGATTAAAACTCTTTTCTTCTTTTATCATGGCAGGCATTTAAAAAGGAAATGGATTATCTGAAGAATTCTGTGGCTCTGGGATTAAGGGCACTTGCACAGGAGAGGCTGAAGGACAGAACATATGGCACAAAAATGTCTTCTTGTCCAGGGACAATTGTAAACGACTTGTAGACCCTCTTAGGGTACCTGTTTGAAGTGGGTTAAGGTTAATGCTGGGACAATGGAGCATGTCATGCTGGACCATGTTTTCAATAGAATTTCATTGGACTAAAGCTTACTATTACTGAGTAACTTATTTCATGGTATGTAATAACCCTAACCCTCCGTTCCTTATTGGGAAGAAGGAGGGATGTCAAAGACCCTTGACACAGTTCTGGTGCTAGAAACTATGTCTGACTTTCTTTATATTCTTCCACATCCCACACTGAAGAAAGATTCACTCATGCATTTATTTCCAGCTTCCTCACTTAGCCAACAAATTGAATGTTGGTTTCTTAACAAACTAAATATAGTTAGTTTTCATACCTCTTAGTTTTTACCAGTGTGAAGTTTCCCCCCAGGGAATGATTTCACTTACATTTTAATGTAAAACAGCTCTGATCCTGGTAGAATTCCTGAACCTAGATGGCTAATACTAAGTCATTTGAATTTTAAAATAAGCAAAGGCTAATTTGTGAATTTGTTCATTTCTTTATTTTAATACCCATAGAACATTCCAGTAGATATTAAGTCTTTAGCTAACTCACAGACCTGTATCCCCAGAGTGTTTTATGTCTGGATATTAAATACTCCAATGCAAATTGTAGAAGAATTCCAGCTTTCAATTTAACTTTTCAATGTTTTAATAGGTGTGTTCCAGGTATATAAGATTGTGATTCATGGAATACTTGTAATTATTTTTATGTCTATAGAATTTAGGTGGGTCTATTTGATGGGTGCTGCTCAGCTATCTTTTTTGGAGAAGAACTCTACAGAAGACACATATCTAAGGTCCTATGTTCTACCTGCTGTGTGAATTTTGGTAAGTGTAACATGAAGGGACCTGCTATTTGGGGGTTTCTGTCCTGCCCAGTACCCCACAGCTGGCAAGCCCCAAATAAAATCATACAGACATCTCTATAAGTTATAAAGCTGATTAGGTCAGGCTACTTATTAGCTCTTGTAGCTTATATTAACCCATTATTCTGATTTATGTTAGCCATGTGGCTCAGTACCTTTTTCAGTGGGGTAGATCACATCCTGCTGCTTCGGTGATCTGGGCAGGAGTGGGAGGAATCAACTTCCTCCTTCCCAGAATTCTCCTGTTTTCATTGCATTATTTCTACTTCCTGTCTGGTTTTCCCGCCTATACTTCCTGCCTGGCCAATCAGTGTTTATTTAAAACATGATTGACAGAATACAAACAATTCTCCTGCAGGTAAGTCCCACTTAACTTCTGTTTTTATCTTTGTAGATCATTATAAGCATATTTTTTAGGTAGTATGAAAATAAGCTTAGTATTACAATGGAGATTATATTACATCTTTTTTAGTTATCTACTATTATGTAGCAAATGGGACTCATCATTATGAAAAGAAAATATCATGCTATTCTCTTCCATGATTATCTGCATTGACTGAATAAACCTCTACTCATGCTAAATTGAAATGTGCTTATTTGGGTATCAGAAAGTTCAGGGTGATACCTCTACATGGATGGCAATTGGCTTTGGCATGAGCTGTGTATTAGAGAGCTGCTGTCCAAATCTTAATTCTTCAGGGAACCTTTTCATGAGATTTGGGAGCTGTTTCTGAGAGAGATGGTCTTCTCAGTGCTCAACAAAGAAGGAAGTAAAAGCTGCCTGCTCTCTAGATACTTGAAGATAGACTTGAAGTCTCAGAATACTACTCCTTATCCTGTTGGTTCAGCCTCTCATACAGCCATCCTAGATACACAGGATAGAAAATACTTCAATCTCTTCAATAATGATGTGTTAACATGTAGAAGTGTACTTATTGAAGCCCTTAAGTATGCACTGTGATATACTTATGTCTAATGTAAAATCCATAATCCATATCAATGGGTTTCTAAGCATTGATTCTCGTCACCTAGCATCTCCACCCTTTGCATTTTGCTTCATAAAATAGCTTGATCTTCAGCAAAGACAAAACTTGTTATTATTCCAGGATACCACAGCTTGTTAATTACTTCTCTTAAAATATTCTTGCCCTACATTGTAAGATAGATTTTTATTGTTCCTCCTTAAATGGCACCTCCCCAGAGAGTTTTTTCATGATTATCTTATCAAAAATTGCATGTTCTTATCTTTTTCTCTTGTCTCATATTAATCTAATTTAATTTGTCTATTTTCCCTTATTATTATAGTTTTTTTTCTTTCAGAAGAGTGTGGGAGGATGATTTAATGAGATGGCACATGTGTAGCATGGTTAAGATTCTTAGTTCTATTCCTAATACTCAAAAAATAAAAATAACATGATTAAATAAATAAATACCAAAAAGGAAGAAAGCAAATGAAATATTGGAGAAAAACTCCATTTCCTTTGTAATTTACTATATGCTATTAAATTTCTTTTTAAAAAATTTTTTTAATTACCTTTCTTGAACACTGTGACCTAAGGTCCATTAGGGTGATAACTGTTTCACTGAACATTTCTAGTTCCTAGAAATATGTCAAAACACAACATGTTTGCATGTACATACATGTATTAATGTAGTTACATATATTTACATAGCAGTAATTAACTGGACTAACTTTCAAAGTCTTTGTAAACCATCCAGAGTACTGTTATTGTTGCTAAGTGAAATGGTACTTCCTTCTTATCTTTTCAACTAATTCATATTGTTCATAAAATATGTACACTGTGTTTATGATAAAGCTGACAATTATGATAAAGCTGTAAAAAGGTAGCTTAGACTCATGGGGTCTTGGTTTACAAGTTTGTTGTTAGATCATGTCTAGAAAATGATGGGGTCTGATGCATTCTTATTCAGACTGTCTGGTTAAACTGTAGTCTACAAGAATGACCTTTCTAACTCACATTTTGGTCCTACAATGCTATGATTCCAATCATAGCATGTGTCAGATTCACCCAGTGTGGCTGTAGGTGTTCAGTGCATCTTGTGTTGAGAAGTGGGGATAATTCTGTGACTTACAGAAGGTCCACTGTAACCTACATGCCCTCTCTGTTCTCATTTTGTTAGCAATGTGGAATTATGAGATAGAGCTGAAGACATTGGTTTCTACACATATGTAAAAGGAAGTGCCTAGTACTTTCATTCTTTTTTTTATCTGGTGGCCAAGATAGAGCCCCCAAGGAAGGGGAGCATGATAAATATTTGGTTGATATTGACCAATTTAAGTTAACTCAATTGATATTTTAAAATGTGCCCTAAGAGATTATAGACTTGAGTTTAAATCCATGCCAATGAGCTCCTTGGTTCAAATTATTTCCACCAGACAGAGCTAACCATGTTGACCTTGATACTATTAGTGTCAGAGAAGAGGAATAACCTTAGAGGTGAAAGTTCCAGATCCATTTTCAAAGTGAGATTGAGGAAGGAAATGAGGTAATTATTTGAACTGACACTGTTTTATATTAAATGCTACAGTTGGCTCCATGTGGAACATCTGGTTAACATCACATGCAAAATAAAACTTTCTCCCTGACAATTTTTGGCTCTGAAGCTTCCTAGAAAATGCTGGGTGATCTACATCCTTTGAATATTAATGAAACAAATTAGCTCCCAAAATGCCCTACTGTGTCTCAGCTCCAGGAACCAACATGATTCATTAGACTCCTGTTGATTAGAAATGTTGAAGGAGATTTTCTTTCTCTTCATTTTAATTAAGCACATTTGACAGATTTTCTTGATTCTCAATTGGCCCAGACCTCCTACAATGTGGCACAAGAATAAAATGGCACCCTCTCCTGCACAGGTCGTACAAGTCTGTGTTGGGTTGGGGTTCTATGGCTTCTTGAAGGACCTTGTGATATCATCCCTAAATTACTTTAAAATTTTTCTTTAGTTTTCAGAATTTGGAACCTGCATACAATGAATATGATCCATCTCTTTCCCAAATTTTCCTTCCTATTCTCTCCACATTCCTAATATTCTAACTCCTCTCCTTCTCCTCCACCTCCTCCTCCTTCCCTTTCTCCTTACTCTATAACTCTTCTTCTTCTTCTTCTTCTTCTTCTTTTTCTTCTTCTTCTTCTTCTTCTTCTTCTTCTTCTTCTTCTTCTTCTTCTTCTTCTTCTTCTTCTTTTCTTCTTCTTCTTCTTCTTGCCCTCTTCCTCCTCCTCCTCCTCCTCCTCCTCCTCCTCCTCCTCCTTTTCTTTCTCCTTACTCTATAACTCACTAAGGCCAGTTAGTCTGTCCCATATATGACCTTGTCTAGGGGTATCCACTGGAGCATGGGTAACCTACCATTGGCCATATCCTCAATAAAGAAGGGTATTCCCTACCCTATCAGTTTTCAATAGCTCTTCAGTAAGAGGTAGCACTTGAAGATTGTCTAAACCATTTATGCCAGGATTTGGGTTGGCTTGGTCTTGTACAGGTAGGTAATCACAGCTGCTGTACACAAGTAAATGAAACAGCCAGATTGTCTATTTCATATCCAGAAGACTGTATTTCACAGCATTCCTCCCATATTCCAGATCTTATAGTCTTTAATCTTCGTTAGTGCTCTTGAGTTTTGGCTTGGGCTTAATTGGCATCCTTTTAGGGCTGAGCCCTCAGCCTCATCACTTTGAATCGTTATCATATCTTCATCAACTGCTACTCATTGCACAAAAGAGGCTTCTCTGATTAAATTGATAGTAGTCCATGTCCATAAGAGGAAAAATTAACTTTTAGAAGGCAGTTGGGAATATCAGATCTGGAACTATAATGCTAATTAGAAAACAAACTAGGACTGGGGAGGTCCTAGGTCCTAGGGTAGAAACTTCTGATGCTGGTTTCATTAAATTCCTAAGTTTTAAGACAAATGGGAGCTAAAGTTTTTATTTTGGGGGTGGATGTAGAAAGAAAAAGACACTTCCCACAGAATTACAAAAGCATAGCTGGAGATCACAAATTAGAATGGTTTGCTCAGAGGAGTCAGCCCATGGGGTAAACAGGAAGCGGGATTTTTATCAGTGTTAGCCAGCTGAGTCATACCAAAAAGCTGCTGTGTCTCACAGAAACTTACTTTTTTTCTACATCTTGATGGTTGGATATGCACAGACCCTGTGAAAGATCACAGCTGAGAACACAGAGATCAAAGCTGTGAGGAACCAAAGAAGATTTGATTGCTGTCTTTTGTAAGAAACATCACATAAAAGCATCATGCCTTTAAGTTGGGTTTCATCATTTTTTTGGTTTATAGCCCATGTACATACCTTCAGAAATTTCAGCAGGTAGACACTAGGGATGAATAGGTAGAAAAGGGAGGGGAAAGAAAAGAACTCATCTTCCTTTTGAACTTCTGGCTGTGTGAAGTTCTCCGAACAAGGAGGGCATGAGCTTAGAACAATTAACAGTCTCCTACCTTCAGGGAGCTTATAAACCCATAATGTAGATGCCCCAGGCATACCAAAAAGTGCAGAAAAAGCAGTCGTCTATTTTTTTCTTACCATCCTCCTCCTTTTTAAAATTATTTTTTATTTTACATGGATTGGTATTTTATCATTGGTTGTCAAGTCCCCTGGAATTGGAGATACAGACAGTTGTGAGTTGTCATGTGGGTGCTGGGAATTGAACCTAGTTTCTATGGAAGAGCAGTCTGTGCTCTTAAATACTGAGACATTCTAGAGCCCTAAGTCATCTCTCCAGATACAATAATTAGTACGTGTGTGTGTGTGTGTGTGTGTGTGTGTGTGTGTGTGTGTGTGTAGTACCCTAAACTATATTAGTACTCATATATACACACACATATATATGTACCCTGAAACCTATGGAAACAGAAATTAGTAAAGATTAACTCTCGTCACCACAGGCCACCGTGTGACCCAGGACCACCAGTCTATCAGTTCCCAATAGTTGGAGAGTTACTGTTTTTTTCCAGATACTTGTCTGGGCTAAAGAACTTTTCTGTAGGCTTCTCTTTCTTTTTCTTACCTGGAAGTCTGTTTATATACAAAAGGGAGTAGAATTTTTTTCTAATCACTCAGTGACTGTGTGAGTGCTATAAATCAGTGCAGTGGACTAATCCTTTTGTACACTGTAAAGATTTGTCACTCAAATTGGTTTGATAAATGCTGATAAGCCAGTAGCCAGGCAAGAAGTATAAGTAGGGCGGCCAAACTAAAGATAACGGGAAGTAGAAGGGTAGAGTCAGGAGTTTCCAGCCAGATATAGAAGGAACAAGAGATGAATGTGCCATGCTAATAAAGATACTGCCATGTGGTGGAGTGTAAATAAGGAATATAGGTTAACTTAAAATGTAAGAGCTATCTAGTAATAAGCCTGAACTATTGACTAAGCATTTTTAATTCATCTACATCTCTATGTGGTAATTTGGGAAGTGGCGGCCAGTATTTGGGAACAGGTGGGTGGGAGAGAAATGTCTGCTTACAGGTCAGTTTGTAGAAATGGAAAGACAAACCTGTAGTTTGTCTCCCTAAGAAGCCTGAAGTCTACAGGAAAATCCAAGCATTGGATTCAATATAACATTGAATATAAGGATCCTAGCCCTGCCTTTTCTCCCATCTGAACCTCTTTGTCTGTACCTCCCACTCTTCCACATATTTCATATGCACTTCTCTCCTCCACACATGGATTTTCTTTACAATTTGTTAATAAAGAACTATGAAGGAAGGCATTTATTTGATTTACCTTGCTGTAACTGAAAATCTTTGAGGAATTCCTGATGGAATGTCTGAGAATTTTTTCAGCGCTGAAATAAGAGGAGAAGCTGGCATCAAAAGCAAATGAAGAAAGCCATAGGTGTGCTTGAAGGATGATCAGAACAAGGAAGATGTTCTTCAAGGAGAAAGGGGAAACATAAGCCCCTGTTGTGCTCTCTCACCTGAAGATTTATCCTAGTGCAAGCCTAATGTCAAACACTGGGGTCCCGGGGTACAACCTAGGATGCAATGGGGAAGGAGCCCTGAGCACACTGTTGCTCAGTATTTATGGCATATGTCTCCATAGTGACAGTTTTTAAGCCTTTAATTTGATGTCACTAAACACAGGGAGAAGATCTGCGTGGAATTGGTTCTGGATAGGAGCAGGAAGAAGTCTCAGAATCTCCCTGTAAGGAAACCATGAGTCACCCATATCCAGATTATAACTGTGGAAAGTAACTGTTTTCTAAATAGACTCCAGACTGACCTCTGGAGGTCTAGACATATCTCTAAACCAGTCTCAGTAGAAACCATTCTCCCTAACACACAACATCTCCTCTTTAGGCTGATGTGCTTTTACTGTATTGCTGTTAATTTAGTGTTACCCAGAACAAAGACTCCAAAATACATTGATACTAAACTGTGTATAACTCCCTTTTCTTATATCATATAGAGCAATATTCTATGTCTCTACTTTGGAATACATTTTTCCAAAGCATGTTTCCTGGCATCATCTTGACCCTAAAATCTGTATTACATAAACTTTACTTTAATATTATTATTATCATATGTATGCATGATGAGGAGAGTGTATATTATAAGCCACATACAGGAATCTCTTTTCTTCTTCCATATTTGTGTGGGCCTTAGGGACTGAATTCAGGTCTTTAGGTTTGGTGGTAAGTGACTTTACTCACTAAGCTATCTCACTGGCTGTATTCTACAGATTATAAAACAATCTGAGCTCCAGAGAAGATTTCTGAGAATATATGGCAACCAGTCCTTTGGTGTATCTTCTCATCTCCAACTATCTGCTTTAGCCGAGGTATTTCATTTTACTTTTTCTATTTTCTATTATTTTTTATCTTTTTTATTTTATCCCATTATCGATGTTCTTTGAAAAAAAAATCCCACTTCTTAATATCCCTCTTACAAGACCATAGCTGAAATATATGTTCTTCCTAATGTGGCACAAAAGAACTGTCATATTTTAGATTCTCCAATGCACATTTTACCATCCCTGAAAGTGGGCTCCATCTTAGAACATATCCTACAGTTTAATTACAGCCAACATCATCTTTGAGTTGCTAACTCATGGCCATATCTATTCTATCAGTAAGCAAGGAAACACCCGGGTCTTCTGTAAATTCAGTTTCTTTGTTCATATTTGTGAATGTATAAATGATCTGTGTGACTTCTGTCTGATTATATTCAGTGAGCTGTGAAACTCAGTGCAGCTTCCTAATTAAAACATTGCATGCATTTGGCACATAAGTGCTTGCTTGTGTCTACAAACACAAACACAAACAGACCCTTCTAGAAGTCAGCTCCATTTGCAAATTGCAATATAGTGAAAGGGTTTAAAGATGAGGGTCACATTGTCTGGGAGCCTTCCATCTCATGTAGCAATAGAAACCCTAATTAAGATACAGTAGTCTTAAACTATTACTGGTTCCAAGTCCATGTGAATGTTTCTAGAAAGCTGTGTGTGTCTGCTTCCAACTTGACAGAACCTAAACTCACCTGAGAAGAAAGTCCTAATGAAAAGTTGTCTATATTGGTTTGGCCAGTGGGTGTGTCTTTTGGGGGGCGGTTATCTTTATTTTTCTTGGTTTTTCAAACAGGGTTTCGCATTAACTATGGAGCCAGTCCTGGAACTCGCTCCATAGACCAGCCTGACTTCTATCTCACAGAGATCTTCCTGCCTCTGTCTCACAAGTCCTGGAATTAAAGGTGTGCACCACCATTGCCTTGCCATCTTAACTAAGTTAAGTGATATTGGAAGATACACTGTAGGCAGCACCATTTTCTAGGTAGGAAGCCCTAAACCATGTAAGAGTAGAGAAAGTGATGTGTACATAAACACTCAAGTTAGCAGAGAGCCTGCATACCTTTGTTTCTCTGCTTTAGCCAGTGGATGTGATGCTACTAATTGTTTCAACTTCTTGCTACCTTGACTTCCTGTCAGTGAAGGGCAGTAACCTGGACCTGAAGAGCTAACATAAACCCTTTTTTAGCTAAGTTGTCTTGTGTCAGGATGCTTTCTCACAGCAACAGAGATGAGAACAGAAGACAGTGCTCAGCAACTGAGAGTTCCTGAGAAGGAAAGCAGATCAACAGAAGAGCCAGAAGTCCTAGGTTGTTATCCTCCTACCAAAACCAAATCAAACAACAACAAACAAACAAACAAAACAAAACAAAACAAAAGAAAACTGAAGTATGAAGTATGAGAAAGGGTTGATATAGGAGTGCAAGGAGGTTCACGGTGCACTGAGGAGGGATATCATGTGTTAGATGGTGGGTGAGATCTTTATAATCTAGTGCATCTTCTGATGTCTTCTGGCTCAGCTATCACAATTGGTCTTATCCTATTGGAGTGTGTGTCAGTCTCTCTCTGTCTCTCTCTCATTCTCTCTTTCTCTCTCTCTCCCTCTCTCTCATTCTCTCTTTCTCTCTCTCTCCCTCTCTCTCATTCTCTCTCTCTCTCTCTCTCTCTCTCTCTCTCTCTCTCTCTCTCTCTCTCTCTCTCTCTCTCTCTCTCTCTCTCTCTCTCTCTCTCTCTGTGTGTGTGTGTGTGTGTGTATGTGTGTGTGTGTGTGCATGTGTGTGGAGGCTCGAGATGTCATTCCTCTGTCTCACTGGCCTGGAATTCACAAAGTAATCTATGCTTGCTGGACACTGAGCACATGGAGTCTGCCCATCTGTTTTCCAGCTATGAGGTTCTAAGTGTGCTCCATCATGCAAAATTCTCAGTATTTTTCTGTAATGTGTCTTCTAAGCTTACAAAACAATCACTTTACTAACTGAGCCATCTCTCTGGTCCCTAGGGCTAGTTTTTTGGGGGGTTGGTATTTTTTGTTTTTGTAATATACAAGCATGTTGGTTTTCTAAAAGTTAACCCTCAAAGCCATTTTCATAGCATATGAACAATACTAGGATAAGGAAGAACAAACAGCTACCAGATGGTCTGCAGTTTGCAGATCTAAAGAAAGACTTATTAACAGTTAACATCTTCATTCAGGTGAGAATGTAAAATGCTGAGTTGGGGTGGATGTCAAAGGGCAACTTAGAAAGAAGCAGCTACTTTTGCAAAGTTGTTCTGCAAGACTGCAGAAGTGGGGCAGCCCAGGGGAATTGGAGATGACAGTGTCCTCCTGTGTCTGGAAGGTAGCATCTTGAGTCAGACAGGATGTTTCCCCCTTTCTTGGTGTTGAATATTGTTTGCCTTGTTGGGTTTTGAGATTACCTGGTCCCCTTTACTCATTTCTTCTTCTGTGGAGTTCTTCTAAAATGGGATCTTCTATTCTCTGCTTGGCTCAGCTCCCTGTTTTAAAGTTTGATTTCACAGGTTCACAGCTGCAGAGCAATTCACTGCAGGACAAATTGCCCTGAGTTGCATCCATATGGTGTTTAGATAAGACTTTGGACTTTAGACTTTCAAGGTAATACTGAAATGCATTAAGGCAGCTTGGGGATGCTTCGATGGAATGAATTTATTTTCTCTGTGAGTAGGACATTCATTTGAGTGGCAAGGGAAGAATGCTGTGGCTTAAATGTAGATCCTAAAAATCCAGGTGCTGTGTTTAAGAGGCCAGCAACTCACAAAATGTCTCCCAGAAAAATAGATGAGGCTCTATTTAGACAGGGTTTATGGAAGACTAGTTAACTTGTCCTTTGATGTTCTGTGAGGCTAAGAAGTTCCTCACCATCAAATTCCTGAACCTTGACCTCAGGTGTGACAGATTCCTGAGAGATAAGCCTATAATCTTTATTAATTACTCAGTTCATTGCATGGTATACTCGACAGATGAAGGCACACCCCAACACTCTTTTCTCTGTCCAGAATTGGGGTCCAACTGCACATGCTTCTAAGATCATCAAGATATTATAGTTTTAGTACAATTTCATCTTCAATTATTTTTTTCTTAAAATATGGTCCAAAGGCCACAAAGCAAATTCCAGGGGTTGGGGGGATAGAGTCATTAAAAGACATACCCTCTGGTTCTATCATGAATTCAATGAACCAAAATCTCTGAGGCTCAACCCTTAGTGAACATTTTGTATTCTCTATTCTCTCTCTCCTTCAGGGAGTATGCAGGTGACTCATTAGTTATGGGATGTCTGCAAACACTGGTGTTCAATTGGTTTTTTCCCTTTAATCATCTAACTGGAACTTTCTAGATTTAGCATATGGGGCTTCTATGGGAAAGACTTTTGCTATAGGAGTATAACTCTCTTTATCTGAGCCTTTTGTAATAAAATCAATCAAAAGCATCTCCAAATATTATTGAGATTACAAAATATAAACTTCCATGATGAAAAAAAAATGCAGTCAGTCTGTCATGTGCTTGTGAAGGGCATAGAAAAGTCACCTCAATGATGACTAGGTGGGATCCATTTCTTTCTAAGTGTTGACTATTAATGAATAACAATAATTACATAGTACACTCCAGAGCCAATATGATCTGTAATTGTATAACAAGAGACACAATTAACACCAAGCTTGCAAACCATTATTGTAATGACTATTTGAAATGAAAGGAACATTATTTTTACAAAGGTATGGGAGATGACTTAATGTACCCATTGGTTTCTGAGCACATGCTAAATGGTTTAATTGTCAGTGTTTGAGTTAGGCTTTGAAACTGGAGGACAGATCTGTGAGGACTGACCTTTGTGTGGAGATGGTGTCACCAGACAAAGAAAAGAGAGAATGGGAGACTCAGTGGCAACCTTGCTAGGAGCTTTGGGTCCATCTTATTGAAGCCACTTAACATGACCATGTGTAGTTGGTGGAATCAAGTTACAGAAAGTATCAAGGATGCTAATAGAAATGAAATAGGGGCTTGTATAATGATGGATCATCAGCGTCTTCAACAGCTGTCCTTGGTGATGGCATGCCAGGAGGAGGGACACTCTGAGAACTGTAAACTTTCCCCAAGTCTCACCACTCCAATTAGAGAGAAAGTTTCTGTCTCACCCTCTCCAGCCTACTTATTATGTGTGGTGGCTACCTTTACCTTTCCTGTCTTGCCTAAATTTCCTGCATTGAATGTCCTGCCCTGGGCCCCCTCCTTCCTAATTCCTACCCCTCTTGAATTCACTGCAGTTGTATCTTAACCAGGACAACAAAAGACAATCCACAGAAATACATTTATGGATCAGGAATTTTAAAATAATATTATAAATAAGAGGAAGCAAAATTAGCTTTTATTATATATAGTCTAGGACAGAGTAAGTGTTATACATGTCTACAGGTGAAAATTCTTCAGCATTTTCAATGGCTATAGTTTTGAAAGTTGTAACATGGTTTGCACAGATACAGATAACTCAGGGAGCCATCCTCAGGCTCCGTGCAATGCACAGTTTTCTAAAGGAGCATACATTTTCTGCCACACAACCCAAAGGGAGGGTTCAGAACTGTCACATCCTCTTGCTTGGTCCAGAGAGTATGACTCCAACCTAAGCATGTGTGAGCTCCAATTATTTTGCCCAGGTGCTCCAATGTCCAAAGCTAGTGTGACTATGATTCTTGGAAGCAGTGGGCTACAGTTTCATAAACTCACATTAGGTTTTGTCCTTGCAAAGTTGGTCCACGTGTTCATGTATCTGCTCACTGTCATGATGACTACTGTCCTTTGAATCCTGAATGTCCTTCAAATGTCCACATGCTAAAGGTTTGGCTACTCTTAAACCTTTCGTTGTTATGAGATGGGGCTCATGGCCTAATGTGAGGTATGAAGATGATAAATGGAATTTTTTGATGTGGGAGGGTCTTCTGTTTTGTGTTGATTTCATTGGTTAATAAAGAAACTGCCTTGGTCATTTGATAGGCCAGCCCTTAGGTGGGTGGAGTAGACAGAACAGAATGCTGGGAGGAAGAGGGAAGTGAGGCAATCACCATGCCTCTCCTCTCTGGGTCAGACGCTATGGAGCCAGCTGTCAGGTCAGACATGCTGAATCTTTCCAGGCAAGCCACCACCTGGTGGTTTTACACACATTATTAGAAATGGGTTAATCAAGATGTGAGAATTAGCCAGTAAGAGGCTAGAGCTAATGGGCCAAGCAGTGTTTAAATGAATACAATTTGTGTGTGGTTATTTCAGGTGTAAAGCTAGCCATGCGGGAGCCAGGCAGGAGGAAAAGCAGACCTGCTCTTCTCATCACTACAGTTATTTACCCTATGGTGTCTAAGAGGCAAACACAGAGGCAGGATGGGTCTCCCAAAGTAGTGTTAGGAGCTCAAACTAAGCATCAGTGCCTTGGCTGTGTGGGGGCAGACTTTATAAAAAAGCATAGCAGCTGCCAGTCTGTGGTACTGCTGGAAGGTAGTGAAGTCTTTGGGGTGGGGTTTAGAGGAAGGAAGTTACGTCATTGTGTTTTACCTTTGAAGGGTTTATTAGGATTCGTGTCACTTTCTGTCTCATTCTTTTGGCTTCTTACAGGCCATAAGGCTATCAGCTTTTCTACCATGCCTTTTCAATATGATGTCCTAGCCCAAAAGAAACATAGCAAGTGGCCTATGAGCTAAAACATCTGATTCTATAAGCCAAAATAAACTGGTCCTCCCTATAAATTGTTCCTGGTATTTTGTTGCAATGTCCAAAAGCTGAGTGAGCTGGGGTTGAAAGAATATATACCAATGTGCTTTCAGTGAGTTATATCTATTTTACAAACAATACCGTTGTATGAAAGAAAAATGGAGCCTCCGAGGGGTTGAATTTAGTTGCCTAAGGTCACACTGTCAGTTCAATAAGAAATTCTGATTTTACACCCATAAGTCTAAATTCCCAGCAGCCACACCTAACTCCTATATTCTCACAAATAAATTGCTTTGTGTTTCTGAGACCAGCTCTAAATTATAGCCTTTACTTAGGGTATGGTGTAAGTGCCAAACCCTGATTATTGCCAGAGGAGAATGGTTGGTTGTATCTGACGGGAAGAACAGAATTTCCCAATGCAAAACCAGTTCTGATGTCAACAACAGTATGTTAGTGACTGTGTGTTTAGTGCTAGTAACATGACCCGACCTCAGAAAACCACAGGGGTCCCCACCTACACTCCACCTTTACTGAAACAGCTGTAACCTTTTGTCTGCTTTCTCATCAAAACCAGAAGGTGCTGTCCAAATGGCAACAGAGTCATTTGGAGGGAAAAATAATCTTAAACAAAATAGCTCCAGCAACTTACGAGGTCTTAGTAGAAGAGGAAGGGAAAGACAACTTGAATCCTGCTGTTTGCAGCTGTACAAATTATAGGTCCCCAGTTTGTGGGTACCAGAGCTGGGATGGAAGGCATTAGTGTGCAGAAACCCATTGAACACTTAATCATAGCTCTCTGGGGGCATGCTGGCTAGGCCAGGGGAAACATCAGAGCCTGATGAGTTATTTCTGCAGTGGACCTTTGAGGTAGATTACACAGACATGCAGTTCTCTCTTGTGATCTCTCTTCTTCTCTGGAGACATTTTTTTAGTCTAACAATCCTTTGAATGTCTCAGAGGAAAAGCCTCCTGTGGTTACCCCCAACCAGGCAGTTGTGACAAGATATCAAGCAGCATTTGTGAGTGTCTCATATCCCTGCTCGGCTGTGAGTAATTATTAATGAAGCTCATATTTGCTTGAAAGAAGGGAAGTGGAGTGACAATCCAATCAGAAGAGCTGGGGGCTGGGCTGCTGCTAGCCTAGGATCTTTGGTCACAAAGACTCCAGTATCCTCACAGGTGCTAAGCAGAGCTGATCATTAGTACCTTGCTCAAAGTAGAGGCAGTGTGGTGGGTCCGAATCAGAAACACTTCGCAAATTACTAAGTGTCATACTACTTAAGACTCAGCAAATGCTAACCATGTCCTAGCACCAATAAAAGAGAACCTGAAAACACATCCTCACATCCTAACTCAGTCAAAGCTTCAAGGTGAGGGCATAGGGGAATCTAATCCAAGTTCAAGACCAAACCTCAAGAAGAAAGCTGTGTCTTACTACCTGTTTTGAGAAACAGTACACTTTAATAAACTCCCATGGTCATTTGCCATGAGTCAGGTAAATATTGCCCATTCTTTATACCTGAGTATTTGCATTAGTTACTTTTCTGTTCTTCTAAAATACTGTGCCCAAAAGCAACTGATATAAGGAAGGGTTTATTTTGGCTTATGGTTCCAGAGGGAGAGCTATAATGGCAGGGGGAAGCATGGCAGCAGGCCGACAACAGGACACTGTGAGATCACGTGGTCAACATGGGAATGAAGCAGAGAGTGACAGGACGTAGGATGATGAAGGTATAAACCCAAAGCCCAGCCTGGCAACATGGATCCTCTAATAATCTGTATTTCCTACAGGAGCCACAACCTCCCCAAATAGCACCACCCACAGGGGACAAAGTATTAAAATACATGAGCTTATGGGGGACATTTTTCATCCAAAACACCCCAGTATCTATAAGTCAATTGGCTCTGGGTAGAGAGTAGGTTTCTTTTAATTGAATATAAATTTCATCATGTAAGGATGTTTTTTCAAAATTATCTAACAAATACAATATAAAAACTTTGTATATGGTGTGTCCAATTCATGTAGAAATGATTTAAAGAAATGAATGATGTCTAATACTTAAGAATTGATGCAAGCAATACACTTCATATACAGAACTTGAACATCTGCAGATTTTCGTGGAGTACCATCCTGGAACCAGTAACTCACAAACACTGACAACTCTATAAGCCCCAGGACACCTGGGCTCCTGATCAGCTTTTTGTCTAATGTCGACTCTCTTCATAAACCTGTTATAATAATACACCTTCTACAGAAATGTCTATAAAATCTTAGTTTGTGGTAAGATGCTGTCACCTCTATCTGGCCTCCATTTTTGAAATGGGGGAAGCCTTTAGGCCGAAGGCTCTTGGTAGCTAAGCGTATTCAACAGGATATTTTGGACAACGCTAGAGATAGAATGCAAGTCTGTAGGTGTGCTTGACAAACCTCTTACCCCCTGGGTATTGAACAGAAACTTTAAAATTCAACCTTCTCATTGTATTTACTTTCAAAAGTTTGTATGCTGGAAATAGATTCTTTGGTCCCAACTGTACGTCTTTAAGACATTGGGAGGTATTAAGATATAGATTGTATGCATAATTGCACAGCTCTGATTATATTATTACAGGTGAAACACTGCTGACAGGCACATAGGGGAATGCTGATATGGACTTCTACATAATGTCTCTGTGGATTAATGAGAGCACAGCACATTAACGGAAGTTTGGGGCAGGCATACACTCCAGACATCTCTTGCCCAATGTCTGATGATGGTCTACCTATATAGACAGGAGGGGTACCTACGAAACCCTCTGTCTTTTAGTGACTCAAATTATATTGATCCCCATATCTTGTGCTTCATCTTGGCTACTAAAAATAGGCCACAGTGAACAAATCATTTAGTGAATTGTTTGAGTCTTCATTGGGTAGCCTTTGCTTTATCACCACAAACATTCTCTGTGGCTTAATTTCTGAGCAGGAGCAAGAGATTACATGAATGTGTCTTCCCTGGTCCAATTGCCACTGCTTCCTGAGCTCCACATTCACCTACTTCAGCATTGCTATTGAATCCAGCCAGAATCTGTACTCTATAACACCCCCCAAGGACAGACATTTGCTCAAAGTTCTTTATATCTCTGGGAACAATGCTCAGTCCCATAAAGATGATATACAGCAGGGACCCAGAGGGGAAATATCCCTGAGTGGTGCCAGTACCAGTTAGACACGCTTCTAAGCCTAAAACGAAGTGCATGGATGCCTTTCCTCACATAACTCCTAAGAAATGTCCTTGTTTTCTACTTCCACTCTAATTCTTTTTAAAATGTTCAAAAACCTAATATGGCCAAAGGATTGCTTCAAGACTGAATGGGTTCTAGTGTAGGAAGATGCATTAAGTCCAATGGGGCCTGGTATCGCAACCCTACTGTTGCTATCGCAAAGCCAGGTATTCTGATTCCTCCACTAGTTGATGCTGGGGGCAGCTTACCCATTCCTCTAGCCTTTATTTTACTATTAATCACAAACATCTGCAAGTCTTTGCTTAGTGTGTCTTGAACTATGGGGCCTGAGTAATCTTTAGATAGAGCTGAGTATATGTGTCAGGGTAAATGGTATGACCCGCTTCTCTGATGGGGTCAATACTCTGCATAAATACTCTGGCATTGTTGCCCTCCACAGATTTTGGTTGACTGTTGAAAGAACTCACTTCTTATGCCAGATTATTAAGAAAAGGAGGTGGTTTTTTGCACACTATAAAGAAAACAGTGGGTGGGACAGCAACAGAAAAAGGGCCTGCATATAGTCTAAAACCTTACCGCCCTTGACAAAATCAGTTATTAATGACAGCCTCATCTTAGAAGCTAACCAGGGGAAGATCTGTCTAGTATTTGGATGAGAGAAATGCTAGTGGACATACTCCTTTTGATGGAATCATCTTGAGATTGTGATGAGCCATGTTGAATGTAATTTCCCAGCATGTCATTCCTGTCATAAAACTGAGGGTAGCTGTGGTCTATCAGATTATGGTTGATTTTTTTTGTCCATGATAGTCTATCTATTGAGTAAAAAATAATCTTTGTTTTTCTATTTGGGGGATGCTTTCTGGATCAGGATCATGTTGGGAGACCCCTTTTGGGTCTTTCAGTCATGATCTTCCCTCCATAATAAGACACTGATACATAGCAATCCAGAATTTCTCAATGGAGTCCCTAAACTGGGCAAGGCACTCTGCAAGGTAAACATATACCTTGGTGTTAGTTGCTAGGATCCAGCCATGGCCACATATGGCAATGCAAAGAGTAGCAGCTGGGAGGCTAAACAGTAGGTAAATCCTGGAATTAGCATATGCTTCCTACCCTCCCCCAGTCTTTGCTTAGCAAATCAAAACCCAGGCCAAGGGCTTGGAGCTGTATAAAGATGGATCCTTGGAGGTCTCTAAAAGCTGCTAAGTGAATGTTCCCACTTCCCATCTGTCCCTCTAATCACAATCCCTGTGCTCCCTTTAGTCACAGCAAGTCCCCACACGGAGGGCATGGGAACAGACAGGACATGCTCCTGCCAGCTTTTTGTTAAATGTGATTCTCAGAAGGTTCCTCTCCATCCTCCAAAGGAACCGGGCATTGCTGGCTTACACTCAAGCTTCCCACAGCATCTCAACAATATCATGTGGTCTGTACTAATTGGACCCACCAAACTCATTACCAAAGGAGAGCCAGAGAGCTTAGGCAATTAGTGATGATTTGGCCAGTGTCCACCATCACCAGATGGCCTCTGCAAGTCCCCCACATTCTCGAGGAAATAACACATGGAAGCAGAGCTGATGTCCTATAAAGGGGGGGACAGAATGAACATTCTAGATATGCAGCAGGAAGAAAAGATGATACCAGTGATCATGCTCAAAAACATAGGTGCCATTTATCCTACAGCAGTGACATACCAGGATTGGAGCTAGATAAGACACATTCTGTCAGCTCAGTCCTACTACCACCACTATGGAGTAGGTACTCACATTCTCCCTATTTTGTCAAAAAGACAATCAAGACTTCCACAGGCTGCCAAAGTCACTAACAAGAATATTTGAGTCAAGGATTCAGTCTCAGATCTATCTGGTTCTGAAGCTTGGTCTGACCTCAAATAGACCTTTTTGAGATCATTTTCAAAACTATTTATTTTGTTTTAAATCATGTCTATGTGCGTTGTGGGGGGGGGGGGGTATGTGCATGTAACTGCAGTGCCCACAGAGGTCAGAAGAGAGCATTGGGTACCCTGGAACTGGAGTTACAGACACCACATGGGTGCTGGAAACTGAACTCAGAACCTCTGCAGGAGCAGCGAGTGCTCTTAACTGCTGAGCCATCATTTTTCTCGGCCCTGCAGTGTGATTATTGATAGCAATACTAACTTGTTATTTCCTTGGAATAGATGTCACCTTCTTGAACACATCACAGCTCATATCTGGCACTTTACTTATAGTTATAACTCCCCTAAGCTCAGTGCCAGTGCCTTTTCCTTCACCAAGTCCCAGTGAAGACAGTACTTTTTATTTTTCTCCTACCATTTTTTTTTTGTCACCACAGAGCATTGTGCCTGATATGTGAAAAGTCATCAGCATTTGTTTGGTTAGTGGACTCGCTGTTTGCAGACAAACATGCAATAAAAGGAGTGAAAGGCAGGTAAGATCTGTGGGCATATGGAGGTACCATTTGTTTCATATTTACAGATATCTGACAGTGATAAGCCAAATCTTGGTTGGAGGTGGCACCTTCAACTATAATGTTTGTAAGTTTCCCTAGGCTGAATGCAAAGATTCTCTAGAGTAATAGAATTGATAGGATAACTATATATTCCCAAGGAATCTACTATATTGGTTTATATAATATGAGCTGGATAGTCCAACAGTGACTGTCTGTATACTAAAAAGACTTTTACTCAGTTCACAAGACTTGATGCTTCAGAAATACCAGTGTCTTGCTGAAGCTATGGGGAGTTCTTAGAGAGCCACTAGCTTATATAAATAGCCAAAAGGGCTTATTTATGAGTCAGTGAGGGATGGCAGTAACAGCAGTGTTAGAAATAGGATTGATGTATTCATCAGTAAGGAGTAAATTCAAATAGATACCCTGTTTTCCTTCATGACTCTTTATGTTGGTAGAAGATGCCTCCCACCCAGGGGTGTGTGTCTCTTAGATGGTCTCAGATTCCATTAAGATGACAACCAAGAGTGATCATCACAATGAGCATCTTCTCACCACAGTGCATTTTGTCTTCCAGTGACTCCATGCTGGTAGAGCTGGGAAGACAAATACAGTACAGGTTCTTGCCGGCATTACATGCTCAGGATTTTGTGAAGTGTGTGGAAAGCCTTTCCCTCTTGTTTCCATTTATCTAATCTTCAAGACTCAAAGTTACCACAGTCTCAGTTTTGACAGTCTACAAGACTACATATCATGTCTTTACTTTCCCCCTCCATTAAATTTGAGTGATAAATGCAGACATAGGGTAGAAAATAGAATCATGAACTCCAAGTTTAAGTGAAGGGGTCAGTCAAATATGTGGGCATTGGTCTTCTGGTTGACACAGGTCTTCCAAATAGGCCACTTCCTATAATCAAAGGAAAACATACACCTGTTTGCTTCCCTAGGAACTTTCAAGGGCTTCTTACTGGTTTCACAAATTGATGGGTTTTTGAAAGGTAATGCTTAGCATTATAAAATAGCTAAAGAGGGCCTGTGAGGTGGCTCAGAAGGTAAGGATGCTTGTGGCCAAGCCTTAGCGGTGGTGGCGCACGCCTTTAATCCCAGCACTCGGGAGGCAGAGGCAGGCGGATCTCTGAGTTCGAGGCCAGCCTGGTCTACAAGAGCTAGTTCCAGGACAGGCTCTAGGAACTACAGGGAAACCCTGTCTCGAAAAACCAAAAAAAAAAAAAAAAAAAAAAAAAAAAAAAAAAAAAAAAAGATATGCGTTTGGTTCCTAGAACTCATCTGATGGAAGGAGAGAACCCACTCCACAAAGCAGGTCCTCTAAAGTCCAAATGTGCGTTGTGACACATATGTGTTTCCACTTGTCTTCATCAATGTTCTGCTACTGTGGAGACCATGACCGAGGCAAATCTTTTATTATTATTATTATTAATTATTATTATTATTAAAAATTTCCACCTCCTCCACTCCTCCCATTTCCCTCTCCCTCCCTTTCCAGTCCAAAGAGCAGTCAGGATTCCCTGTCCTTTTGGAAGTCCAAGGTCCTTCCCCCCTCCATCCAGGTCTAGGAAGGTGAGCATCCAAACAGACTAGGCTCCTACAAAATCAGTACATGGAGTAGAATCAAAACCCAGTATTATTGTCCTTGGCTTCTCAGTCAGCCCTCATTGTCCGCCATGTTCAGAGAGTCCGGTTTGATCACATGTTCCATCAGTCCCACTTCAGCTGGCCTTGGTGAGCTCCCATTAGATCAGCCCCACTGTCTCAGTGGCTGGGTGCACCCCTCGTGGTCCTCACTTCCTTGCTCATGTTCTCCCTCCTTCTGCTCCTCATTTGGACCTTGGGAGCTCAGTCCAGTGCTCTAGTGTGGGTCTCTGTCTCTATCTCCATCCATCACCAGATGAAAGTTCTATGGTGATATGCAAGATATTCATCGTATGGCTATAGGATAAGGTAATTTCAGGCTCCCTCTCATCAGCTGCCCAAGGAACTAGCTGGGGACATCTCCTTGGACACCTGGGAACCCCTCTAGAGTCAAGTCTCTTGCCAATGCTAAAATAACTCCCTTAATTAAGATATATACTTCCCTGTTCCCATAAACACCCTTCCTCCATCCCAACCCTCCCATTCCCCAAGCTCTACTCATCCTCCCCTTCTCAATTTTCTCTCTCCATATCCCCTTACCCTCATCCCATCCCCACCCCCAAGTACCAAGGCAACTCTTAAAACGGAAACCATTTAATTGGGGCTTGTTTACAATTCCAAAGTTTAGCCCATTGCCATGGTGGGAAGCATGGCAATCTACAGACAGGCAGGATGCTGGAGAAGAAGCTTGAGAGTTCTACATTTAGATCAGCAGGCAGCAGGAATAGAGAGATAGACGCTGGACCTCACTTAAGCATTTGCAACCTTAAAGCCCAATCCCAGTGACACACTTCCTGCAATAAGGCCACACCCACTCCAATGTGGCTACATCTCCTAATGCTGCTCCCTAAGCACCCAAATATATGAGCCTATGAGGGGCACTCTTGTTCAAATCACCACACTACACTGCACAAATAGATACATGAATAAGACAATAAATGCTTTTAAAAAAATAGCTAAAGATCATGTGACTTGTTATGTGTAAATTTTTTAAATTAGAAAAACAAATAGGTACAACAGGTAAAATTTCATGTCCTTTTGTGGCCAATTCTTCCTGCTCTTTCACCATTTTCTTTACAGTATATAGGTTCTCCATTCTAAAGTAATCCTGAATAGTACAGAATACTCCAGAAGCAACAGGAGACTGCTGCTCTGATGAAATACTGAGGACCATGTTTCTCTGTCTAATATTTTTAGTGGGCCTTAGTCTTAGTGTCCTGGGGCTGGTAAGTCACTTGTTTGAGTGTTCGTCTGGTAGAGAATTGCAAAGCATCACTTTCTATAAACAGAAAGTTCTTAGAGTGTTCACTACAATTTCTATGGTTCAGCATAGAAAGCCTAGTTGAAGAGGCTTAGGGATTTGGGACAGAGAATGAGCTGTGACTGTTTGCCCTCTTATGCAACTCCATCGAAATGGATCCAGTTGGAGTGCTGGCAGTCACCCACACAGCCAGGCTAATTAGATCTTTTGACTTGAAGTTCCTCCCCACCCTCAGCTGAGATGCCTAATGCATTCCTGTTAAAGGCAAATGCAGGAAGCATTTGTGGAACCTCTAGTTTTTGCCTAGTCCATTAGTGGGGTGGAGAGAGGGATCAGGGGAAAGGAATCTCTCCTCCCAGAGCTCTCATGTGTTTCCTGGAGTCAGGCAGGAAGAAAGAATCAAGAAGCGAAGCAAGGACATGCAATTTAAGACAGAGGTGTTCAGGATAAATGCAGAGCTTCAGGTTGGTAAAAAAAGGTTCCAGTATCAGACTATGAACAGATACCAATCCTATGACCTTGAAGAAGTTACTTTTTTTTTTTTTTTTTGAAATTCCGTTTTCCAAATCCCTACCCAGCAGGCTGTTTGGAGGATTGCAGTGGTTAATTTTGACTGTGAAATTTACCCAATGTAGAATTACTCTGAAGAAGAGTCTCAATGATGAATCATTTAGATTAGGGTCCTGCTATGAGAGGTTTTATTTTATTTTATTAAATAATTGCATTCTTTGATAATTTTATATGTGCATATAATTTAATATGGGGATGAAGATAAAGAGGAAACTTAGGGTCTCTTTTGGGGGTTCTCAATCTCATTAATAATATAACTTAAGAATGGACTCCAATGGAAATAGAGTGGTAATTTTAATATCATTTAAAAGTTTAGAGCAGGTAAGCTTTGTACTCAACATCCATTATCAATTAGGACAATCTTCAATCTCTCACAGACTTTTCCACAGGCCAATTTCATTTTGGAAATCCCTGAAATAAGAGTCCCTTCTCAGAGTGACAGCAAAAGACGATGACAAGGAGCTCCAGCATTCTCAGGAATGTAGACAGAACTTTGTCTTATAGGATTTTGCCGCGTGGCTCATGACCTCCCCGGGTTGAAGTATTGGTGCTGATGAATACTGCCTTTCTCCAGCACTGAGGGGAGCCTTGGAGGAGGCACAGAGAAAATATGGGACACACTCAAGGTTGGTTGTTGGGTAATATTATTACCAGGTGTGTAACTTTTGTTTATGCTGTATTTGTTTAACTCTGTGAAACTGTGTTACTGTGCCTGTCTAAAACACTTGATGGTCCTAATAAAGAGATGGATGGCCAATAGTGAAGCAGGAGCAAAGATAGGCAGGGCTGGCACGCAAAGAGTATAAATAGAAGATGAACTCTGTGACGAGGAGAACAAACAGCAAGAGAACAAGGAGAGGAGGGTAACAGGGGCCAGCCACCTAACCACTCAGCCAGCCATGGAGGAAGAAGGAAAGTAAGATACACAGAACTAGAGAAAGATAAAAGCTCAGAGACAAAAGGTAGTCAGGATAGTTTAAGTTAAGAAAAGCTGGCAAGAAACAAGACAAACTAAGGCCAGGTATTCATAACTAAGAATAAGTCTCCATGTAATTTATTTGTGAGCTGGGTGGTGGGTCCCTTAAACAGTCAAAAGAATAAACACCCACAACAGTCAGTGATCAGAAGTGTGGACAGTCGGGACTTTTTCTTATAGCTTCTGTCATTTCTTCCATCTTCAGAATGGAGTCAAATGCTGCTTGTGAAATGGAGTCACTAAGAGGAAGGTACCGTCTGATTAAAACACTATTTCACACAGTGTGGAGTAACTTAGAGCAGAATGTAGCTTGATTGCAACAATTAGGCAAATTCCCATTTCAGGGGTGAAGAGAGATGTAAGTATCACTAAAAACAAAAGACACATTTGGGGAGCACTGAAGGAAGAAATGGGGAGAAAGACAAATGTTCTCAGGAAGACAAGCATAGGCACGTCTTTCAAGGTGGAGCAGACCAAACAACGCGGAGAAGCCAAGAAGGCTGACTTGAAAATAGAGCAAGAAGGGAAACAATTAGTGACTCATTGATGCACTAATTAGAGCAAGCTGAGCGGAGATATCCGTTTTAGCTAGCGAAAGAGCAGGCAAGGGCATGGAAAGTGGCGTGGGCACATGAACTTTCAAACAGCTGGGCATTAAGAACCAGCGAGTGCTGAAGGCTGAGGGCAGAGGGGACCAGAAGCTTTATTTTTTTTAGCTGCATTCATTTTATTTGTAGGAAAGTTTTGCCTACATATATATATGAGTACCACATGTGTGCCTGATACCCAAGGAATTCAGAAGAGGGCATTGGAAATCCCCTGGGACTGGAAATGCAATAGTCATGAGTCACCCTGTATATGCTCGGAACTGGACCCAGGTACTCTGCAAGAGCAGCCAGTGCTCTCAATATTGAGCCATCTCTCCAGCCCTGAAACTAGATGTTAAAAACGAAAAGAGTGATATATTCCAATAGCTTTAATGGAGAATAATTTGGTCAGGAAGAGGGGTTAATATCAGAAAAATGTCTGTAGAGCATAGTAGAAAGATAACAAATGTGGGGGAGGGGGGTGACAAAGGACTAATGTGATGGCTTAGTTGGCCAAGTGGCTACCTTGCAAGCATGAGGACTTGTGTGTTTGGATCCCCAGTACACATGTAAAGGGAAACAAAAAAAGAAAGAAAGAAAGAAAGAAAGAAAGAAAGAAAGAAAGAAAGAAAGAAAGAAACTGAAAGAGAAAGAAAAGATAAAATAGTTGTGTGTGGTTCTGAGCACCTGAATCCTAGAACTGAGTGTGTGCTAGAGGGATGGAGATGACATCCCTACAGCTCACTGGTCAGCTGGTATAATTAATTAGTGAGTGACAGTTGTGAAGAATGATTGGAAAGAGGCACCTAATGCCTTTAACTTCTGGCCTTCACACATTCTCCCCTGTATGGTCACATTTACACATTTTTGTATACACATGTGCATACACACAAAATGTACACACAGACACACTAGTATAGATGGTCTTCAGTACTAAGTGAGACCCTTTCCTCTTGGGTCAGGGAGGAATGTATTAAGGGTACGTAGGTGGTAAAATAGGAAAGACACATTGGCCTGGGTTTCCATGGAAATGGGAGAGTTTGCTTTTGAGTAGAAAGCGGGAGAGAAGACTTCTGAGGCCCTGAGCTCATGAGTGAACCTTGGAGCAAGACCTGTGGACAAGGTCACAGAGAAGACAAAAGCACCAAGTGCAGCCCATTGGGGCTATAGGAGGATGTGCAGGGTGCAGTCATGGTTTTCTCCAGCCTTCTGGAACAATTCAAGGAGGTATGGCAGGACCTGTAAGGATGGATTCAGGATTAGTATTGGAGAGAAAACTTTAGGCTCCCAAAAAGGGAAGATGCCTGGAAACTTGAAACAGCCATCCAGCATGCTCTTCTAGCATTGCTGTAGTCATAAGACAAGCAGGTGTGGGGAAAATTACTAAGTAATACATCTTTTTCCTAGAACTTTATAAGCATAAGCAGTATCCCACACATTTTAGCATAAGCTCTAATACCCCCTCTCTACAATAAAAAAAAATGCTTTGGGCATGGGCTCCTGAAGATGTGTGTGTGTGTGTGTGTGTGTGTGTGTGTGTGTGTGTTGCTCTTGCATGTGAAGGCTGGAGGCCAACCTTGACTGTCATTTTTTAGGTATCACTTACCTTGTTTTTAAAGAACTATCTCTCATTGGCTCAAGCTTCACTTATTTGGCAGCTGGGGATTGGCATTAGAGCTCCAAGGTCTGCCTGTCTCCAACTCGCCAGTGCAGGGGTTGTAAGTACATGCCACCATACCTAGGTCCTTTGCATGGATTCTGTGCTCAAACTCACATCCTCACACATCAGCTGACATTCTTTCTTAGGTCATAGCACCAAATTCTGCTCATGTTTTTGTTCTAGTGTATGTTTATAATCTCCGTTGCTTGGTATGTTCAAACTTACTGATGCTTCTTCTCCCTCTCACCCAGAGCACATGCTTTCTGACTTTAGGACCTTTGAACATGCCTGTCCTGCCTCCTGTATAGATGTTTCTCCTTCTTCTGTCAAACTTTCCTGTAGTGGGGAGCAGCGAGATGCATTCCTGCCATCTGGATCCTGGCCGCCTGGCTAGCTTATGCCCCGAAATAATTACACGGAAACTGTATTCTTTTAACATTGCCTGGCCCATTATTTCCAGCCTCTTATTGTCTAATTCTCACATCTTGATTAACCCATTTCTAATAATCTGTGTAGCACCACAAAGTGGTGTCTTACCGGGAAAGATTCAGCATGTCTGACCTGGTGGCTGGCTCCATCACGTCTGTCTCAGAGAGGAGAGGCATGGCGATTGCTTGAGGTGGTTGCCTCACTTCCCTTCTTCCCAGCATTCTGTTCTGTCTACTCCACCTATCTAACTCCTGCCCTATCAAAAAAGCTAAGGCAGTTTCTTTATTAACCAATGAGAGTCCTCCATCACTTTCCATTTGTATTTCTACACTTTCAGCTCAAATATCTTCCCTGGCCCAAACATGTTATTCTCATGTCCATACAGCCCATCTATTGTCTACATAACACCCACTGTAAAAAGGACTTACTTTGTTTATTTGGCAAGATGATGGGGGAAACCTTGTCATCTACACTTCTACTCACACAGCTCACTTAGGGATTCCATAAATGTTTGTGACATAAATCAGGTAGCAATAATACCAATATATATCACAATATTTCTACACATTGGGCAACTTGTAGAATTTAATACATATTCCTAAGGTCAGTGATAATTCTTGTTTTCATTATACAAGTTACTGCAAAGTTATGGTGTTATTATGGAATTTGTCCAGTTATCTTCTTCCCTATTATTCTGTTCTCTTCTTTCTCCCCCAGCTCCCTTTCTCTTTCCCTTTTCTTCTCTTTTGTCTTGGTAATTCAATCTGCAACTTAACGCATGCTAAACATACATTCTGCAGCTAAGCTGTATCCCCCCTGGAGCTCTACCACGGAGCTCTATCTTTGCTGATGGCTTATGAGTGACTAAACTGGGATTTTTGAACTCTGGCTATGGTGACATAAGTTTGTGGGACTAACAACAATTCTTTCTGCCATGTGTTACACATATCCTATTGACCAGTGAGATCACAGCTGGTAAAGGAATCCCCAGGTTCTACATGGAGGGCGAAAAGAAATGACCCCTGAAACCTAGCCTCTGATTCTATGTGTGTATCATGGGCACACACAGACACATACACACATACAATAAAGAAATAAGTAAAATGCAATAAACTAAAAATAAACTAAATAATATTATATTGAGGTATCCAAACTCAAATGGTTCATATTCTAACCAAACACAACCATGTAAGTTTTAAAATGCATTCTTTTGGCTGTGGCGATAAAAGTCAGGGCTTTGCATACACTAGACAAGCACCAGGCCACGGAGGGAACACCGCCACTGCAAACCTCCAAAGTTTTACAACCCTGAAATTAGTTCTTGAGGTTTTTCTAAATCTGCACTCCATTTCCATAGCATTTTGAGTCCATTTCAGTACTGAGTTTAATTATTCAGAGAGCTTCCTGAGGCATCTTTTCCCTTCTGATTCACATCCCATCTCTCTGTGGGCCCCTATTAAAGAGATGCTGAGATATAAGCAATCAATGTGAAATATGTATTTTAATAGTGGTTTTGGCTGCATGGGAAATTCACAGAATTAGGAGAAAATGGAATCCTACCCTATGCACCATCTAGTCAAACTGGTATTTCATCAGCCTGGATATTTTATTCTTCCACAAGAACTCTGCGTCCCTGGAGCTGTTTTAATCTTGGCTCATTAAAAGTTAATATAATTTGGACTGGTGCTATTCATTCTGTTTTGGGCCACCTCATTTACCCAGTGCAGTCTGTGTTAACTCATCCTCACTCCACGTGAACACAGATGTATCCATTTTACCGCCACTCACAATCCAGGTGGGAGCAATCAATAGCTGGTTATTGATAAAAGATAATCCTTACAGAGTACTGATTCAGATGTCAGCTGCAAGATAGATGCCAATGATTTATTTGATAATTTGGGGATGTCAGGAGGTAATAGAGAGAGATTGCCCTGTTGTGGTCATTACCTAGCCCAGGGGAGAGTGCTTACCATTGAGCTGTGAAACTAGCAGAAACTTGAACCCTAGGCAAGCTCTGTAGTGGGATGACAGGAAGGCTAGGATAAGGGAGTTTCTTCATCATGCCTTGGAAAGGACTGATGTTTAGAGCCCCCATTAAAGAGTAAGATGGATCTTTTGCGTGTGTCCAAGTGTGAATGAATTATGAATATATATTTGCTCATGTGTGTGTGTGTGTAATGTGAAAGGATATGTGTATGAGTGTGTGCTAGTATGTGCATGCATTTGTGAATATGTGAGTGTGTATGAGAGTGTATAACCTGTGCCTGACTGGGAGGGTGTGTTGCCTGAGTGTATAAGTGTGCATGAGCATGTGTGAGCATATGTGGGCATGTGAGTGTGCCCATAGGTGTTTATGAGCATGTGAGTTGGGGGTGTGTGTGTATGCATGTGTGCATAAGTGTATAAGCCTATGGATGTGTGTGAGTTTATGAATGTGTGAGACTGTGCATGAGTCAGCATTTGCTACTGTGCATTTGAGTGTGAATGTATGGGTGTGTCTGAATATGTGAATGCATCTATGTGTGAATGACAATATGCCTGTGAATGACAGTGTTTGTAAGTGTGAATGTGGACATGGACATGCATACCTGTGAGTCACTGTCTTTGAATTGTGAGTGTGGGTATAAATTACACAAGCATGTGTAAATGTGTGAATGTGAGTCTGAGTGTGTAATTTTACACGGTTTTGTGCGTGTTTTCTTTGGGGTCATATTCAGGCCCCATGCTTGTGATGCCAGCACTTAACTGACTGAGCCCATCCCTTTCCCCAGGATATAATTCGTTATGGAAAGTTGTGACCTTGAGTGGTGGAATGGGAGTGATCTGGAAGTTAAAAGCAAGGAAGGATTATGGGAAGTGGTAACTTTCTATTGAGGACTGATACCCACTACTGTGGATGGCTGCAGGAGTAGGCTCTACCATTCTTATTGAGGCCCATAACCACAGTATTTATTCACATATTCTTGCACTAATACATTCTATCCAAACAATCCCCAAAGATCTTGTGACATACAGACACCTACTCCAGTAGGGATGCAGAAGTCTCAAAAGTGCTGAAACTGCCTTGCTTCTGGAAGTAATTGCAGTCTGGAGGTAATGATAAATCCCAATGGGATCACCTTGATGACAGAAGGGAGAAATGGGACTAAGTTGAGAATGGAGTGGAAAGATGTCAACAGATACAAAGAGACTTCAGATGTTGATCTTGAATGATGACACCGTCATACCTCCATTGTCTACCAAAAGTGGTGGTGAGGCAGGGGAGTGTTTTAGGAAACAAGGGCGGTTGTGGATGCTGTCCCAAGATCAGAGGCTCATGTAATAGGAAAATAATGGCATGTCAGCTGTTACCCTAAGAATTGGAAATGAGTCATGTAAGAGAATGGTATGAGATACTATATCTTCTCCTGCTCATGACAACTGTCCTCTAGTTTGACTACCAGCATGTGTATTAGGCAGCTCATAACCCCTGTGACTCCAGTTCTAGGGTATTCAAAACTGTCTTCTGCCTGGCTTCTGTGGTTAACTCCTTGTGTGCACACATGCATGCACACGCACATGCACACACACACACACACGCACACACACTCATTCAGTTACACATTCACACACTAAAAAGAGAGAGATTCAAGGAAAAACTAATAAGATTGAACATTGAGATCACTGATCAGTCTGAGAAGAGGCTGAGGCTTAGGTTAAAGTTGTTATGTGTCCGTATCTTCCAAGTGATTTGAATAAGACATGCCTGGAGTCTAGGCAGCAGTGAGTAGAATGGCTTAAGGGCAACTGAGCAAAATCTTAAAAGTACATTTTTCTCAGTTCTAATAGCAAAATCCCAATAAAATGAGCCCATAAAGAATGTATTTTATTTTCAACTAGCTTTGAAAATTTTTATTAGTTGCCTATACTGCATTTTGTTAAATATCTGCTTTATGCTAGTGGAAAATTATCAAATCCCCTTGTGTAAATGCTAATGGTTGTTTTAGCAGAATGCAGAAACATATTGGAAAGTTAGAAGGGGGAGGGTAATGTGGCATCATTGAGAGTTCTCCTGATCCCTACCAGAAGGAGATCTCACCCCACTAATTAGTAACAAAAATTTAATGGCACCAATATGTTTACAATAATTAGAAGAGGGTCAACAAATGGTGGCAATTGTCTCAACCATAGGTGGTTTATTGGTACTGGTTTAGGCATCTCTGTGGAGTTAGTTCTGCACATATATATGTGTATATATATATATGTGTGTGTGTGTGTGTGTGTGTATGTATATATATATGTGTGTATGTGTGTGTGTGATAGTTGAATAGTGATGGTGGTTAAGCCACATCTTGTCTGAGTATATTAATTCATTTATATTGTTTGAGATTCTCAAAACTGTGTGAGTATGGTATATGCATGTATGTGTGTGAATGTATGTATATATGGGTGTATGTGTATATTTGTGTGTATGTATATGTTTGTATTTCTCTGTGTGTGTTTGTGTGTATGTATGTGTGTGTGAGGATGGGTAGTACTTTGAGATAAACTCAATAAGCCATGTGTGCTAGCTACTGGGCTACATCCTCAGTTTTTCTTTTGCTTTATATTTTGAGACAGTGTCTTACTAAGCTGTCAACACTTGCTGTGAGCACATTCTGTAGCCAGAGGAGGCCATGAACTTGGAGCCCTCCTCTTTCAGTCTCCCAAACAGATGGTATTATAGGTCTGCACCACTGAAGCCAGAATCAGAATTCCTCATGACTCAAAAATTAAGGCAGTAACAATTGGTAGCCATTATTACTTTTTTAAAGTTCTGTTTGGAAAATTCTGAGGAAGAGAAATGATCACCCAACCATTAAAATTACATGTTCTTGAGTTAGTGGAGTGGAACCAGGGCTATAGGCCAAGAGCTTTGCTCTTAAGGGGCCAGTTCCTTGGGGTCTCCCATACTCTCTGTTCTGTTAGATGAAGTGAAAATCAGCAGTAGTCCTTTGGGGCATTTTCTGACTGAAGCCTGATGAGCAGCTCTCAGCAGCACCTCTCATTCCTACTGTTTTCTCCCCTCCCCTCATGTTGATGCTCATGGTCAGCTCATGGTTGATGCTAAATCCCAGCAGCTGCCAGAATCCTGCTGTGTTCCCAGTGACTGAGTCTCTGTAGGTTGTCTCTTACTTCTGGATTCAAGCATTTCTCCTTCCTCAGCCTCCCAGATAGGCTAATGCCACACATTTTCTCTCATATGTGTGTTTTGTTTGGAATAGTCACAAAGGTTAGGAAATTGGTAAGACACTATGCTGGGATAGGAATTGGGAGTGCTTTCTGGGAAAGGAGATAGACCACAGTGATATAAAGGGCCAAAGAGAAATGCTTTAAACATGAAGGGTTAAATTGGAGTAAAAGATGGAAGAGAATGGTTGATGAAGGAATACTAAGAGAGATAAATAAAAACGATCTTTTGGAAAAGTCATATGGAAGCCTACTATTGTAGAAGCTTCCTATATGTGCACACATATAGAAAGTGGTCAAATGGAGTTACACTGTTCTAATGGGTTGGCAAAACATTTACTAGATACCACAAGCTGATAAATACAAAGCTCAGTTTATTATTTGGAATGGGTTATTTCTTCTGTGGTTTTTGGGCAATGAGGTCCCATAGATCACCAAACATTACAGGCTACTTCCATTGTTCTTAGTTACCTTCCAGAATTTGATGATAGGACCTTATTGTTGAATACATAACATACTTAAATGTCACACAAAAAATTACTTCTCTGGATCTGAGTTACCTCTCTCAGAATTATTCCTACCTGTATTCACTTTCCTGAGAATTGTACTTTGGTTTTTCTAATATTTGAGTGATATTTCATTGTGTAATTGTTCCACATTTCTACTATTCATTCATTGGGTGTCACCTGGAAATTCCATCCTTACTGGCTACTTGTGATAATGCTGGAAGGCACTATACTTGTTACCAGAGAAGAAAGGGAATCACTATTCTTACTCAGCTGTGAACTCTACAAGTTACAAAGGTAAACCTGGCAAGACACATTATGTCCTGAGTCCTCGTGGTATAGGCTTTAACACTTAGAGATCATCTTGTCTTGGATATATCATTATTAGGTACCCAAAAGCCATGTTTGGCTATCCATTATTATCTTGGATAGTGTATTTGTAGATATTTTTATTTGTTCTCTTTATGCTTACATGAGTGTGTATGCCTGCATGTGGGGGCCAGAGATTGACTTTGAGTTTCTATCACTCTCAGTCACTCTCCACCTTAGTTCTTGAGACAGAATTTGTTGCTGAATCCGGAGCTCACTGCTTCAGCAAGGCTGCAGGCCAGTGTGATCCAGGGGTCTGCCTGTCTTACTTGTTTAGCTCCAGATTGCAGACCTGGACTGCCATTATTCTGACCTTTGTGTAATTGCTTGTGAAGCAAACTCTTTCCTATCTAATCCACTAATCCTTCTCCCCATACCAACTACTGTGCTTTATGTCTAGCCTATTATGACCCTTCTATGAAGGAAATTGTTTAAAAAATGCAGAAAAGGCTGCCCTGGGATGAAGACAGTGGGAAAGCACACTTTCTCACTAACCAGTCCTTGTTCTGAAATCCAGCGGATTACAGTCAACTGGACAGATAGGTAGGGACATAAATTATACAAGGTCAGTATTCACTTTCCCAACCTTCTTAGAAATATGATAAATCAGGAATATAAGCACAAAGATCTGTATTTCATGAGGGACCTTAGGTGTAGAAAAGTATAAAAAGAATCCAATGGCAAGAGAAATTAAAAATGGAAAGTAATTTTGAGTGTATGAAGTTCAGAAAGTCCTACAATGTTTAAGACTATAGGATTAGCAATTTTATTTGCACTATTATAATGGAAGAGAGGGAGGAATTTGAAAAATGATTAAGATTAAAAGAAGTATTTTTCATAATTGACAGATTATGCATACACCTTCATTGAATCAACCAATAATCACTGAGTACTCATCAAATGTATAGAGAAGTGATCATTTATTGGTGGTTGGTCAGGTACCACTCATGGTTCAAATACATACATGAGTGGAGCAATCCATTGTATCTATAGTTATAATCTTTATACAATGATCAAGATATCCAGTAGAGAAATGATGAGCACATGAACAAATTTGAAGAATAAAGAGGAAGCAGATATTCTGTTAGAAAGAAGTCTGTGGGATGGACGTAGAACATGCAGTATTTATGGCTCCTTTCCTGTTTGAACTCAGCTTGAGATGACTACAGCCATCAATAGTTGAAGCCACCATGAATGCCCTGATTACCTAGTTAACTGTCTTCTGCTCATATTTTTCAGCACATTGTAAACAGAAAAGCAAAACAAAAAATTTACAGTGATCTATGGGCCTTTTATGATCAGAGCCTAGAACCAGGAAGGTACCGACTTTTGGATAATTTTCAACCAGGATGACTGTTCATTTCTTTCTAACATTTAAAACAATGCTTTCATCAGATTCTTCCTGCCCCCAAGTGAGTCAGACTTTGTGTTTTCCTGGTTTAGCCTATTTCTTTGACATCTTGCTTCTTTAGGAGCAGATTCTCACACACTAGGACTAAAATCTTCTGGAATATTCAATATCTTGCAAGTGAAAAATATTAAGTTCTAACTCAATAGCTCATGAATGTGTCCAGTTATTAAGTGATAGACCCCTCTTGTGTCTTTTAGCAGGGCATTGAACTGATTTTAATACCATTTGTGCAAATTAGCAGCTCATGAACTCCTAAAATCACTTCTTGATTTCTTTCTTTTTGTCAGAGTGCTTCATGCATGAACTGCTCAGCTTTCGGAGGTTTCCATAGTGTAGAATACAGATTTACTGAGTCGGTTGCTATGCAAATCACATTGGTACTACCCAATGGTAATAACTCAGAAAGCAGATATAGTAGCTACATGGAAAGGAAATGGTCACTGTTATGCCTCATGCTGTACTCACTGGAGGCTATCTGTGGATGTCAGTTGAGGGATATTTCAGCTGAAAAGGGGGGGGGATTTATTGCTTTTAGATTGCCATCTTCCATCCATGAAGGTGGATTTTATGTTTCTCATGATATCTCGCTCCCAAAGATAACTTACTTACAATCCAAGCATAGTTCCTCTGATTACCTTGGGAAATATATCTGCAGATGTTGTGTTGAAACAGCTTCAGACCCAAGGTGCCATTTTTCAGTACATTAACAGTCTATCTTCTCTGAATGACATTATGTTACCTATAACTGTTTCTAGTGACATATTTGCATTATGCAAGGCAGTATTTTCCAAAGTGTCCCTGAGGTTTTATCCTAGAAAAATAGAGTTCCCAAGTCAAAGACATTGAAAACTACAGGCCCATATGTTTATTTATTCTAGGGCTTTTATCATGAGACTATAAAAGCTTAATCTGCAAGCTTTTGCTAAAAACATTTGATCAAAATCTCCACTTACATTATCTTCTCATCTTTTAACTTTAATCAGATGATGTTCTAGTTTGTTTTGTGTTGCTCTGATAGTAACATGTCCAAAAGGAACTTGGGGAAGAAAGAATTTATTTCATCTTACACTTTGCTATCTGTCATCAAGGGAAGCCAAGGCAGGAACTTAAGGCAAGAGCCTAGAGGCAGAAACTAAATCTGAGACCATGAAGGAATGTTGCTTAATGACTTACCCTGTTTCCTTTCTTCTACAGATGAGGCTTATCTGTTAAGGGATGGCACTGTCCACAGGATCTGGGCCCTCTTACATCAATTAGCATTAAGACAATACCTCACAGATGTGAGCAGAGGATAAACTAATCTTTAAAATTCTTCAATTGAAAAAAAATTCTTCAATTGAGGATCCCACTTTCCATTTGAATCTATATATGTGTCAATTTGGTAGCTGAAACTAAGTATGACAAATGAGGAACATTTTTATCTCTTTGTTTGACTGAAATTTATTAATTCAGATCTTGTAATATGGGCAATATTTGACTGTTACCCTACTGAAAACTGTCAACATTATATTTCTTAGGAGCTTAGCGTTAAAGCTTAGCTCTCAGAGTCATGAAGGGAGCCATGCTATCTAGATGCCTGTCTCCAGTCCTTTCTAATCTTCACCTTTAACATGAGGTGTTCCCCACATATATTCATATAATTTGTCTGTTCCTTTAGAGAACCCTGACTAATACAGCTAGAGTAGTTTATTAATAGGGTAGTACTTCCCCTGGATTATTATGCAGAAAATTACAAAGCTGGGAAAGTTCATATGACAAGGAATTTAGGGAAAGTGTCTTCCAGACAACAGTCAGAAAGACAAGAAGGTCCTAAAAGAATCTAGTCCCACCAACATCTCCATCAACTTAGAAGTGGATCCTTCCCAGTAGAGTCTTAAATTGAGACAACAGCACTGTTGGGATCCCGAATTTCTACTTATGGGGTTCTGAAGCAGGGGGCTCACCTTAGTGATAGTCAAACAAGAAGACAATGAATTGTGCTATTTAAAGCCATAATGCTCCCATGTGTTTTATTTTATGGCGAATATTTGGGAACATGGGCACAGTTATTTCTCTCCAAACTGCTTCCTGCTGAATGGGGACGCAGTTAATCAGATCTTTCATGGTGTAACCTGTGTGCCAGGTTCATCTCAGTCATCAGTTGGGTGAAGTAATTTTCCGAAGATGTTCACAGCAACCTTTCAGGAGCTCGTGGTCTATCATACCATATTGGGATATAAGCAATCCAAAGGGTTTCATTTTCTGTAAAAACAAAAGAAGAATCTCTTTTCCAAAGTATCATATCCTTAGATCCAAATTCTGAAGTCAAAGTATTTTCAAAATATCTATGTTGGATTAGTTCAGCAGCATTTATAAACAAATATCTTTTAGCAGCTGTTGCTTCTTCTTCAGCATTCAAACAATTCAAAGAGCATAATAGCATACAGTATCAAGATTCTCTGTGTATTTTCCATCTTTGTTCAGCTTTATTTTAACCTCTATTTTGTTTATTTTTCTTTTACTTTTTGAGACAGGTTCTCTGTATATCTCTGTCCTGGAATAACTCTGTAGACCAGGCTGTCCTTGAACTCTCAGAAATCTTGCTTCTGTCTCCCCAGTGCTGGGATTAAAGGTGTGCTCTACAATGCCTTGAACTCACAGAGATCTGTCTTGTCTCTGCCTCCCAGGCATTGGGATTAAAGGTGTGTGTTACCACACCTTGAAGTCACAGAGGTCAATCTACCTCTGCCTCCCAAGTGTTGGGATTAAAGGTGTATACTACTTTCTTTCTTCCTTTTTTTACCATAAGAACTTTAACCTTTAGCGTGCATATATATTTTTTATCTCTATTTATTTATTAGAGCACAAACAAAATATCACCATATTTCCTTTCTTGTCTAAAATAAAAAAGATTTTAGCTAATAGAAGAAAAACAATATACAATAAGTAAAATAACTATATACAATATATACAGGTAATAAAACATCAATAATGTCTATTAATAAAACAATGTTTTCATTAACAATTGAAAATTTCAAAAAAAAATGTTTCTTATCTTTTCTGTCTTGGTGAGTCCAAAATGTTGTACCTAATTCACTTTCTATTCTAATGTGCATTACCAAAATTATCTTTTTTTTTTTTTTTTTTTTTTTTTTTTTTTTTTTGGTTTTTCGAGACAGGGTTTCTCTGTAGCTTTGGAGCCTGTCCTGGAACTAGCTCTTGTAGACCAGGCTGGTCTCGAACTCACAGAGATCCGCCTGCCTCTGCCTCCTGAGTGCTGGGATTAAAGGCGTGCGCCACCGCCGCCCGGCCCAAAATTATCATTTAATGTCTCTTTTTTAATGTTGAGACATTATACTGATGGTGGAGGAGGACTGAGAAACCAAGGACAATGGCGATGAGCATGAACTCTACAGCATGGATGGGCTCACTGTGAGCCTTGTCAGTTTGGTTGCTCACCCTCCTGGACTTAGGGGGAGCTGGGAGGACCTTGGACTTAACATAGTGAAGGGAACCCTGATGGCTCTTTGGCTTGGAGAGGGGCAGAGTGGGGGTATGGGTGGAAGGGAGGGGAGGGAAGGGGAAAGAGGAGGGGAAGAGATGGAAATTTTTAATAAAAAAATGAGAAAAAAAAATTACTGAAAAGCATGCATATATTTTTAACACAGTGTAAATCATTTAGACGTTTTCTTTGTTTTTGAATATCTCTTTACTGTATCTCTCTCTTTTTCTGACCATCTGAGCCTTTAAATTACTGATCAATATGGGTAAGATTCAAGTCGCGGCTTTCCCTGCTACATCCATCCCATTCCTTAGCCATTCCTTAGCTTTCCAGCTTCATGGCGGAGGTGCCCGCTGTAGCTATTTTTTTTTTTTTTTTTTTTGGTTTTTCGAGACAGGGTTTCTCTGTGGCTTTAGAGCCTGTCCTGGAACTAGCTCTTGTAGACCAGGCTGGTCTCAAACTCACAGAGATCCGCCTGCCTCTGCCCCTAGCTATTTTTATTGCCACAATTCTATGGCTTTTCAAGGTCCCTGCCAGCAAGCAAGCTTCAGCAGTGTGCTTGCAAACCACACGGATTGCCTGCCTGAAAGAGTCAGAATTTGCCCTGGCAGGATGGCCCAGAACGCCAGCATTTTAAAACAGCACAACTTTTTTCCTGCTACAGCTGAAAACAAACAAGCATGAAGTCAGCTTTTATCAACGCCATTTAAGTGTTTCATAGCAGAACCTCTTAAAAGAGCTGCAGGGTTTTGCAGCTGAAGCTGAGTCAGGACGCCTCTCTTAGATGAGAGCCCTTGCCTCTAGGGAGCAGAGCCAGACCCGAGAAATTGCTGCTACCAAGAAAACATGCTTTACTCTATTGTTTCCCAAGCTTTCTCAAGCTTTCTGTGGATCCAATTATCCACGTTGGGCGCCATTCTGTAGTGAGGAGTAGATGGGCTGCGTCCAGCCACTCAGCTCCTGGTAATCCAGCTAGCTTTACCCTGAAATAATTACATGGAAACTGTATTCTTTTAAACACTGCCTGGCCCATTATTTTCAGCCTCTTACTCACATCTTGACTAACCCATATCTAATAATGTATGTAACACCACGAGCTGTGTCTTACCAGGAAAGTTTCAGCGTGTCTGGCCTGGCAGCTGGCTTCATTGCATCTCACTCCCTGAGGAGAGGCAAGGCAGTCTGAGTAACTTAGGAGAGGCATGGCATCTGACTGAGCCATCTACCTCACTTCCCTCTTCCTGTTCTGTCTACTCCGCCCACCTAAGGGCTGGCCAAGGCAGTTTCTTTATTAAAACAGAAGACCCTCTCACATCATGGTATATTAATTTAGATTTCCTTTGGACACATAGTCAAGAATGGTATACATTTGTCGTATTTTTTTGGTTTTTGAGAAATATCTACAGTGATTTCCACAATGATTGTAGGAGTTTGGAATCCCACCAGTAATGAATAAAAATTCCCATTCCTTGTTTCAATCTCCATGAGCCCTTGTGAGCCCTGCTTAGTTGGTTTGGTGAACCATGTTCTCCAGGAACCTTCCATCCCTATGACTTCTACAGTATTTCCTTCCCTTCTTCCACAGGGTCTCCCCATCTCTGAGGGGGAGAGACCCAACGGAGAACTCCTATTTAGGCTGTCTCTGAATAATCTCTGACTGTGGATCTCTGCACCTGCTCATATCTGATGCTGGATGATGCCTGGAGGAAACCTTTATGATAATGATTGGACAAATGATGGAGGAGTGTCTATGTGTTAATTTCATTGGTTAATAAAGAAACTGCCTCAGCCCTTTAATAGGTCAGAAAATTAGGTAGGCAGAGTAAACAGAACAGAATGCTGGGTAGAAGGCAGTGAGGCAGAGGCTTCAGGCAGTCGCCATAGGCAGTAGCCATAGTCAGTAGCCATGCTTCTCCTGGTAAGCAACCACCTCGTGGTGCTATATAGATTACTATATATGGGTTAAGCAAGATATGAAAATTAGCCAATAAGAGGCTAGTACTAATGGGCCAGGCAGTGTTTAAATGAATACAGTTTCCGTGTAATTATTTCGGGTGTAAAGCTAGCCAGGTGGCAGGACACAGCCCTGCTGCTCCTTCTACAGACAAAGCTGATCTATGAGTATAGCAGAATATCATTGGTAATCAATTCATTTATTCCTTTTCTTTCCCTTTGCTTCCCTCCTTTTTTCTTTTCTTTTCTTTTTTTTTCTTTTTCTTTTTTTCTTTTTCTTTTTTTTTTTTTTTTGCCAGTCTGTGTTTGGTTCTACTGTAGGCATCTGGGCTATTCAGTCTCCAGTTCCTGGCCATCCAGGCAATATAGGGCATGGTCTCCTTCCTGTGGGGTGGGCCTCAAAATAAACCCAACATAGGTTGGTCCCTTCTACATATTCTGTGCCACCATTGTTCAAGGACATCTTGCAGGCAGGACAGATTGCAGTTGGAAGGTTTTGTGACTGGATTGGTGTCCAGGTTTTTTTCCATAGTCTGCAGAGTTCCTTCACAAATCAAAGACACTACACTGTAGGGGTGAAGGCTCCAACCCTGCACCAGCTTGAACTCCCTGCATTCAGTGAAATGAATGTAAGTTGCCCCCAACAATGGGGCTCTGCTCCCAGGTTTCCAGAGGGTGTTCTTCTCTCCTAGTATTATCCTGGGATCTTTAGGAACTTCCACAGGACCTCCTCTACCAACAACTCACCTGAATGAAACTCAGGTCCACCACTGGAAGTCTTGCCTGGCTACAAAAGATGACCAGTTCATACTCTGTAGCCTCCATTGCTAGGAGTGCTCACTAGGGTTACCCTCAGTTCCAGTAAGTTTTCACTGCACTAAGTTCCACCCCTCTTACCCCAAATTCCAGCTTTCTCTTCCTGTATTCTCTCCCCACATTCTCTCCCTCCATCCCTCCACTTGATCCCTCCCATTTCCTTCCCCACTGGCACTCAGTCCACCAGCAGAATCTGTTGTTACCCTTCTGAGGGAGATCCATGCCCCCTCCATAGTTTTCCTCCTTACCCAGTCTCTCTGGGTCTGTGAATTATAGTTTGAGTATCATTACTTAACAGATAATATCCACTTATATGTAAATACATACCATATTTATCTTTCTGGATCTGGGTTATCGCACTCAGGATTTTTTTTTCAGTTGCATTCAGGGTCATTGCCTACAAACTTCATGATGTCATTTTTTAAACCACTGAGTAATATTCCATTGTGTAAATATACCACAATTTCTTTATCCATTCTGCATTTGAGAGACATATAGGTTGTTTTCAGTTTCTGGATATTATGAGGAAAGCCACAGTGAACACAGTTGAGTGAGTGTCCTTGTAATAGGATGGGGTGTCCTTTGGGTATAGGCCAAAGAGTCATATATCTGGGTCTTGAGGTAGATCAATTCCCAATTTTCTGAGGAACTGCATATTGATTTCCATAGTAGCTGTACAAGTTTGCACTCCCACCAGCAGTGGAGGAGGGTTTGCCTTGCTCCACATCCTCTCTGTGATAAACTGTCCCTTGGGTTATTATTATGTATCAAGAGTAAAATAATGTACTCTAGCTGGACAGACATGGTGACACACACATTAATCCCGGCAGAGGATTAATCAAAGGCAGAGGCAAGTAGATCACTGAATTTGAGGCCAGATTGGTTTACAGAGTGTGGAAAGCCATGGCTATACAGGGAAACCCCATCTCAAAAGAAATCAAAACCATGTGTACACACACACACACACACACATACACATATAGTCCCTCATGATCTGGACTTGAGGTCCCCAATGAGGTCCATTAAAATGATCATTCTCCATATACGGCTATGATAATTCGAGAACAATGTTTTAATCTATTTAAACTAAAATTTTATTATAAGTTAATGTATTTATATCTATTCTCTTTCCATTGTTCATCCATCATCCAGTTGAGGGTGTTGCCCATGGTTGTAATAGTTAGTCCCATTCACTGGTGGTTCTTTTCTGTAGTCACTATGAGAGTGGAATGGGAGAGTTCTGAACTGTTGCTTCTAGGATAAACACAGAGAGAGATGTTCAAGAGCTTCTATTCATTACATTTCCATCAATTGATCGATGCATAACTATGTATTATTTGTGTTGCTGTTTAGGTGTCATAAGTCACAAGTTGGGGTGACATCTATTGGGGTCTAGCCTTGACTGTGTTTGCACATTTCAGGGTAGGAGCATGTGGATTAGAATTATTAGACAAATGGAACAGAGGCATGAGAGAAATAAAAGATAAAAACACAGAATAGCACCAGAAGGGAAATTAAGTGAATATTGACATCTCTCACATTTATTTTTCACAAGCTTATATACTCCACTTCAAAAGGGGAGAGGGCAGGCAACAGACTTCATTAACATGATGCAAGGAATGGATGCAGACAACCACCCCCTGAAACCTCCTGCCAGTTTCCTCAAAAGAGCAAGAATAGGCTTGAATTCTCTGACCTTTGGTAAAGGTGGAACAGATCCACCTCTATAGTTAAAATAGTAATTAATCACACCCTAGGTCAGGACTTCTTATTTGTAGCTACACCTGTTGTTAGAACTTTGAAAGAACAAAAACAAAGCTTAAACTCATTGATCTTTAGTCAAGGTGGAACGGACTCACATCTGTGGGTCCTGGCATTTAGATGCCTGTTTAATCTGTATTGCTGACTAATACACATTGAGGTCATGGTAATAGCACTGTAGCTATATTTTATATAACTTCTGTATTTTCTCCAAGAGGCCCAGGACAGCTGTCTTGCACACTAGAACCCTGGAAAGAACAACAGGATCACTTTTTGGGATGAAACAGTCAATCCACCAATTAAAAAAAACCACGAAGATGTGAAGCACAGCACTAAATACACTGCTAGAAAGGAAATTTATCTATCTCGTATGAAAGCTAAAGAGGACAGGAGGAAGTGTTTTTTCCTTTATTTATTATTACTTTGTAAAATTTGCTCATGTGTATATGTGTGAGCATCAACCTGAGTGGTTTTATGTGCACCATGTGCATGCAGGGACTGTTGGAGGCCAGAGAAGAGCATAGGATCCCCTAGAACTTGTGAGTTACTCTGTGGATGCTGGGAACTGAGCTCAGGTCCCCTGCAGCAGCAGTAAGCACTCTAAATCATGTCTGTGAATGGTCCTAAGAACACTGTGAGGGTAGAGTTGGGGGCATGGATATTAGTAAGAAAAGTTTGAATCCATGAACAATGAAGGTAAACTGTATTTCCACCATTGGTCTAGTAGGAAATCCAGATTTTTCTGTCAGTTCATATCAAATCTAAAGATAGCCAGTCAACTCAAGGCCTTGGTGAAGAAATGGCATGCATGTGGATCTGAGATGTTCATAAACCCAAAGTTGCCTTTCTTGTATCGGACCAGTTTGTAGTTCTGCAATATCTGTAGTCAATCAGAGAAGAGAGTTAGGACAGGAACTCAAACACTGCAGGAAGCTTGAGGCAGGTACTGAAGCAGAAGCTCCAGAGGAGTGATGCTCAGTGGCTTGCACAGTCTGCTTTCTTATAATACCCAGGACCACCTAGCCAGGGGTAGTACCAATCATGGTGAGGTTGGCATGCCCAGCTCAATCAAGAAAATGCACCAGATGCTTGCCCACAGGTCAGTCTGTTAGGGCTCTTTTCTCAGTTGAGGTTCCATCTTCTCAAATGATACGAGCTTACGTCACGTTGGCATAAATTGAGCCAGCACATCATGGATAGAGACTATATCTCCCACGACTTATCCTCTAGTTGCTATAAGCATTCATTAAAAAGTTATTGAATCGAACCAATTCTTCCTTTCTCTGCTCACCTTCCTGCAGTTATGTCGTTAAACAATAAATTAATCAGAGCAACCCAAACTGATGACAAGAAAAGAGAAATAAATTACCCAGATAAATGGAGGGAGGTGTGGGTTTGCCTGCAATACCTAAATTACTTCCCCAGTTCCCATTTTATGTGGCATATGTTAGAGAGGCTTTAATTGAGCAGACTTTCTGTCACATTGCTACTAGCAGCACACCGGCTTTTATCTTGAGAGAGTGCAGTGGGAAGGTCACCGTCCTTGAGAGTTTTAACGTAAGGAAAGCTTCTATTGTTGTCAGATATGTGTATTAATTGGACAATTTCTCCCAGCCTTGATTACAAACCCCTGCTATGCTCTGAATAGATTTGTCTTAGAAACTACCTTGACAAGGTTTACAAATCAATTTTGCTTGCCGAGTTTGGGCTTTTGTTTGGAAAGGGGTTTTCCTGTTTTGCTCATTTTGTTCCTTCCTGGCACCAATCCCAGGCAGCATCTCGAGAACAATGCTACACCTAATTTGCTCTTGCAAATGAGAGCGATTAAAATAACTCAGCAGGAATGATGAAGGCTCTGGAATAATTTACAGGCCCAGAGTGAAGCCTAATAGCTCTGTTTATTCCTCTGTCATCTGACTTGGCAATGGCCTTGGTGTACAGGTGATAGGCACTTCCTACCTGCTTTGACCTGCCCTGTCTACCCTTCCCTGAGTTTCACAGATCCTGGGCTGATCCTCAGTGTTGGTGCAATAGGGATAGGTTATCTTTACCAAGAACACATATTTAGCCAAACAGTGGGGGCTTGCTTCTGAACTGGTGGCCTTGGTTCAAAAGGAAATGTGTGCACATTTATGTCCTCATGTGGGTGCTTGTGTGTGTGTGTGTGTGTGTACATGTCCAGAGAGAAGCACCATATAGTACAAGGTAGTGCTTCCACAGATGGGGCCTAATATTTTGATAGCTCTGAATTCCTACCTATTGGATTCTCACCTTTGTCTTATTTAAACCTGTTATTGAAACTGATGCCCATGAAAAGACATACAACAAAGAAGTTAAGCTTAGACTATCCTGGAAAAAAAATTAAATATCATTTGTCCTCTACCCCACCCCATATTTAGAACTCTTCCAATTTCAGGGTTTCTTCAAACCATCTTCACTTCTGGACAAGGCCAAGAGAAATGTGTCTTCATCAGATTTTGATGGATTGCCAGTGGCTGCTATGGATGACAACGGGTTATTGATCATCCCCCCCTCCCACATCGTCTTTCAGAGATTCTCTCAAATGTGCTTGTGAAAGGTCTGTGTATTAAGATGGAAGGACTGAACCTACCCTCTGAAATGTTTCTGAGATGTTGAGCTATAAATTATTGTGTCTTTCCCTTTGTGTTTTTTAAGTTGTAAAAATATAAGGAAAGGATAAATCAAGATTTTTCTCTCTGTGTGTATAGAATGAGTGTTTGTATGTGTGAGCATGCATATGTGTAGAAATCTGCAGGTGACATCAGGTGTCTTCCTCAATCATGCTCCACAATATTTTGTGAGGCAGTTTCTCTTGAACCCATGCTCACAAATTCTATCACGTCTAGATAAAGGGATAGATAGGTTGTCTCTATCTCTTAAGTGCTGAGATTACAGGTGGCCACTACAGGTCCTCAGCTTTTCTATGGATTCTGGGATTCTGAACTTTGGTCTTCACACTTTCAAAACAAGTACTTTATTCATTGAGCCATCTCTCCAGATGCCCATCATGTTTTTAATGAAGTAATTATCTGAAATAAGGTTTTCATGATTGACTTAGGGATAAATAGGGCTGTCATTTTTATAATGTAAGTATTTCATTATTATTTTCCATAGCAGTTGATTAGTGGCTTACCAGAAGTTTAGCAATTTTTGTTCAAGAGTTATCTTGGGTGAAGAAAACGAGGTCTATACCTAGTAAAAGTTCAATGAGAAGTTTCTCTTCTCCATGCTATGTATTCAATTCTAAATAAAATTGTCTTTATAGTATAAAAGTGGTAGCTAGACTCAATGGCAGTGAGATGCTGTGCTGTGGCTTGCTAAGGAAGGACAGTGACTCACATGCTAGAAGAATTAGACTGATTATTAATATGTGATACTCATTAGATTAAAGGGGAAAGTCCATTCATCATGGAATTCGAATATGATTTTAAAAATGCATGTTTTTCCCCCTGTGGTAGCCAGCAGTAAAATACATATCTTATGAGAAGGAGTCAGCATTTTTTAAAATTCATTTATTTATTATATATACAATTTTCTGCCTGCATGTATCCCTGTGGGCCAGAAGAAGGCATGAGATCTTATCTAGATATGGTTGTGAGCCACCATGTGGTTGCTGGAAATTGAACTCAGGACCTCTGGAAGAGCAGCAAGTGCTCTTATCCTCTGAGCCAGCTCACCAGCCCTAAGAAGGAGTTAGTTTTAACCTGTTGTTTAATGAAGATGTATCTGATGCTATTCTTTCTCCGTGTGCTTGAATATTCACTGAATTCTACAGTGAATGTTGTTGAGTAGCTCTAGCTAATAGCTGGCTTATTTGTAAATTCTCAGAGGTCCCTGGGTGGTTCTATAACAGGGAAAACTTTTGATTTCTTCTGTCATTTATATATAATTAGGCATTTAGTTCAAGTGCTCCAGTGAGCTTTCTAACCTCTAGTACTTGCCAACAGGTTCAACTGCATAAACTCAAGAGGTTGGCAGGATGCTTTGTTCACTGGAGTCAAGGCTGTGTAGACAGCTTCTTAGGAGTGATTCCTGCCCCACTCTCTCCAGGAAGCCTGTATCCCCTTCCTTATCTACTTGAACGCCATCTTATGGGACAATATTATTCTGCCTGATTTAACCTAGCTTTCCCAAAATAAAGACAATTGTTCTGCACCACTTCCAAAAAATGAACTATGGATGTTCTTGTTTTTAAAAAAGAATAAAAGAGGGGGAAGTGGTGCAGAACAATTGTCTATATTCTGTCAATTATGTTTTAAATAAATGCTGATTGGCCAGTAGCCAGGCAGGAAGTATAGGTGGGACAACCAGACAGGAAGTAGAGGTGGATTAAGGAGAACAGGAGAATCCTGGGAGGAAGGAAGATCTTCCTGCAGTCCTGACCAGACATGGAAGAAGCAGGATGTGACCTACCCTGCTGAAACAGGTACTGAGCCATGTGGCTAACATATACTAGAATAATGGGCTAATATAAGTTATAAGAGTTAATAAGAAGCCTGAGATAATGGGCCAATCAATTTATAACTAATGTAGACCTCTGTGTGATTTTCTTTGGGACTTAATGAATGCAAGGACTGGGCAGGACAGAAAACCTCAGTCAACAATGATGGATCAAAGGCTTGGCAACAAGTAGTAGGCACAGTGGCACGAGCAGGAAGTTGATGGCAATCCTCTTGAATCATAAGCATCAAGCAGACAAAGCCACTGAAAACTGTGTGAATCTTTTAAACTCTCAAAGTCAGCCTCCAGTGACATGCTTTCTCCAACAAGGCAACACCTCCTAAACCTCCCAAACAGCACCCCCAAATAGATACCAAGTGTTTGAACCCATGAGCTTATGGGACACACTTTTATTTCCACCACTGCAAGAGGAGAGCTTTATTTTTAGTTCATGGTTTCAGAGGTTTGAGTTTCTGGCCAAATCACCTATTGTTTTTATGTGTGTAATTTTAATAATAGAAGTATTTCATTTTTATTTTCCATAGCAATTGATTAGTACCTTACCTACCTCACTAGCAATTTAGTAACTTAATGTTGGCAATGTATCATGACAATGACATAATTTAGTATAGAAATTTCTGATAGCAATTTGGAAGTGAAAAATAGAAGTGACCAACATCTCACAATCCCTTTTGAAATCTTCTCCTCCATGAAAAATCATGCTTTTAGCAGACTTTATCTCTTAGAGTATCCACTTCCTTCCGATGGTAGTAAGGGTTTGGGACCATGCCTGTAATACATGGATTTTGGAAAACACTGTAGCCTATAATCCCTTCATCTCCCACCTATCAGTGCTGAGATTCTATAGCCATTTCAGACCTAATCCATCTCTTGATGTGGGAGCCACTGCTTTTGCAGGGCAAGGAATCATGTTTAGAGCCTACATCTTAAGTGAGATGGCAGGAATGGCTGGGACAATGGCTCTTGCTCTTTTTTTTATATTTACCCTTCAGAAGCTCTCTAGCTTTTTTATTCTCTCACTCTTTGGTGTCCTCTTTGTATCTTTATGATTGCTCTTATCCATTCCATTCAGTGGGGTTTATTGCTTGTTTTTAACCCCCTGCTAGTTTAACCTTTTTTTGTCTCTTTTTTATTCACTCAGTGACAAGAGACTCTTCTCTGGTGCCAGAGATACAGCTGTGACCAAAACAGTAGGCACTGGCAGGGAGTTTGTATTCAGAAGGAGTTGCTAGAATGTGGGCCAGGAATAAAGAATAAAGCATATTATATATTTTTTAAATGACAGCTGCTATGGGGGAATGAATGCAGAGAGGGCAGAGCGGCATAGTGGAATGGGATTGCAAGAGAGAGCAAGGCAGATGAGCAGATGCAACTGCCCAGGAAGAATGGGGGTGAAGTGCCAGTCTTAGAGTGTGTAAGGGTACGAGGTGCTCCTTGTCTGATGAGGCTTTGCCACCCATGTAATGTCCTAGATCTCTGGTGTAAAGCCAGAGCCTCCACTTCTACATTTCCCTGCTCCCTCAAGAGCAGGCTAATTTAACCTGTACTAACTCCTGATCCTGGGTAGGCTATTACACTTCAATCTGTGTCAAAACCTCTTCTCTTTTCTAAAGCTACTTCCAAAACCTAGTGTCATCTCTTGCTATACCCCCAAGATATTCTCTTTCTGACCAAATCCAGTCCTTCCCTCAACAATGGCTCCAACTGTGGAATAGAAATTTATATCTATCCAACCATCTCAGAGATGGAGATCTAAAAAGCACACGTGATGTTCTGTTTAATTTTTTTTTTAGCTCAGGGATTTAATATAACAAATTGCCCTCTATCTCATTTACAGCAACTAATATTCACCAACTTTCTCTTGAACAAAAGGGTAAGGTAAAACACTACTTTGGGGAGAAGTGAGAAGTGAAATTAGTTCCTGGGGTGCAATTATTAACAGCAAATCTAAGGCAATCACATAGCAAGAGGCAAGTCAAGCCCCAGTACTCAGAAAATAAGTTTATTGAAAAATGCAGTCTACGCTCTCTACCAGTCTCACCAGCGTGAGAAGAAAACAGTTTTGGATTCTCTCAAGGTTAAGAGAGAGCTTGGAAAAAATCCCTTTTGATCACATCCATTTAAGGACTCATATCATAAAACAAAGGGCTGATAAAGCAAAGCTATCATTAGCTCTTAAGGAGTGTCAGAGGGTCTCATTTAATCATTTAGTGTTATTAAGTAGAAATTAGGTTTCCATGGAGGCAGTGACTTCAGATTCGCAGGATTCTAATCCTCCTTTGCTCATCATTTTCCTCTTTAGGAAACAGAAAAGAACTGGAATCTTTTCTCGCTTCAAAAGCTGCAAACCCTTGAACCTAGTTTCTTCAGGGGAACAGGAAGGGCTGGTGCACTGACTGGTTGTCAGAATGAAAGAATACAAATTCATTGCTCTGATTCACTCACTGCTAGTGTTGAGGCGTGGTCTGGAATTTTGTATCCTGTGGCTCTGGGTTTTCCTACTGTATCATGGCAGGGATATCTGCCACAAATGATCTGCATAAGTGAAAATATGTGGGAAGAAGCAATGTCTTCTAGCTTGCTTCTGACACTGTGATAAAACACTGACTGAAACAAACTTGGATGGAAAGGGGAGGTTTTGTTTAAGCTTTTAGGGCAGAGTCCATCATCTAGGGAAGCCAGGACAGGAACTCAAGCAGGAACCTGGTGGCAGAAATTGAAGCAGAGACCATGAAGGGATGCTCCTTACTGACTTGTTTAACCTAGCTTGTTCTGCTGCCTTCTTTCTATTGCCCAGATCCACCTGCCTAGGGATGGTATCTCCCACATTGGATTGGACAATTCTACATTAATTAGCAAATATAAAAATGCCCTACAGATGTACCTGCAGGCAAATAGAATGGAGGCAGTTTCTCAATTTCTAGTTTGCGCATAGTGTCACAAACATAGTGTCACAGACCATCACAGAAACAGACATGTCACAGGTGAATTTGAGTGAGGAAAAGAGCGAGGATTCCTTTCCCCCTTTTTTCCTTGTCTGCTTTGGATCCTACTGTTCATAAGTTTTCTGCCACTGTAATGACATATTCGATGCAACCAAATCATAAAGAGGGATGTTATATTTGAACTCATGGTTTAAGGGTTTCATTCCATGACTGGTTCTCCCATAACATTGGAGCTTGTATTGGGGCAGTATATCATAGTTGGGCATTAGAGGAGGACATTCCAGCTCTTAGCCAAGATCAAACAAGGGGAAGAGACCAAAGTCCCAGAGTCCCCTTTCAGAGCCCATGCACCGTGACCCAAGACCTCCCATTGCATCTACCTCTTAATTCTTCCATCCGTTCAAATAGTACCAAGATGGAGACAAAGCCTTTAACAGAATAGACCTGCAGAGAACATATCAGAAACATACTGTAGTAATCTTCTTTCCAAATGCAATTTGTTGTAACCAGAAGCAAATCAGAATGTATTTTAACTCAGTTACCCCAAATGCAAGCCACAAGCTGTGTTCTCTCAACTTCTGTCACTTCTTGAGAATTTAATTGTTGCTCCAGAAACAATGACAGTATCATCATCATCCTGCAGTCAGAGGGAAGCTGAAAGTCAACAATAGGTGCATGCAGGAGCCAAGCCCCAGTGAGCTACATCTAACAAGACCTCTCATCCATGCAGCTGATTAGGTGATTGCATGAATACAATGTAGGAGAGAAAGCAGGGACATCAGAGATTCATACATCACAAGGAATATGTAAGACATTTAGCTATGTCCTTTACATGTAATTGAATTTTCATTTATGTTACCAAGAATTTTCCATCTTGGTTTTTCTTTCTCTTTCATTCTCTTCCTTCTCCATCTTTCCTCCATCCTCTTTCTTTCTCTCCCTTCCTTTCTTTCCCTCTCTATTTTCTTCCTTTTTGGTGCTTATTTAATAAGTACTTTCTTTGTCCCTTGTATTGTAGTTATTATTGCATAGTATAATATCAATATTACAGAAAAGCATTAATGCTTACTTTGAATAGTTTCCAATAACTAGCTCTCTTTGAAAATACAGTAGGCATTTTCCAAAGGGAAATGTGCCCGACTCCAGGCTACATACCTAAAGTCTAGCCCATCTTGATAAGCCATAGTAGAATCCCTGAGCCCTGAACTAGAGGTATTCAGCTTAGGAATCCTAACTCCTTCGGTCTTCTTGTATTCACTCAGGTGACTGGCTGTTAGTCTCACACAATTTCATAAGCATGTTTTCTTCAATACTGGTGTTTCAACCTAAGGTTTTATGTATACTAGGCAAGTGTTCTACCACTGAGTTATAGTCCTTGCCTCTGCTGCATTTTTAATACTTCTTAATTCTTAGAGAAAAACTTGTTTTGAGATGAGCCTGAGCTCTCCTGTTAGAACTGGTTCTCCCTTCAAGACCAACACTGAACCAATGTGCTGTAATTCATGGTTTCTGACAACCTTTACATTTGAACAGAGTTCTCATCTGGAGAATTTTCTGGGACTGGAATCCCTCCTTTCTTAGGCTCCTTCAGTCTCTGCTCCTTTCTCTGGGTTTTAGGTTCTCCCTGTTCCCATTCCCTCTCTCATGCCTGCCTCATTGTCAGTTCTCTCACTAGAGGTAAGAAGATTCTGGTGGTAAAATCTGAGTGACTCACCCGCACAGTTCCTGCAGACACTGTTACTGTGTGGGAGAGAAGAGTTGAGGGCTTCTTTTTCATTGGATTTTTAAAAAGTGGTTTTATTAATTCTTTGAGAATTCCATACAATGCATTTTGATAATATTCACCCCATTCCCCAACCCCTCGTGGATCCACCCTCCCTCTATACATAGCTAACTTCATCTCTCTCTCTCTCTTTCTCTTTCTCTCTCTCTCTCTCTCTCTCTCTCTCTCTCTCTCTCTCTCTCTCTCTCTCTCTCTCTCCTTCCCTCTCCCTCTCCCTCCCTCCATCTCTCTTGAGTCAAGTTTGTGTTGAGGGACTACTCCTGGGAATGGTGGCTGTCCTGGAGTATACACGGTTGAAAAAAACTGGTCCTCCAACTCCAATCAGTAATCAAATGTCAATAGTTCCTCAGCTAGGGAAGGGACTCCTGCCTACCATGCCTCTTCTGTTGACTGAGTTTTCTGTCCTGCCCAGTTCCTGCAATTGTTAAGTCCCAAAGAAATCACACAGAGGTCTACATTGGTTATAAACTAATTGGTCCATTAGCTCAGGATTCTTATTAACTCTTATAACTTATATAGCCCATTATTAGCCCATTATTCTTATCTGTGTTAGCCACATGGCTTAGTACCTTATTCAGCAGGGCAGTCACATCTGTGGTCGGGTCAGAACTGCAGATGAATGGGCTTCCTTCTTCCCAGAATTCTCCTGTTCTCCTTGTCCCGCCTCTACTTCCTGTCTGGTTATCCTGCCTATACTTCCTGCCTAGCTACTGGCCAATCAGTGTTTATTTAAAATATAATTGACAGAATATAGACCATTCTCTCACACCACTCTTCCATGTTGTATTTTTTTCTGACTTGAGCTTGTGCATGCTGTCACAATTACTGTGAGTTCATATGTACATTTGCACTTTTGTGTCTAGGAAACAGTTTCCTTGAAGTTATCCACCAGCTCTTGCTTTTACAATCTTTTCTTCTGCACAGATTCCTGGGCCTTCAGGAGAGGGACATAATATAAACATTCCACTTAGTGATAAACATTTCAAAGTATCTTATTCATATAAGATATGAATCAACTGCCCAACTGTATATTGGACAATTGTTGGTCTCTGTTACTGCCATCTACTGCAAGCAGAACTTTCTCTTATGAAGGTTGAGAGATGCACCAATCTATGGGTATAGTAATTAAGAGTTGTTTCATTACTACTTTCATTAGCAGCATAGTAGTAGTGCAGGTTTTCCTTAGATTTTATTTGTGCATACAAACACATATATTATAGGATCATGGTGCCTTGAAGAATAATAGACAATACAGCCCAACACCCTGATTTTACAAAATATAGTCTGAGGCCCTGGGGGATAAAATAAATTTCCTAAAACCAGATTATAGTTTCAGAGTTAGGAACCAAACCAATGATCTCTTGGCTGGCAACTAGATATTTACACAGAGACATGCTATCATGATGCCAATGGTATAGGATTGTTAACAAAGTTTCTCTTGAAAGTTTAATTACAAGACATTCCTCAGTAGTAGTTCATCTTTTTCTTAGAAGCACAGAACTTTAAGGAGGATGTGTGAGTTGCATCAGAGATGAAGGTGACCTTTCAGATCAGCCCTATTAACTCTGGTTCTAGAGTAAAAGTGAAATCAAGGCAACTAGATCCTTTCTTATTTTTTCTTATAGACCAGGGGTTGGTAAACTATAGCTTGCTTGCCAAAACCCCCAACCTGTGTCTTTTATAAACAAAGTTTTATTAGCACACAAGAATGCTCATTTATTTATACATCTGTGGCTGCTTTTGATCTACAACTGCAGAGCTGGCTAGTTGCCATGGAGATAGTATCACTTCAAGACTAAGCATCTTTATGATGTGGTTCTGCAGGCAATAGTTTTGCTGTGCTCTGACACAGAGAGGTGAGAATTCCAATTATGATTGTGATTACAGTCTTTGCGTTTCTCTTAGTCCATCTGTGCAGCCTCTGCCTTTGACTCTATCATGATTGTTTTGGATAATGAGAATTTAATTATACAATTTAAATCAATGCACAGAGTGAAAAGGTACTGGAAAGTTCAGGCGAGGTGAAAAGGATACACACAGTGCAAAATATAATTTATGCACGTTATAGAGAAGCAGAAATCAATACTATGTCTTATTTGTGTACATGTTCAATAAACATATTAAAATATACAAGAATGATAGTCACCAACTTTAGCACCCTGGTTATCTATACTTGAATGTGTGAGAAGGTAAAAAGGACAGAAGGAAGAAAATAAAATTTAATTCTACTATTGTTTATATTTGATCTTTATATCCTTGAGAATTGTATTATTTTCTGTACCTTGGTATGTTTTGTATGTTTTATAGTTACAGGTAAGAATTAAAATGAGCAGGCAGGCAACATCTTGTTTAAGTCACTTATTTTCTCTGAGTTTTATAGAACCCTAATCAGGAGGCTTTCTGTGATTCTTTAGGTCTTAGGTAGTGTTTTCTATTTCTGTGAAGAGACACCAAGACCAAGGCAACTTTTACAAAGAAAACATTTCATTGGGGTAGCTCACTTTCCAAGGTAAATCCATTATCATCATGATCAGAAGCATGGAAATGTGCAAGTATACATGGTGCTGGACCTGAGAGTGCTGTATCTTGCAGACAACAAGAAGTCTGCTGACTCAGTGGGTGATATCCTGAGCATAGGGTACTTTAAAGCCCGCCCTGACAGTGACATACTTCCTCCTGGAAGGCCATACCCACTCTAACAAAGTTACATATCCTTATAACGCCACTCCCTATGAGATTATGGAGGCCAACTACATTCATACCACCATACATGGTGAGATACTTATTCCTCCACTTGAAGAATGTACCACAATGGGCACCAAACATAGAGAGATACAGAGATCTCCTTAACACAGATATGCATGTATGTACATTGGACACACAGCACCTTAAGTACACTGTGGACATATATAGGTGAGTGCTGTGGTTTTAATGTGGGATTTTCCCCCCATGGCTTGTGTTTGTAAACTTCCTCCACAGATGGTGGCACTGTTTTGGAAGGTTGTGGACCCTGTGGAGACTTGCTGTAGGAAGTGGGATGGGCATGGAGTTTTTCTCAACTATTCCTACAGTCTGCTCTCTACTTACTAACTGTGGATGCCATGTAACCAATGCCATACTATTCACACAGCTGATGCCTCTGTTTCCTATTATGATGGACTATATCCACACAAACTTAAGCCGAAATAAACTGTTCCTCCTTTAAATTACTTCTTATTTGGTATTTGGTCCCAGCAACAAGAAAAATAACAAATACAGTGTAGTTGAAATTTTCTTTGGGCCACAAACAAAGTTCCAAATAAAGACACAGAGACTGATTATTAATTACATTATATTTTATTTTTTAAAATAAGATAAACTATTTTTTTCATTTTACATACCAATCCCGGTTCCTACTCCCTCCCCACCTCACATTCCCTCCACCTCACTCCCAACTCCACCCCATCCACTCCTCAGAGAGGGTAAGGCACATTGCTTTGGGGAAGGCCCAAGGTCCTCTATACAATATCTAGGCTGAGCAAGATATGCATCCAAAGAGAATGGGTTTCCAAAAAGCCAGTAGAAGCAGTATGGATAAATCCTGGAGCCACTGCCAGTGGCCTCGCAGTCTGCCCCAATCATACAACAGTCACCCACATTCAGAGGGTCTAGCTTGGACCTATGCTGGTTCCTTCACTGTCTGGCTGAAGTTGGTGAATGCCCATAAGTTCAGGTAGACTGTTTCAGTGGTGCCCCATTATGACCTTGACCTCTTTACTCATCTCATTTCCCCCACTCACCAACTGGACCTTGGAAGCTCAGCCCAAGGCTCTGCTGTGGGCCTCTGCCTCTATTTCCATCAGCTGCTAGATGACGTTTCTATGGTAACATTTAATTTATTCATGAATCTGACTACAGGGCAAGGGCAGTTCAGGCCCCCTCTTTTCTACAGCTTAGGGTCTTAGCTGGGGTCATCCTTGTGGATTCCTGCAAATTTCTAATTGTTGATTATGAATGTTCAGTCTTATCTTAGGCTTGTTCCACTAGCTCTTTTAACTTAATTTAACCTGTTTCTATTCATCTACCTTTTGCCTCAGGGATTTTTACTTTTCTTTCATTCTGTATGTCTTAATTTCCCACTTCCTCTGTCTGTCTGTCTGTCTGATCCCTGGTGTTTCTCAGGTGTCTGGTTTTTTTCCTCCTTCCACCTTCCCTCCCAAGCCTAAATTCCTCCTCTTCCTTACTTTTCCTGCCTGGAAGTTCTGCCTATACCCCTAGTCTCACTATCAGCCATTCAGCTTTTTATTAGACCAATCATGTGCCTTAGGCAAGCAAGGTAAAATAGCAACACATATTAATATAATTAAACAAATGCAACACATTTTATGTAGTTGAACAAATATTCTGCAACATAAGCAAAGACATCATATCTTATTCAAATCATATAAATCTGACTCCATAAAATGATCCAATAGCATTTTATATAACTGAAAAAATTCCACTGTGCATAACTAAGTGACTTTTCTGTCATCATTAAAAGTTCTCAGAAACTCAGCTTCTTAGATACAGTGCTATTTCATCATAATAGGACCTGCATTGTGCAGATGACAGGGCTGGTGGGATACATACATTTTGGGGGCATACAATTACAAAAGAGATTTCTGTGGACCTGGCGAGATCTTATTTTAACAAGGCACTCAAATTTGATGTTAACAAGCCATTATCCCCAAAGAGGTCAGAAAGTGTAATGGCTTCCAATAAGTGAATCTGAGAAATCTTTGTGACCTTGTAATACCAGGACTTCTTTATAGTGGTAGGTATAGATTTTTGGTTCTAAATAAAAGTGGAACTATGATAAAAGACAAGTTATAAAATTCACAATTAAGCTGATAGAAAGACTTTCCCTTTCTCTGTAAAATGAAGCCCTGAGGGTATAAATTGAAGGGGAAAATCCCCCCTCAGATTAATTGAGAATAAGGCTGGATCTAGTCATGTGGTAGTTGCCTAGCAACTGAACCTCATTTTTGGAAAGAAGATGAGGGTACTTCAGCCACTGGGTACCACTTAAGGAGCTATGTTGCCTGAAGGATGTGAAGAGGGGAAGTCTGCTCTTTTGGAAGTTTCTATTTAAAGATGCACAGGATTCATACTGAACGCTCCAATAGCTTTACTCTTTTAAGCCAGATTTAACAGGAAAATTCAGCTCAGTTGTCTGCTCTTCCATGAAGTTTTCCCTTACTGTCCCTTGGGATCTCCAGATTCTAGGCCATTTCTGCTCTCCTGGTTTCTTGCTTTACTCTATGCATTTTACTGCTGTGCATGGGTTTTAGTATCCTATAGACTTGATTGCTCATCTCTTTTTTTAGCTCAATCTGGTTGTGTGATTAGTGCATACTTTTCTTTATATCACCTATGGATATCCCAGTGCCTTATAGTTTGTAGGTGACCTCAAATTTAATGGATCAGTGAATGAATACATGGGTATATAGAGAAAAAATATATAAGCAAATTGAAGAGCCAATCAAACTTCTACGATCATGCTACCTGTAATATGGGCAGGTTTGATAACTCTTTGACAAGTACACATGTAATGAAATAACTGAACTATTTACAATTTGCTAGGAAATACTTTGCAATCAGCCTATGCTGAATCACGTTCTGGGAGTTTGCTTCTATTAAGTTGCCTTTCTTTATTTTCATTGTTCTGCCCTCCAGGCTGCCTAGGCAATTCTGGCTGGTTCCTGAAGTGAATTCAAGTCATTATGGAATTGGCCATGCTCTCCTATCCCTCAACAGGCATTCCTGCCTGCTTCTTCCTGCTTCTTGTACTTTGCCTGTAGCTTATTGCTCTGTTTATTATTACCCAGGTGCTTTCTCTCTTCCTTCATATTGGTGTGAAGTATTCTTTATCTTAGGTAGCACATGAAAGTTTTCTTGGGGAAACTCATGGTTCCCAGAGGCTGTTAAAATGTTTATTTATGACTGTAATAACTTTAGATCTACCCTGGATAATCCTTATAAAGGACATTATGCATAGGCTGTTTCCTGAAACACAGAGCTATAAAAGAAGCACCTTTGTCACATACAGGTCTTCACATGAAAGATACTAGAGGGATTTTGTTTTGATCAGGGTTTTGGCACAGGAAGCAGATGGCACACAGATTGTGTCTTTTTATTTTTAAAAGTTTTATTCTAATTTATTCTCTTTTTAAAAAACAATCTTAGTTTACATAGCAATTCCAGTTCTCTCTCCCTCATATTCTCCCACTCCATGAACCCTACACCCATCTACTTCTCAGAAAGGGTGAGGCCTCCCATGAGGAGTCAACAAAGTCTGTCATATCACTTGAGGCAGTACCAGAGCCCCCACCCCATATCTAGGCTGAGCAAAATATTCCTCCATAGCAAATGAGCTCCGAAGAGCCAGTTCATGCACTAGGGATAAATACTGGTTCCATTGCTAGTGGCTCCACAAACTGCCCATGCCACACAACTGTCACCTACATTCAGAGGGCCTAGTTAAGTCTTATGCTGGTTCTCCAGCTGTCAGACTGGGGTCAGTGAGCTCCTACTAGCTCTAATGAGCTGTTTCTGTGGGTATTTCCATTATGGTCTTGGCCCCTTTGTTCATAATATCACTTCTCTAGGAGTTCCACCCAGTGCTTAGCTGTGGATCTTTCTATCTGCTTCCATCAGTTACTGGATGAAAGTTCTATAATGACAATTAAGGTCATCATCCATCTGATTAGAGGGGAAGGGCAGTTTAGGTACCCTTTCCACTAATAGACCAAGCCAAGTTTTAGTAAATATAGTTTCTGTGTGATTATTTCAGATCTGGGTGGCCAGGAAATAAACAGTCTCTGCCTACAAAATGGCATGCCAATTTGCGGCAGCTACATCCACATAAAACTTGAGAAAGCTTGAAAAGGAATTCTAGATACACACACACACTCACACACACACACACAGGGAGAGAGAGAGAGAGAGAGAGAGAGAGAGAGAGAGAGAGAGAGAGAGAGAGAGAGAGAGAGTTAATCATGGCTTCATGGTAGTAGGATTTTGTCGGGTAGGCTCTGTTTGCTAGAAGCAAGCAGAGCAAGTTTCCTTTAAGAGAAGTCTTCTTGACTCAGCAGTAGCAACAAAAACTGTGCAGCTCCTTTAAGAATTTTTGTTGGTCCATGCTAGTTGCACAAACTACTCTGGCACTTTCAGGAAGCCAGGCACTTGAATGGGGTTTGAGGGCAGCATCCTGAAAGCTACTTGGTGGCAGCATGGGCCAGCTGTTTACCAGAGTTAAGGTGGTGAGTACAGCTCTCACCAGGTGGCCCCAGAACTGGCAGTAAATACACCTCCACCATAGTGAAAGGCTGAGAGAGGCAGAGTCAGCATCCAGGGCCACTGCACCAAGCTGCTTACCATTTTAAATGCCCTCCTGGTCAGAAAGTGATCATAGATACACAATAAAGACAGATTCAGATGGAAATAAGACTCTAAGTAGGTCTTAGTATGTTTAAAAAATGTATGTAAGCTTGAGAAAGAAAAAAGTACAGACAGTTACAAACAATACTTTTAAAAAAATAAAACAAAGTCTTTAAAGAGACAGTAAAAGGAATATAAAAGAGTACAGACAGTAATAGATTAAAAGAGCAAATAAAAATAAGGCAAATAAAGATGGAATATACACAGAGAATCTGGATTATATATATTATTGTGTTTTCTTTAAATTTTTTTACTGCAGAGAGACTTTTGTTTCTGGGGCTACTAAGCTAAACCAACATATATATTTCAAAGGTATCATGACTTTGAAATTCTAAGAATGTATTGCTTTGGAAAAGTGGTTCTAGTTTTATTTCCAAAGAGGATGAGACCCTGTGGATTTCTTTCAGACTACCATGGTTTGATAGACCAAGACCCCCTAAAAGGTCTCCATAACCCCCAGAAAATACTTTCCCCAACAAAAAGCAGGAAGCAGTTTGGAGAGAACTATGCCTAAATTCCTGGATATTGTTCACAACTGTTTGTTTTCATCTAAAGAGGGATATGATATAGAGATGAATACTTTGCATTGGTATAGATCTTGGTATATTGATATAAATTTAAGGTCAATTTTGTTATGTATTTCTGCTCTTGTTTAAGGTATTGTATTTGTGTGGCTCATTTAAAATGTAATATGTAGTTAAAATACAGATTAATAAATAAATATATATTAATTTATACTAATCAAACTTATAGTCATGTTAGGTGTTCTAAATGTGCAAAGATATATTTCAGATGGATAGGTAGTCTTCAAACCTTTCAAAGACTAGCAGAGTATGGCATTTAAAATGTCTTAAGAACTTAAGACTTTTTAAGACAATGATCCATATCTGCTCCTGGCAGTACCAATTGAGGATGATGGGCGTCAAAGAGACTCCTTATAGAGTTAGTCAACCATTTGACAAAAAAACAACTCTGCTCTTGCCTGGATTGCTTGATGTTATACTGTATGAATTGGGCATGCAAAACCCACATTAAAAATGACTGCTGAACTTGCCTAAAGGTTTTTCACGGTTACTGCTTCATGAAGAGTCTCCCAGAAATTCTGCAGGATACAGAAAAAACTGACTGACAAACTACCAATAGAGGCAAAACAGTCTTTCAAATTTCATGTTCCATAGAAAAGCTTTCTGGATACTAAGGGCTTGTAGGCTGATGATGGATGCCCCAATATTACAGAAGAACTTTGGGTGACTATCCAGGCAACAAGATGTCTCTGTCAGTTCTAAAGTTTGGAAATTGCTTACAATGCATTCCTGTTTACTTAGGTAATATTATATCCTTCTGGGGTTTGTGGTGAAGTTGAAGACAGATAGCTATAGTTTTACTTAATTATAATAAAAGATAAATTAGATATGAAGCTTTAGACTCATAAAAATATTTTAAGTGTAATTCATGTTTGATTCCTGTTTTGTATATGTAACTTTACTATGTAAAAGTTAAAACCTTCCTTTTTATTTAGACAGAAAAGAGGAGAGGTTGTGGGATTCCCTTCTGTATGCCTTGAATGTATTTTATTACCATTGGTTAATAAAGAAGCTGCTTCATCCTATAACAGGGCAGAATATAGCCAGGCAGAGAGAGAGAGAGAGAGAGAGAGAGAGAGAGAGAGAGAGAGAGAGAGAGAGGGAGGGAGAGGGAGAGAAGAAAGAGAGAGGGGGGAGTAGGTAGAGTAAAAAAGACTCCATGTAGCTGCTGAAGGAGACGGAAAGAGAGAGAGAAAGAGAGAGAGAGAGAGAGAGAGAGAGAGAGAGAGAGAGAGAGAGAGAGAGGGAGAGAGAGAGGGAGAGAGAGAGACGGAGAGAGAGAGGGAGAGAGAGAGACGGAGAGAGAGAGAGGGAGAGAGAGAGAGGGAGAGAGAGAGAGGGAGAGAGAGAGGGAGTGGGAGGGGGGGAGTAGGTAGAGTAAAAAAAACTCCATGTAGCTGCTGAAGGAGATGGAGAGAGAGAGAGAGAGAGAGAGAGAGAGAGAGAGAGAGTAGGTAGAATAAAAAAGACTCCATGTAGTTGCTGAAGGAGACAGATGCCAGAACGTTACCTGGTAAGTCACAGCCTTGTGATGATACACAGAATAATAGAAATGGGTTAATTTAAGATGTAAGAGTTAGTTAATAAGAAGCCTAAATAATAGGCCAAGCAATGTTTGAATTAATAGTTTTTGTGTGATTATTTCAGGTCTGGGCATCTGGGAAATGAATGAACAGTTTCTGCCTACAGAAAAGGTTTATTTCATGTTGCATCATACAGTCCATCATTAAGGGAAGTCAGGCAGTAACTCAAACAGGACCTAATAGGTAGGAGTTGAAGCAGGCATCATGGATGAACATTTCTTTCTAATGTGGTCCCTACAGTTCACTCAGCTTATTTTCTTACACAACCCAGCTTTACCTATCCATGGTTAGCACTATCCACTGTTATTTGTGCCTTCTCACATCACCATTATTCCATCATCCAGGAATCAAAGGAAGAAAAAGTGAATTTGAAAACATGACCCTTCAGTGTTATTCCTGTGGTATCAGCAAGGATTCTTTCAGGCATTTCTCCCCACAGTTATCACTCTATTCTAAGTTTTGGCAAATATGCCTCTATATCTCCTTGCAATGATTATTTTTTCTGTTAAATTGATACAAGCTTGGGTAATCAGGGAAAAGAGAAACTCAATTGAAAAAAATCTCCATTTGCTTGACCCTTGGACAATTTTTGGAATAATGGGGCCAAGTTTATTCATTTAATAGATACTTTGGATGAAACCAACCTAGAAGCTTTTGTTAGCTCTTATATCTTCATCTTCAACTATATCTACCCTTAATAGAAATGAAGCCATGAAGAATATTAATAAAAACTCAGTCAGTAATTGAGGTTCAACCTGAAGACCTGAAAGGCATAACAGCCAGCCACAGGCTCCTCAGTCTGAAAAGGCAATTCTGCCTCCCAGAATCTCAGAATGAGACCGTGTCTCTGAGAGTTATCTCCCCCCATCCTATACACTTTTCTAGGGCTGGCATTAAAGGTGTGCACCACTGGGATTAAAGATGTGTGTCATTGTGGCAACTGGGATTAAAGGTGCATGTCATTGTGGCTACTGGGATTAAAGATGTGTGTTACCATAATCTGGTCTATAAGACTGACCAGTGGGACTGTTTTACTCTCAGATTTTCAGGAAGTCGTTATTTATTAAAATATAACTGAAATACCCCTACATTTCCCCTTTTTGTCTACAATAAAAAAGAAGGCTATAACTAATATAGGAAAACTATATATAATAACTACAATGAATATATACAATATATAGACAATAAATACATCAATAAAGTCTAGTCCATTTGCATTTGATAAATTCAGATCTATTCTAATTGGTGAGTCCAAAGTCTTATAATTAATTTACTTTCTATCATAACTTTCTTTCTGTGTCTGTTGAACTATAACTACCTAATCTTCAACTTCCTCAGAGAGAGACCCAAGAGAAATAATATTAACTGAGTAAGAAAAAGGTGCAAGCAAGTGATTTCCAAAACACATCTGGCTGCCTGGACAGTCATCCAAAAATCCACTGCAATGTTGGGGCTTCCATCTTTGGCCTACAGGCATAGCATATTTGACAGACCTTTCTGTGAAGCAGTTTATTTTGTGCCCTGCTTGCCTATTTAGGACAGCATAATGTCAGCAGTCAAGGCAGGGGCATTTTCTTGCACAATGGCTTATTTTGTCACAAAGAAAGTAAACTCCATGTGGAATTTCTTCAATGTCCATGATGGTCTTCGAAGAAGATTAGTGCTGCCAGGAGCAGACATGTCTCATTGTCATTAAAAAGAAGAACTTAGGTTATTAAAGCAACTCAAATGCCATATTCTGTGGATCTCTGAAGTGTTTGAAGATGACCTATCTATCTAAATTATATCTTTGTTTGGCCTTAAAAACATACCTAAAGTGACTACAAGTTAGATTATACTAGGTGATTAACAACTAATCTATATTTCTTTATTATTCTAAACAGTTGATAATAATAATTTTCAAGGACTAGAAATTTATATTACATTGTTAAATGGGCTGTATAGGTATAATACCTTGAACAAGATTAGAAATGTATGTACAATATATTTTAACAAAGTTATTTTCAAATTTGTATCAATACACAAAATTTGTATATAATATACAAAAGTAAAATCAATGTAAAACATTTAAAACTAATAGTTGTTTTAAAAGGTAGATTACTGAATCTACCTTTTTATCTTACCATATCTATATCATCTTTTTTCTTTTCAGAATATATTCAATAATTTACCTTTCTATCTTATCATATTTATATCTCCTTTTTCTTTTCCTTTATTTCCCTCCCTCCCTTCCTGCCTGCCTGCCTTCCTCTATTCTTTCCTTCTGCCTTCCTTCCTTCCTTTCTTTCTTCCTTCCTTCCTTCCTTCCTTTCTTTTTTTTGGTTTTTTGAGGCAGGGTTTCTCAGTAGCTGTGGAGCCCATCCTTCAACTTGCTGTATAGACCAGGCTGACATTGAACTTAGCAATCACCTGATTCTGCCTTCTGAGTTCTAGAATTAAAGGCATGCACCACCACTGTCTGGCCTCCATTTTTTTTCGAAACAAGAACCTTGAATCTAATTTTGTTTGTTTAGCGTTTTTTCCTGACCATTTTCCATAACAACTTGTAACCAACATATTAAACAGAAACAAACATACATAATCCATTTTTTTGGCAATGTGGGAGTAGTTTTCTAGGCTACTTCCTGCTGATTGGGAGCACTGATAATCTTATGGAGACCCAAAGAAAATTTAGGATTATGGTCAAGTCCTTACTGGATTATTCTGTGAGGCTGGATCATTTTAGCCAAAACTGAAATGCCACTACAAAGTCAAATTTATAAGTTAATGAAATGATGGCCTCCACATGAAAGCTTTTGGTGCTTGGAATTCTGGATACCACTGGAGTCAGACATTCCTGTTTTAGAATCAAACTGTTCTGGTTGGTGTGGTCTGTGCCTCTTTGGCATAACTAAGCTGGGTTGGGGACAGGACCTAGCAGCAGTAGGGCCAGGTACGAGCTGGGATGTTGTTGGCTTGAGAAAGGGGAGAGAATATAGTGAGGGTTACAGTTCCACTGGTAGGCAGTTCATTCAGCCATTCTGGCTTGTGTGTCTTGGGTCTGCTTGGTGGAGGTCTTCTGGGGCTGGGGAGAAGGTCAGAATCAAACAGTTATTTCTTTTTTTTTTTTTGGTTTTTTCGAGACAGGGTTTTCCTGTAGTTTCTAGAGCCTGTCCTGGAACTAGCTCTTGTAGACCAGGCTGGCCTCGAACTCAGAGATCCGCCTGCCTCTGCCTCCCGAGTGCTGGGATTAAAGGCGTGTGCCACCACTGCCCGGCCAAACGGTTATTTCTTGATTGACACTTGGTGGGACACTTCATCTTTCTCAACCTCTCTGAAGGTAAAGATGTTTCTACTTCATAAAGATTTGATGGAGACAGAACTTGATAACATAAACAATGTGTTTTGCTCTTGATGATGGCTCATATTGTTGCCTGTTGCTTTCAAGACTGGACTGGAGGCAATAATGGGAAGGAAATGAATTCTGGCTTTCTATCCCCTTTGGTTGCTACCCATTCTGACTTGGTACTTTTTGCCTAGATATTATGTCATTCATTCTGTTTTCACAATTTGAAATATTTAATTTCAATTCCTCGTCTGTGCTATTACTTCTTTGAAACTATTTTTCTCCTTTACATAAGTGGTTTGCAATCTCTGTAGGTTCCTCTTCTTATTTTCAAAAGAAATGAACTGCCTTAGGCTTGTTTAGAAATTCAAGGTTAAATTGAAATAAAGGAGAGAACATACTTATTGGTGAAGAGCAAATGTTCCCTGTGTGACTCTAATTGCTGTGGTCATTACTGTTGATGTTACTGTACCTACTGTCTTTGGTTTTTTTAATTGAATCATGTCTTCCCAAGAACATAATGATCAATAGACTATTCCTGTTTCTCGTTCTCTTACAGTATCTGATGTGATTAGGCCAACCAGAGGGATAATCTATAAGGGATAAATGAGCAGCTTCACTCTAGAGCCTCAGTCTTTAGGCTTCTGTCCCCTGGGAACAGAGGGATGGATGATAACTTTTCTTTCATTTCTTTATGATTTCCCTGTGCATGAAGCAGCAAAACTGTTATTTACCATCCATTCCATTGCTATTCTTTTGAAAACTTGCCTGACTCAGTTATAAGTTTTAAAATTTGGTTGGGGTTTGTTGAAGGATTGGCAGAGGGCCACTTCCCACCACCCTGCTAGCTTTACCCAAAATAATTACATGGAAACTGTATTCATTTAAACACTGCCTGGCCTATTAGCTCTAGCCTCTTATTGGCTAATTCTCACATCTTGCTTAACCCATTTCTGTTAATGTGTATAGCACCACGAGATGGTAGCTTACTGGGAAGATCCTAACCTGTGTCTGACTCAGAGAGGAGAGTCATGGCAACTGCCTGAGGCATCTGCCTGACTCTGCTTTCTTTCTCCCACCATTCTGCTCTGTCTACTCTGCCTACCTAATTTTCTGTCCTATTAAAGGGCCAAGGCAGTTTCTTTATTAACCAATGAAAGTAACACATAGACAGATGACCCTCCTCCATCAGAGGTTCCCTTAAAACTTTATCTCTGAGTATTAGAATTGTAAACATGAAGTCTACAGCAAGAATGCTGAATTTGTTAGGATTCAGTTCAACTACACATGACAAATAACAGGCTCAAATTGCAGTGGCTTGGTATGACAATCAAGATGCCCAGTGGTTGACAGTTGAAAGCTAGTAAGCTACCTATTTATTTGTCTAGGACATAGATCTATTATGTCTTTATGCTCTTTCAACTTTTCTGAGACCTCCACCCTAATGGTTGACCCATAACCTCAACTGACTAAATGAATACATTATGTCATTCCTTCCCTAGGCATACATAATCTGTAAGGACACCCAAGAGACATTTTTGAATAATCCAAGCTTCCTAGAAGAAACCCACAACCATCCAAGAAACCTCACAGATGCAAGGACAGCCTGACTGCCTAGAAGAAGCTCAGATCACTTAAACTGCCAAAAAGAGACATGGCCAAACCTTCTGTACTACCTTCAAGTTGTGCAATTTGCTCCAGATTTACAGATTCCATGATCTAGGACCATGATACGGCCAACGGTTATGATGCAGCTGTTTATGAGTCATTTCTGTTTCTGTGAAGAACCCCTCAGCTTTATTCTTCTAAGTAGCCCATGTAAAATTTATTGGTTCACCATACTGGGCTTTGGTGATATCTTTTGGTTTGTTGTTAATTTCCTATCTGGGATGAGTAGATGTGTGTTCACATCTCCCTCGTAATAGTCCCACACAACAGCAGGCATTGGCATTCTATTTGGATCCTTAGACTTTTGTTTGAGGTAGAAACACATCTACTTCTCCATTCCTGAAATATGAGATCTGGATATTAGCTATACCTGTTGACAATAACCTTGAGAGAACAGAAGTCTCTGACCAGAATGTAGGTGGAACCTTTGTTTGAGGTAGAAACACAATAACCTTGAAGGAATTAAGGTAAGTTCCAAATCTCTGACCTTTGGTCAATGTGAAAAATAGGCTCACATTTTCAGTTCTCCACACAGACTTTATCATGGGGTGCTCAGTCCCATTGATTACATCTACAGGACAACTTCTGCACCTAAGATTCAGGAAATATAATGAAAACAAGGAGTAAAAAGCTCTAAGAGCAAAAGGACCAGGAAATCTGGTATGAGATTGTTCAATCTTTCAGATAGGGCATGAAAGTTCTTACCCATGATAACTCAACAATATGATCCCCTCAATAAGACCTGACCAAGTACAACAACAATAGATATACTAACATGGAAAGGGAAAGCCTCTCATAGCTGCACATATAAATATAGAGCTTCACACAACTAATGAATGCTGAGAGTAAGAGAAATAATCTTCCCCAGGCATGAGCCCTTAGCTGGGCTGGAATCTAACCAGTTGGTCAGCCCTGAAGTCATATAAGTGCAAGTCACAATACATGAACTTAGAAAATTGCATTTATATACTTATACATTTATATATACAGTATTATATAATATGTATTATATAATATACATATATGTAACAATAACAGTTGAATAAAAAGAAGACATAAGTTTGAGGAGGACAGGAGGGAGGAAGGGGAAAGGGATAAATGTAATTATATTTTAATTTCAAAATATTTTTAAAAACAAAACACTATGTACAAAAATTAAAAAATTATATGGAATTCTTAAAGACTAATAAAAATGAGAAAAAAAAATAAAAAAAGAACAAAGAGCATAGAAGACAACACTTCCCAACTTGAGAGTGTAGGATTTCTAATCATAACATGTAAAACTTGGCTATAGTCAGTGAAAAGCTGACTTTAGGTTATGTGGACCATCTTGGAAATCCTTGTATGTGCAGGTTCATTCAGATACTCATCTGGCAACAATAAAGCACCAGCCTTGGGGTCTGCCCTTTAGGGATCTCTGGGACAGCAGGGAGTGCTATCACAGTCTCAATGTTGATAACAGTCTGGACTTGATCCGGTGTCCTCACTCTTATGAGACTTTTCTGATAACACCCTGAAGAATTAAGTTGCTAACACTAATCATTTAGTGGTGGTACATACTAGCTGTCTCTCTGCTAACAGTTTTGCATTCTTCCTGGTGACTATTTGCTGAGCAAGGATCCCCACAGTTTGGAATCAGCAGTAACAACCTACATTTCCTACCTCTCTCTCTCTCTCTCTCTCTCTCTCTCTCCTTTATGTGTGTGTTTATGTGTATTTATGTGTATATGTCTATGTGTGTACACATGTACACATGGACAGTGAAGGCAGTGATCAATTGATTATCTTCCTTAATTGTTCTCAATTTTATTTTTGAGGCAGGAACTCTTAGTGAACAGGAGCTCATTGATTCAGCTAGACCAGCTGGCCTGGAAGCCTCCAGAGTCCTCCTGTCTTTGTCTCCTTAGTGTTTAGATTACAGCATGTGTGGTGGCCATGTTTAGCTTTCTTCCTGGGTGCCAATGATCTAAACTCAGTTCTGAATGCTCGTACAGCAAGTACTTTGCCCACTGAGCCTTCTCTCCAGTCTTAAATCACATCACTGTCTGCATAGTATTTACATCCAAGGAGCAACACCACTTGGTTTATGTAGCCACTCCCACCAGCTTGGATACTATCATCCTTGAAGCCTTGAACCTGTATATCTCATCTGGCCCATCTCTCTTCCATTAGTGTCATCTCTATGTTTTTTCATGGATTTTAAATATGCTTTTTATTGCTAGAAGTGGATTATACCCTGTAGAAAAACATGCTGCTTCAGGGCAGTCGTTTGATGTCCTTTATCTTATAAGAGACATTTAAGATGAGCTTTTCTTACTTCAGATGTTAATTTAGTTTAATCACTGAAAAATCATTCTCCCAAATTCTTTTTTTACCTACACATGGTACTGGACTCTGAATGTCACTGGGAGGGATGGGATTACTGGTTAATCAAAGATATCTTAGTGTTTGACACTTTTATCATGGAATTCTCTTGTTCTGCCTGTAATCATCGAGAGAAGAAAAGAGAGCTCAGAAATTAAAAGTAGTCACTTTGAGTTATTTCGACACCATTTGGGGGAAAGGAGAATATTTATTTTTCCTCAGAAAGTTTAGCAAAATGATGTTATTTTTATTTATCACCACAGGGTTCCAAGCAGCATCTTGTCTAATTATGCTAATTGAATTATTCCCATTACTCATGAGTTAATATTGTCTTACCCTGTGTTTCTAGCTCATTAACTAATAACCAAAATTTAAGTAATTAAGGTATTTAGAAAACGAACTCATGTCAATCCTGGTTTTCTTTGAGTGGTTAGATAGGAAACATTTATCCCTTGGTTCTTATTGCCTTCTTGGTGGTAGCTGCATCCTCACAGGCCCTTCTAGTTTTTCACATTATGGGTCCTGTGGGCTCTTTACCATTAGCTACTATAACTTATAAACACAATATTAGGGTAGTAAAAGAGGAAGAAAGGCCTATATGTCTCCCTTGTGCAGCTATGCTTATCTGTTTGCTTGCCTTCTCAGCATTTCATACACAAAGATTAAGCATATTTTATATACCCTAAGTATATTTTATATACCTTGGACTCCAGAAGCATCTATGAAACAGTAAGTGTAAGCCCCTTAGAGCTCTATCATAATTCTGTCTCCAGAAGACTTTATCAGTTAAGGTATCTAGAAATCCACAGGGAAGGCTTCACAATCCCACAAGTCGATCTACTCTCCAAGCCTGCCAACTTTCTGGCTTTGTTGTCTAGTCTCCTAAACTTATAAAACATAAAAAATCATTATCAAACTCATTCATAGTCATTGTATGTATGAATGAGGCTCAATGTGGAAATATGAGTCTTAAATACGATATGCAGCAACCAAATCAAGGCAATTAGTATTTTTTCTTGTATGTTTCATTTCTTTGTATGGAAAGCTTCTAGTGCTTCTTTTATAATGATTATTATACTATATAACATATTATTATGAACTATTTTGAGTTTACTGTGCCCTAAACCCTACTCTCTAGTGACACTGTTTCATGCTGCAATTATGAAATCATCTTTTGGTCTGCATGCATGAGTGGCAACATATGGTCTTTGTTTTTCTGCATCTGGCTTATTTCATTTACATGATGTCTATCCAGGTCCATCCATGCTACTGCAAATGGCAGGGTTTCCTCCTTTGTTACACTGGGAATAATATTCCTCTGTGAATGTACACAACCTTTGCTTTACTCATTCGCTCGTGCATTCATCGCTGAACTCACTGCTCCCCACTGTGTTTGATGCCAGGGCTTGGGCTAGTGTGGATAATGCTGCCTGAAATGTGAACATGCAGATGTCTCTTCAATGCAATGCCCTGCTCTTCTGGTGGCCTGGCTCTTAGAGTCTCCCAGTTCAGTCTCCCTGCTTGAGTTTCTACTGTAACTGCACCTAAGGCTGGATCCAGACTCATTCCTTTGTTCACTGTAGGTGTTGCTGGCATTGTACAGCAGAGTGTCAGAAACCTGGGAACACAACTTCAGCATGGATATTGGGGTTGATTAACATATTCATCAGCAGCAGATATGTGTATTTCAAATCAAACATTTCAAAGGCTAAACAGTTTTTTATTTATTTTTAAAACCATCTCATTTTACATACCAATCTCAGTTCCCTCTCCTTCCCACACCTCCCTCTCCTTCCAGCTTCTTTCCCCCAACCTCCCATCCACTCCTCAGAAAGAGTAAGGCCTCCCATGAGTTGTCTACAAAGTATGTCATGTTACTTGAGACAGGAATAAATTCCTCCCTCTTGTATCTAGCTGAGAAAGGTTGTGCAAGCTTGGCATGGAAATGCAAAAGTTTTTACAGCCTGAACTTTTGCAGAAGCTCTTGCAACTCTGTGTTCTTTACACAGAGTTTACTTCTGTTGCTGTGATAAACAATGACCAAAAAATAATGTGGTGGTTTGAATGAGATTGGTTCCCATAGGCTCATATGTTTGAAATCTTGGTCCCTAGTTCATAGAACTGTTTGGAAAGAATTAGGAGTGTCATTCTTTTGACCCTTTAAGTGTCAAGCCATGCCCACTCCCAGAGACCCCTCCAGAGCCCTGCCCCACCATCTTGATCCCTCTCTCTTCCTGTCCTTTCTTGGTGTGTCCATGCATGTCTCTCTGTCTCTCTGTCCCTCCCCCCTCTCTCTCCTTTCTCTTCTCTCTCTCTCTCTCTCTCTCTCTCTCTCTCTCTCTCTCTCTCTCCTCTAAGTAATAAATGTCCACTTCCATGTCTGCCTACTGTGTCTATGTGTGTTTTACCCACTGCATGTACACACCCACCCACTTGGGTGACTCTCCCAAACCCACCGCAAGCTGTCTCTCCCCGCTAACCACATGGCAGGACCAGCTCACCAGGGATGAGCCACTGCTCATGAACTGCCTGGGGATCTTGGGCAACCCACTCTGGACCCGCTGTGACCCACCTGTGGATCTTGGGCTGATGGAGGAAGGTCTTCTATCAATCTGTTGATTTCGTTGGTTAGTTAATAAAGAAAACTGCTTGGCCTGATAGGTCAGAACATAGGTGGGTGGAATAGACAAAACAGAATGCTGGGAAGAAGGGAAGTGAGTCAGATGCAATGAAGCTCCGACTCAAGATGGACGTAGGCTAGAATCTTCCTGGTAAGCCACCCCTCGTGGTGCTATACACATTACTAAATATGGGTTAATCAAAATGTGAGAGTTATCCAGTAAGTGGCTATAGCTAATTAACCAAGCAGTGTTTAAATGAATACAGTTTGTGTGTTGTTATTTCCAGGGCTGAGCTAGCTATATGGGAGCTGGGTGGGATGAAAAGCAGGCCTGCCCACAGCACATCACTACAGAATGGCGCCCATGTGGATAACTGAATCCACAGAAAGCTTGAGAAAGCTTGGGAAAGATTAGAGTAAAGCATGTTTTCTTGGTAGCAGCAATTTCTCGGGTCTCTTCTGTTTACTAGAGGTAAGCGAGTGCTCTCATCTAAGAGAGGCTTCCTGACTCAGCTTTAGCTGCAAAACCCTGCAGCTCTTTTAAGAGGTCCTGCTACAAAACAAACAGTGTTGATGAAAAGTTGAATTCATGCTTTTCAGTTTTCAGCCATAGCAGGAAAAAAAGCTATGTCGTTTTAAAATGCTGGCTTTCTGGGCTGTCCTACCAGGGCAAACTCTGACTCTTTCAGGCAGGCAGTCAGACTGAGTGTGGTCTGTGAGCAGAATGTTGCAGCCTGCTTGCTGGCAGGGACCTTGAAACACCATAGAGTTGTGGCAATAAAAATGGCTACAGCCGGTACCTCCACCATGAGGCTGGAAAGCTAAGGAATGGGCTGTATCCAGCTGCCAAAGCCACAGCTTTAGTCCTACCGATATTGTTTGGTAAATTAAAGACTCATATAGTCAGAAAAAGAGAGATATACAGTAAAGAGAGATTCAAAGAAAAAAGTTCTAAATGGTTTACAGTGTGTTAAAAATATATGCAGGCTAAAGGTTAAAGTTCTTAGGGTAAAAAAGGAAGAAAGAAAATAGTTGGGTGTGGTAGTACACACCTTTAATCCCAACACTTGGGAGGTAGAGGTAGATTGACCTCTGTGACTTGAAGGTGTAGTAGCACACATTTTTAATCCCAATGCCTGGGAGGCAGAGACAGACGAATCTCTGAGTTTAAGGACAGCCTGGTCTACAGAGTTATCCCAGGACAAAGATATACAGAGAACCTGTTTCAAAAAGGAAAGTAAAAATAAAAGAAACAGAGGTTAAAACAAAGCTGCACAAAGATGGAAAATACACAGAGAATCTTGATACTGTATCCTATTATGCTCTCTTTGAATTGTTTGAATGCTGTGGAAGGAGCAACAGCTGCTAAAAGATATTTGTTTATAAATGCTGCTGAACTAATCCAAGATAGATATTTTGAAAATACCTTGACTTCAGAATTTGGATCTAAGGATATGATACTTTGGAAAAGAGATTCTTCTTTTGTTTTTACAGAGGATGAGACCCTATGGATTGCTTCTATCCCAATATGGTATGATAGACCACGTCCTCCTGAAAGGTTGCTGTGAACACCTTCAGAAATTTACTTCACCCAACTGATGACGGAGATGAACCTGGCACATAGGTTACACCATGAAAGATCTGATTAACAGTGTCCCCATTCAGCAGGAAACAGTTTGGAGAGAAATAACTGTGCCCATATTCCCAAATATTGTTTATAAACATTCTTTTACATTTAAGGGGGGATATGATATAGATATGAATAATTTGCATTGATATGGATTTTGCTTTAGTGATTTAAATTTAAGGTCAATTTTATTATATGTATATGTATTTCTCATACTGATTAAGGTATTATGATTGTGTAGTTCATTTAAAAATGTAATATATATAGGTTGTTAATGGATAGTCATCGATAATAGTCAAGCTTGTAGTCATATTAGTTAGATTTTCTAGATATACAGAGATATATTTCAGTTATATAGGCATTTTCATCTCTTTCAAAGACTACAGAATTTGGCATTTAAAATGTTTTAATAACTTAGGGCTTTTCATGACAATGAGACATGTCTGCTCCTGGCAGCACCAATCTATTTCAAGAGGAAGATGGGCATCGAAGAGGCTCCTTATGAAGTTTGATAACCATTTGGGCAAGAAACTGCTCTTGCTTGGACTGTTGCATAAACTGGACACAGAGAACCCACAGAAAGAGGACTGCTGAACTTGCCTAAAGGTGAGATGATCTTTCAGGGTTCCTGATTCATGAAAGAGTCTGCAAGATATTCTGCAGGACACAGCACATAGTGACTAACTGCCTTTGAAATTTCCTGCTTCATGGAAATGTCTCCTGGAAACTATGGGCCTGTAGGCTGAAGATGGATGCCCCAATGGCACAGAGGAACTTTGGGTGACTGTCCAGACATCGAGATGTCTCTGTCATTTATAGAGTTTGGAAGTTGATTATTTCTTGTTTACTTAGGTAGTATTATATCTTTCTGGAGTCTTTGATGGAGTTGAAGAATGGATAGATAGTTATAGTTTTCCATTGTTATGATAAAAGATAAAATAGATATAAATATTGTAACTATAATTCTTGCTTTATAACTGTTTTGTTATATGTAATTTTACTATGTTAAAGTGAAAGCCTTTCTTTTTTGTTTAAACAGACAAAGGGGAAATAATGGAGGAAGGTCTTTTATTAATCTGTTGATTTCATTGGTTAGTTAATAAAGAAAACTGTTTGGCCTGATAGGTAAGAACATAGGTGGGTGGAGTAGACAGAACAGAATGCTGGGAAGAAGGGAAGTGAGTCAGATGTAATGAAGCTCTGACTCAAGATGGACGTAGGCTAGAATCTTCCTGGTAAGCCACCCCTCATGGTGCCACACACATTACTAAATATGGGTTAATTAAAATGTGAGAGTTAGCCAGTAAGAGGCTGAAGCTAATGGGCCAAGCAGTGTTTAAATGAATACAGTTTGTGTGTTGTTCCAGGGCTAAGCTAGCTATACGGGAGCTGGGCGGAATGAAAAGCAGGCCTGCCCGCTCTTATCACTACATTGGGCGACCTGCTTGGAACTCATCACAACACGTTGCTCTGTGAGCTCACTGCCTGCTCACATGGCCCCCAGGGATCTTGCAGGGACCCACAGTCATCAGTAGTCTCTGCCTTGGGACTGGCTGCTCCCAGAGTCCACTGCCTGCCTACAGCTGCCACCTGGGACTTCACAGCATTTTTTAAAAAAACAACAAGGAGGTGTGATCTTGTTGGAGGAGATGTTACTATGGGTAGGATTTGAGGTCTTTAAATCCTATACCATTCCCAATTAGTTTTATCTCTCTCTTTTTCTTGGTGATTGTTCTATCAGAATTTTAAACAGTCAGCTACTGCTTCGGCACCATGCCTGCTTGTGAGTTGCCAAGCTCCCTGCCATAATGGTCATGGAATCATTTACTGAAACTGCAAGAAAGCCACCAGTTAAATATTTACTTTTACAAGCTGCTTGGGTGATGGCATTACAATAATTTAGATAAGACACTTGGGGAGGAAGAAAAGGTTTATTTGGACTGCAGACAAGTCCCTCATGATGGGAAGCCAAGGCAGGAACCCAGAGGAGGAACATGGAGATGAAGCTGAATCAGATAAAATGGAAGAATACTGCTTGCAGATTTATTTCTATACTCACAGTTTCTCAGGTCCACTTGATGAGGAGCAGCAACACCTGCAGTGATCTGAACCCTCCTTTATCAATTATCAGCTAAAGACAATAATCCAAAGACACACCGACAGCCCAGTCTGGTGGAGGTAATTTTACCGGCACATTCTATATGGCTTCAGCCTTGGGCAGATAGCTTCCTTCCTGAATCTGCTAAGTGGACAAGTTCCATCCTTTAAGATAGGTATTCTATCTCCTAGTCAATACCATCTGAGCAACAAATAATTGGAATGCAAATTTTAAAGTTCTCAAGTTGAAAAAAACCAAATCTGGTTAACAATAGAAAGACTCAGGGCTTGGGAGTCAAGTTATGCCATTTGATTCAATCTATTTTTAATCCTTGGCTTTTCTCTGAGGCACCCTTAGTGTTGAGTTAATAGTGGTTCAGCAGTCTGAACTGTCTATATCTCCTTCCACGGGGTTTTAGTATTGAATATAAAGGGACAGTTTTTGTTTGTTAGTTTTGCTTAGTTTTATCTAATCAAAAGACAAATTGTGATAGCTAGTCTGGTCTAGTTCCTGGATGCTTCACTGAATCTGCATCTGGAGTTAGCCCCAGACACATTCTGTGTGAGAGATGGCTATTCAAAAGATAACCATTACTCCCTCCCTGATTAAAATAAAAAAAATAGTGGGTGATAATAAGGATGTGCCAATAAATGGAGATTTAGTAGGAAGTAGAAAATCAAGAGAAACAGAGAAATAATTTTCCTGTTTTTTTTTTTTCAAATCTTTGATTGCTTGATTGTTCATGGTCAAATCTTCTGATGGGCTCTGCCATTGCATGTTGATTGTGGTGAACTGTCAGGATGGTGTGGTCAGGTTTGGGATCAAGGATAGCCCTACACACACACACACACGCACACACACACACACACACACACCCCACCCACCCACCCACACACACACACACACACACACACACACACACACACCCCACCCACCCCCCCACACACGGATCAACAGATAGTCAGTATTCATAGCTCCTAATATTCTACTCTTCCTTTGCCCTTCCCTTACAGAGGAGAGCCAGCATCCACATTATGATCTCCAGTGATGGCATATCATTGCAGCAGACTAAACTGGATATCATACCTTTTGAGATATGCCTACTGTTCCTCTCATTTGGAAAAATACCTCCCAAGAAGAAAACACCAAAAAAAAAAAAACCCAAAGTAACAACAACACTATAAATAATAACTTTTCAAGGGGGAAAATATTTTCTTCTTGTTTGCCTTTTATTCATGTAAAACTACATGTTACATTGCAAAGGCCTTTTAGTCCACAAAACCTGTAAGTGGATCTGGGCTGCCTCATCTCGTTCTGCCTCCAGAATACCTTGTTTATGGGTCTCTGGTATTTAAAAAAACTCCCCTGAGGATGCCTATCGCCCTTGAACTAGGCAGACTTCCCATGTTACAGAATTCATCTCTTCCTTATCACAGTGCCCGGTTAACTATCAAAGTCTGTTTCCACCATTCTGTACTCAACGTCTTGAGTTCACCCCCCTCATTCCCAAGACTGATCTTTGGCTTCAGTCTTTATAGTTTTCCCTCGAGACTGATCTTTGGCTTCAGTCTTTATAGTTTTCCCTCGTCTCTCTCGCTATTAGCAGAGTGCCAAGACAAGGCCATATCAGCTTGTATCATCCCTTCCAGAGTGTTGTAAGAAAGGCCTTTTATATCCAATCATTTCCCCCTCACAAGTGTGGGAATTACAGCTGGCAGTCATTAAGTATTGCATGGAGACTTCCATTTTAAACCCAGAGCTTATGTTCTCAGCAATGTGTTCCTGTCCACAATATTTGGTGTCTTTCATGAAAAGCCACGACGAAACAGTTGCCATTTAATTGGGCTGACTCATAGGACATGACAGTTTAAAAATGGCAAGTTTGTCGGTTTCAGTCCTCTGAAATTGCAGTTCCACATCTAAGGATTCACTCAATCTCAGATAAATCGAAACAAAATCCTTCATCTGTGTTAAACATGCACAGATCTTTTTCTTGGCATCTTTTCATAGATAATACAGTATACTAGATATTCTCATAGAATTTTTGTTGAAAGACAATTTAGAGGTGACTTAAAAGTAGGTGTCTAGGGTCTGTGTAAATACTTGGCTACATTTTCAGAGTGTCCTTGAGGTTTAGTATTAGAAGGAGCAGAGGTGAGGGATTTTCTGGAACCTTTTCCCACAGATATCAAGGGGTGAAGTTACTCCCATCACTTCCTTATTTAAGGAGGATTGTATTCAGTATTGAAAGAAACTGCTGTGCAAGACTTATGGGCTTTGACATTGCTCAGAACAAATGTATCCCAAGGACCAACGAGGAAATGATAACACCCATTGAGAAATTACACAATTGTGTCCTCGTGTTACCAGAAGTTGCTGTTTGAACCTGATGTTTCCAGGTTCTTGGTGTTTTATTCAATACCAGACACACAAACTGTGAAGTGGTAAGGAAACCTATTCAAAGCAAAACGACACCACAGTTCAGATACACTGACTATCAAAAGTGACATTGTTCCTCATAAGTGATAGAGTATTAGCAGGTTCTGATTACTGTACCATAGCATGAGAAGTTAAAAGATCTGAATTAAAGTGCCATTTAAGCCATCACCTTACTGTGCAAATTCTTCAAGAAATATCATCTTTGTGTGCTTTAATTCATCTTTAAAATGGACAGAATACTTCTCATCTTACAAGATTACTCTCAAATTTTAGAAGGTGACACATTAAGGACTTTACGTAATGAAAAGTAACAGACAGTTCTTTGATGATCTCATTGTAGATTTTTCCTGCCTCAAAGAGAGAAGCCGGCTGGCTCAATAAATACAGCATTAAAATATAAATACTTGAATGAACAACCTAGATGCCCTTAATGAAAACATACGAGCCTCCTCTTTCTAATGAAAGGTCCCCTCTGGCATGGATAGATGGTAGCAGCCAGTTCATTTTCTAGATTTCCAGCAAATTAACTGCTGTCTGAACTCCTGAAACAGGAGTGATGAGTCTCAGAGGGGATGGACTCATCTGTTTTCCTCCCTGTAATGAGAAGTTAGTACTGTGCTCAGAGCGCCTGGCTTCTCTGAATGCCCATGGTTCTCCCTTCACCTGCAGTGCCCAGCAGCAGGCAGCCAGGCTAAAATTTACCACAAGAGAACAAGGAGAAAAGGGTGCCGAGTGGAAAACCGCTGTCCAAATGAGACATCGATAATCCCACACCCCTCTTCAAACATTCCAGGCCTCTCTTAGGACAATTTGCCCATATGCCTCAGTTCTCAGAGTGGACTCCTTTGAGATTGCTCTTCTGGGAATCTGACAAAAAATATGAATTCTTTGGAGAATACCCCAAATTCAATAAATAAGAAATTCTATAATTTGGGCCTATAAATCTGTATTTTATCCAGTTTTTGTATGATATTAATTGTATGTTTAAGATGGAGAATGTTATTGTATCTTCACTGAATTGCTATATGCATCTTACTACAGCAAGGGGTTAGTAGCATAAAACTGATATGTCTTGGCACAGATCTCTTATTGGAGTTCTTTGTGGATTGTGTTCAATTCTGTGAGACTTTTATTGAGTTAGTATGTGCTATGATATGGAGGAAATTGCATAACATTGTGTGTATATTATGCAAGATGAAGTGCAGAAAGGGTGTGTCAAAATATTTCCCTAAGAAAAATTCAGGAAGATGTATGGAAGGACAAGAGAAAGGGCAAAGTGACTGGGGGATGAGTCAGTCCAGGTCAGTCCCCAGTACCATCCTTGTGTAAGAATCATGCCATCGATGGTGTTCACATGTCAGTATTCATGGACAAAATACAGTCTGCCTTAAAATGTTTTGTATAGAAAGACTCAGGTGTAAATGGCATGTGCAAGTTGTTTTTATGGAAGTATGTTTAGTGAGAGATTATAATAACAATGGGCCTCACTGTTGAGTTTCCTCAAACACTCCATCAGGGGAGTCACATATTATCACAGAATTTTAGAGGCCTAAGTTACCTTTAATTCAGGTCCCTGCTTGTCACATAAAGTAATCTAAGACCAGCATCGAGTCCACAATTGTGCACTGTTTAAAGAAGCAGAGGTCAGGTTTGTTCTGCATGCCCTTCAGTTTCAAGCCCATTCGTGTCCTAAACAAGCCATTGCACAGCACTTTCAAGAGTTTCACTGGGGACTAAGAAGACACAATAAGGATGAATGGCTCCTCAAAGACATCACAAAGCAGGTGTTTGCTGTGGAAACAGCCAGAGAAGCGACTTCGAGTTGCTCTGATATCTGTAGAATTTTGCCTTGTGGGTGTTCAGTGGGTGTCACAGTGTGAATCCTTCATGAGTTACATTTCTCTTGCACAACCAATTTAAAGATGGGGACTGCTGTAATAAACATGTGCATGCAGACAGCACACACAAAAATGAAATAAAGTAGGGATTACTTTCAAGCTTTGCCACTGGAGATGGGAAAGCCATAAACAAGTTTTTCCAAGCTAACTACACTCTGTATCTTTATATTCATCAATGAATGCTAATAAGACGAACCAGTGCCGACTGCCTTGGGCAGAAATAAATATTATGCGCTCACAGTAATTAATTTATGGCAAAGTACAGTCAGTAAAGTGAATTTGTGAAATTCACACAGTACTTGACAGCTTCTTATTGAAGCAGAAAGAAAATCCAGCCAGCAAATGCACAATGCTAAAAAGAGTGTTTAGCGATAGCCACAAGGATCATATTAAGTGATCTGGGATTCTTTATTCATCTGCTCAACCCAGGGGTTACTAATTAATTTCACTGCAACATGTACATGTGTATAGTATTTTATAAACTGAGTAAATGATGGCTGGAATAAAAAATACTTTGTGAACATATTCTCCCAGAATGTTTTGCTTTACACACATTGATCATCTCCAATAAAACCATCCATAATGACTTGCAAATAGCTTATCTTTAAATTCTTAAAGAGACAAATAGTCTGGTATCTGAAGAATATACGAACAAAAGTGTTGTTTAGTTTTCTTGCTCTTGTGTCTAATAATCTTCATTTCAATGTGGATCTTACAGAGAACCCCAAAACCAAGTGTTTCCACTCAAATCTTATCAAAGCATCAAAATAACTCACAAAATACCATTTTACAGGCTCACAAATGGTTTGACAGATAGATATTATTAGCATGATGATCTGAATAGCTTCAGAATATATTACCCCTAAGAAGGCAGGCATTTTAACTATATTTATTGACTTATTGATTGATTTTATTGTCTGCCATTACATGTTTGTGGAGGTCAGAGGTTGACTTGTGGGAATCAGTTCTCTCCTTCCACCCTGTGAGTCCTGGAGATCAAATCTAGACAGTGCATTTTAGCAGCAAGCACTTCTGCCTGCTGAGCCAAGTTGCAGGCCTTTCTTAGGCAGTCTTGTTGGAAGAAATATGTGCAAGTGGGTTGTTAGAGGATCCTGGTACAAAGAAAGTGAATGCAAAAATGAAAGAAAATGTAAAAAGGCTACTGGAAAAATATAGCATTTCAGTATGCCTACTTACAACCCAAGTCACAGATGAAGGGTAGGAAGCTTTCTACAGAACGGGCTCGTCTTCAGGCTAGCATCTTTGTACCTCATGTTAGTGAATCATATGACCTCAGGAACCAGAAAGCAGTGTGCTTCCCAAGAGAGGTGCTCCACTCTTTGTGAAGATTCAGGAAGCTGAGATCCAGTACGGAATAGGTGGTAGAGTTGGCTACCCCAGCCCAACAAAAGGAACCAAAAGTACAGCGGACTCACTTAGGAAATAAAATCACAAGATGATTTAGGAATGAAAGACTGTAGAGAACACAGAATCATGGTCTTGTGTTTATTAAAAGTCTTCATTATAAAATCATTTGGATTCCTACTGTTTAACAAGTTTTTCCTTTCTAGGTAAATTCTTAAATTAATGTGATTATGATCCCTCAATTCTCTGTGCATAAAACACACCAATAGGAAGTATGTTGTCTTTGCTATTTCCCTGAACATTTATTTTCTCTTATTCCCGATTTTTCATCCATACTCTTTCCGTTTTTCTCCTATTTTACATTTAGCTTCCATCTTTCCTCTCTCCTTATCTTCACTCCCCCTTCCTTTAATTCCCTCCTCACCTCCTTTCCTGCTTCAGTCCTTTACTCCTCTTATTTCTCATTCTCCATATTCCCCCTTTCTTTTCTTTCTTGTCTCCTTATTTGGTTCGTGAAGCCACAGTTCCTGTTCCCAGATGGCCAGAACACCTGACATATTCAGACTGGCTCTTTGTCTCTAATCTGGCTCTTGTGTCTAGCACTGTAACAACATTTGCACTATTGAATTTGGTAAATTACTAAATAATCAAATGCTTACTTATAATAATTCAGGTGATGACTCCAAACAATTGAAAAAGGAAGGTAGGTGATTCTGCAAGGCTCTGGCTTTCCTTCTATTACTACTCTGAAGAGGTTTTTCTCAGTGGGCCCTAGTGCTTCAGAAGAATGACTCCACTAGGCTAAAGGATGCTCTGTCAGGTCTCCAGTTCTGGATCACAGTACTCTTTGCTTGGCTCACATAATGCTAATGAAGCTCACTATCCCCACCAGCCAAAACTGAGCATGATCTGTCTCAACTGCCTGACTCATTACCCATCCCATCTGTCTGTGATGCTCCTCTGGCAGCCAGAGTGCTTGATGTATTATTCATCTCATCATATTAGAATGATTGTATAACCACCAGGCTATCAAAACCAGGGGACCAGAAATAATGGGAACAGGTCTTTCAAGGACTTCCCTCTCTGTCTTAATGTCAAGGAGAATAATAATATGGGGCATGGGAATGGGGGCTGGGGAAGCATTCTAAGTGGAAATGAAAACAACCAAATATGCAAACAGGTATTCACAACTTTACAGTAATTGACTTCATCAAATTGGTTTTAAAACATGGAAGTACAGTAAGGGACAACATAACTACACTTTGATCCATCATAATTCTGTACACAGTCATGACCTTGTGAGACTGTACCACTTAGTAATGGTATAGCCATCTTGGTTTTTTATAAGTGCTCTCTGTAATTTGTCACCTGACAGGGAAATTATCAAAATACTTCATTTTCTTTTGATAATGTGTGGCTATATTACATATCATTTCACCAGAGTCTTCCAGGATCATTAGCCAGTTTTAGGGATTCAACAATGTCCTATGAATATATTGTAATGTAGTACAGTTTATTCCTAAATAGATTAAAACAGACAATACTGTTCTTTAATGGGTGGTTTAATGATGTCTGTAGGGTGATATGCTGGCCAAAAATGTGAATAAGTCTAAGGCATTAACATGAATCATAGCTTTGCATTGTTAATTTGCTTGGACTAGGTAAATTATGAACTTACATCAGAATGTTCATTGGCTACCCTGTGGTAGCATCATTCTAGGCCACACCTTGCTCATTAAAGCATTCTAATGACTAGCAAGATCCAAGCTAATCAATGCACAGCATACCCTAATCGCCAACAGTCCTAAACTCTATAGAGCATACACAAAGGCAAAACAGAACGTGAAGACTAGGAGTTCAAAGGAGGGAGCTATCAGAAAGCCCAGGGGAGGCAAAGAGTGGTTATGAATATGTGAATTCTCTCAAACACATCTCCAACATTCCCTGTAATTACCTTACACAGTTTCTCAAATGGCATGCCCATCCCCCATGTCCACCATTTAGATTTTGCCTGTGATTCTGTGATGGCTCACAGAATCTGAGCCGGATGTGTACAGTAGCCCTTTGATCTTCTAAAGTAGAATGATGTTGCTAGGAGACACAGCACTTTTATTTTCCACCTCATACTGGAGCTATAAGATCTCTGTTTCTCTGGTTTCCATATTTACTTTTCGAAGGAAAGTGGCTTCTTGGCTTTTTCTGCATATCAGCCATCCCAACCAGCCCTGAAATGTTGTCCTTGGATGCTTTACCCACATTTTCTGATAAATCTCTCCACAGTCCATGTCAGTGTTGTTTTCAGGCATTTAAAAGTCAAAAGTGTGAGGATTACTTTTGTTGTATTTAAAATAATCTGGAGTCATCTGTGAAGGGGCACCTTCATTAAAGGTTGGCCTCTGTCAGACTGGCCTGTAAGCAAATCTGTGGGGGTCCTTTTTTTTTGGTTAATGATTGAGATAGAAGGGCCCAGTACTCTGTGGACATTGCCACTCCTGGGAAGGTGGTCCTGGATTGTATAAGAAAGAAGGCTGTGCAAATCACAGAGAATAAGCCAGTGAGTAAGCAACGCTCCTCCATGGCTTATGTCTCTTACCTCCAAGTTCCTGTCTAGAGTTCCTGTTCTGGTGTCCCTTCAAGATGGACTGTGAATAGTATATTTAAGTAAAATAGATCCTTTCCTCCCTGAGTTGCTTTTGGTCACAGTTTATCACAGCACTAGAAGGCAAACTAGGGCATGAGAAAACATTTGACTGTCTCTATTTGATACAACTTACTGCCTCTGCTCCAATTAGCTTCTGTCCAAAGGTAGCTATGGGCAGACTTATTTATGGAGCAGAGGCAGAGAAGGTAGAAATTTCTGGGAACACAGATATGGTTGTGGCTGGAAAGAGATCCCAAAAGGTGTTTCCTGCTTCATTACAAGATGCCATAGATTGAAACAAAGCAGTGCTGACATCATGATTATTGGCTGGAAGAATACAGGACAGGACTAACAGGATTTAATGTTTTCCCAATTTAAAGGTAGTGTTCTTGGGAATTCAAGCCTTTTTGAGGGGTTATGAGCAAATTTTAATTCATAGGAATTCAATGTACTCCTTAATATAGTAGGCACAGAATACAAAAACTAGTATTTGGCAAGCTTGCATCAAACTTCTTAGTATCGAAGTATTGTGGTTTGAAAGAAAAATGTTCCCTATAGGCTAAGTATTTCAACACTTGTTCCACAATTGGTGGTGCTGTTTGGGAGGTTATGGAATCTTTAGGAGGTGGAGTCCTGCTGGATTAAGTACATCACTGAGGTGGGTTGTCTTGGCGTTTATAGTTATACTCCATTTATTGTTCTTTTCATCTGTTTCTGGTGTGAGAATAGAATTGTGATCAGCCAGCTCCTATTCCTGATGTCGTGCCTTCCCTGCCACAATAGACCCTAACTCTCTGAAACTGTAAACCAAACCAAACACTTTCTTTCTTAAGTTGCCTATGACCATGATATTTTATCACTGTAACAAAAGGTAGTTAATACAGAACTAACTTAAGTTTTATTCCATTTGTTCATTCATTTGTTTACTCACCCATTCATATATGTGTGTATATGTGTGTTTGTGTGGGTAGACTCCTGGGTTCCCCAGTACATGTCTGGATGTTAGAGAACAGCCTTCTGGACTTGGTTCTCTCTTTCCATCAGGTGGGTCCCAGGGATCAAACTGAGGTTATCAGGCTTGTGAACAAGTACCTTTACCCACTGAGTCATCTCGTCAGTCACCTCCTAATGCTTTTAAATGGGTATTTATGCTTACTAAATTGTTACTCACAACCTTACTGAACAGTGAGTAACATTCTCCAATGTCATTTTTATATAGAAAGTTTTCTCCACCTCTAAGTTAAACTTCTTATTTCCCGGCTTTGCACTTTCCCTCTGAAGAAAGTGTGCTCAATTCTCTAGCTCTTCAGGCTGACTTCATGCTGTGCCAATAACTTCTTAAATAACAAAACTGACCTTCAGTAAACCCTGAGATATGAGTTTTGTAAATAAAATCTATACTTCTTCCACTGCCAGCATTCAGACCAACACATGGAGCCAGAACTTCTTCTCTAAGCCAAAGCAATCAACCACCAAGTTCTGCTGCTTTCTTTTTCTCGATTCTGTCAATGAAGCTTTGTGTCCTTGTCCAGCATTTCCTAACAAACTTTCAGCGGCTCACTAGTGTTTTCACACTCAAGTCTTCTTTCCCACACTGGCATCCCAGAATCCTACTACATTTAGCTGTTGGTGTAAATATTAGTCTGGTTTTCTGTCATGATAGCACAGTGCCATATGCTAGGAACTTCATAAATAAAAAAAAAAAAAAAAACCAAGAATGTTTATTTAGGTTGGAATTTTGAAATCAGTAAGTCTAAGATAAACTAGCCTAATCTGTTCATCGTTTGCAGAAGGTCCCTGTGGTTACACCATTATATGGGAGGGAAGCAGAACAGGAGATAGCGCTATTACAGAAGGGTTAAGCATAAGAGGTGGATTGTTTTATAGTAACCCACTCCTGTGAGATGTCATCCATTCTGTAAGGCCAGCGACGATATCTTCAGAGAGCAGCACCTCTCAGGATGTAATTACCTCTTAAAGATGTTTCTACCTGATTACCACCACTCTGAAGAGGAAGCCCTCAAATGAGAAATTTAGCAGAAAGTCCTCACTCAAACCTCGTGATCTCCTCACTCCATCCATGGATGGAGCCCCTGCGAGGCTAGCCACGTTCCAGCACATGGTGCCACCCCAAATCTGCACACAGACAGAACTAAGGGAGCTCTGGATTTATAACACATAACTACACGAAGCACGGAGGAAAAAGTGGTTGGGGGGAATAGGGCAACAATTATACAGAAGGGAAAGGGGAATTGGTCTTTTTAAAACATATATATGCACATATGAAATTCTCATTAAAAGAGAAATTTGGGTGTGGTGGCACATGCCTTTAGTTCAGTACTCAGGAGGCAGAGATCTTTGTGAGTTTTAGGCCAGCTTTGTCTTGATTGTGAGTTCTAGTGCATCCAGCAGTGTCCAGTGAGATCCTGTAGCAAAAAACGGGGCGAGGGAGAAACTTTAAGGGGAAATTCCAGCTCCAGAGTCTCCAACGGCTCTGGCCTCCATGGATGTCTGAATTCATATGCACATATCCACATGTAGACACATGCATACACACAATTAAAAACAATAAAAACTGTTCTAAAATCAGAAAGAAAAAAATATGATTTATATTTTCTTTAAAAATTGTCTGAGCCACCCAGAGAAAATTAAGATTTTATCATATCCTCATGTTTCTTTCATAGTTTAGTATTTGGAGTATGCGTGAATTAATTATCTCTGGGAAATATTATTACTTCTGCAGAGATCCGTGAGTTTGTCATCATAACAGTTTCCATGCTGCTGCTTTGGCAGCAGGGTCTTTTCGGTGTACTGTCTCTTGATGAGTGTGTATATAGTTTTAGCTCAGAAACTTTTCCCTGTACATCACCCGAGTTTCCACTGAAGACTGCTTCCTTCTTCTCTGGGACTGTGAAATGTTGTGGAACCCTTTAGGAACCCCAAGTCTCTGGTTGAGAGTCACCTCTTCCTCTGAATCCCAGACCTCTCAAATAAGTTACACTTATCGGCTCAGAAAATGACTTTGTGTCATGATTGCTTTTGTTCACATAGAGTAATTATTGTGAACTGAAAGAAAATTTCACATAGATGAGACAACATGTATATAAGGGTCATTTTATATGTCTGCCTTCGTAGAATCTATTTCCTCCTCTTGATGACTGATCACTGATTCTTGTCTGGTTCCTTCACTTCTATTTTGCCCTTATACATTTGGTGTAGAAAGGATGCCTCTCAATCCTCTTCCTCTTGGGATGATTCTTATTTCCCCTGAGTCAATTGGCATAATCCTCCCCACCTCACTGCCTGGCTACATGGCCAGAGCCAAGCAGGTGCAAGGAAGCACTGTCAAGGTTTCTGGGAAACCAACACACCCTGAAAGGCAGAAGGAAACAAATGATCAAGAATTGGTGTCATGGTTTGCCCTTATGTATCCCACATTTTACCTGTTGATGACAGCTCTGCTGTTCTTGGTTTTAACAAGATGGTCTTTGACAATACAGAGAATACTAACAAACACAACCATCTTGAGCTAACAATCAGTTTTTGCCTCCATACATTGTAATTGAAGAGTTCTCTCCTGCCTGCCAGTTCCTGAATAAGCACTCAGAGGCTTAATATTACTTATAAATGTTTGGTTGGTGGCTCAAGCTTATTACTAGCTAGGTCTTGTATTTAAATTAATTTCTATTATTCTATGCATTGCCATGTGGCCATGACATTATCAGTTTTCTGGCATCTCGCTTATCTGGTACCTGGCAGGCATCTCTCTGATCCCATGCTTTTTCACCTCTATATTCGCTTGTATTTTGCTCCTGGCTCTATCCTCCCTTGCCATAGGTCAAAGTAGCTTTATTTATTGACCAATGAGAGCAACACAGTTCACAGTGTACAGAAAAACCATCTCACAACAATACATGAAGGCAAAGACACTGGGATTTATCTCAGAGAACTGGGAAGATTTTAAAAAGTCATATGTTTGAAAGAATTAAGGCATGGGCACTTACACAAATTGTTGTATTGGTATGTTTATTTATAAGTGGTTGAAAGAATCTGATATTTAGATTCAGAGCTGTTATTAATCCAGAGCAAATTCTGCCATTTTTTCTTATTGTGTGGGTAGCCTCATATATTAGCTAATTTTCTGTTGCTGCAATAAACCTCCATAGCCAATGTCACCTGTGAAAGGAGCAGAGTTAATTTGGGCTTATAATTCCTGAGTCAGAGAGAGTCCATCATGATGGTGAGGCATGACAGCATGTAACAGGTATGCCATCAGGAGCAGAAAGCAATGCAGAGAGAAGGAACTAGAGGTGGGTCTAGACTGTAAATTATAAAAACTGGTCCTTAGTGACATACTTCATCCAGTAAGGCTATACCACCAACTGGGAACCAGGCATTCAACTTCTCAACCCTATGAGGATATTCTCATCAAACCACCACATCTATATTACTATCATGTATGTTATAAGGCTTGATGTCTTCTTTGGGACAATGAAGCACATTAACGACATGGTTCTTAAACTGTTTTAAATTTTTTTGCCATTTTCAGAATCATACGAGTGTCTAATATGAAGTTTTAGTAACGCAGATGATGCTTTTCTTTCCTGCTTCCTCTTTCTTCATGCACTTACCCCTTCTCAGGTGTGTGACTATCTTCCTAAACCAAATAAGCCTGAAAGATTGCTACTAGGAGCCTGAATGTTTCCATGCAAGATGGCATAGCAACACAACATTACAAAGACAAAAGAATATTAAAAATAAAAGTCACACACACACATCAAAGCTGTGTGTTTGTTATGTAAGGTTGGGAACTATAGTTTATTTAACCAGTACCCATAATAGATAGGGTGTGGCAGTGCTTGTCCCAGTAGTGGCTGGGAGACGATGCTAGTCTAGCAGGGTTGACAAGTTCTAGGTTAACTGAGAGACTCTGATTGAAATTGAAGGGTGGAGTGATTGAGGAGGATACCTGGCCACCCCCACACACACTCACTCACACACACACACACGCACACACACACACACACAGAGAGAGAGAGAGAGAAAGAGAGAGAGAGAGAGAGAAAGAGAGAGAGAGAGAGAAGAGAGAGAGAGAGAAGAGAGAGAGACGAAGAATTTTGCCCTAAATGAATTCTGTCATACTGCTCCACCACCAGCTGTTTACCCAGAGAAATAATGGGGCCAAGTACAAATCTGGTTGATTGCTACTCTCCAGTTAACCTTGAATCAAGATGACAAGAAAATCAGGAAGTGAAAAAGGAGGAATAAAAAGGAAGAGACAACAGTCTGGTGAAGAATCCAAGGTTTCTCCAGGGAATGAAGCTCCACTAATCAAAAGAAGCGAAATCTTTTGTGAAGTCTTTGCCTGATTCTTCTAGGTTTTTAATTCTGTTTCTTTTATTATTTGCCTATGGGTCCTGGCATGGTTCCAAAACCTCCCAAGAGGTTTTCAGAGAATCTCCCCACTGTTCTCTGTCCTTATCCATAACACACCATGCATGGGATTAGAGGATGAATCAGAGATGTGTGTGTGTGTGTGTGTGTGTGTGTGTGTGTGTGTGTGTGTTCATGTGTGCCAACTTGATTTAAAAGCTTCCTACTTCTCCTAGTGCTATAATAAATGTTTGTTTGCATTTTCTCATAAAGGTATTTTATAGAGGAGGTGCTTTGTGTTATTTCATTATTTTTCCAACTGTAGAGAAGATAAATTTTGATGTCTTTGTTTGCTCTCATCGAGTCCTATGTGTACATTTAAGTTGTCTTCTCTAGAAAAAGGAAAAGATAAATATACAAAGATGAATTAATATATTATAGAAAAGAATTAGAGTCAGAAATTTTCCCTAACATCTGTCTGGTAGTATGAAATAGATTCTGTTTGGTATGGTGTTTTCTTCCTGCCTTTTCTTTCACGTGGGGGTGTGAGCTAGGCAAAATCACTTCACTTAGCCTCACTTAAGAAATCCCTGCCTTCTTGCTTCCATTTGGTCTTGGATTCTCTATCCTAGTTTGGTATCAATGCTCGGGAGAGGTAGCCTATTCTCTAAGCATCCCTCTTAAACAGGACCAGCATTCCTGTGTTACCTAACCTAAACCTCATATTTACAATCAAGAGCTAGAGATGCAACTGAAGTCAAGACAGGCTGTTTCTCTGAAAGCCACCAGAATGTTGGGTACATGAGACTTGTACAATCATATCAGCCTTCCTGTTCTTTTATTACTCTCCCTCGGGTGCCTGGGAAAGGTGGAGTACTTTCCTTATAATAACCTTTTAAAATTATAATTTTCTATTTTTTTTGTGTGTGTTCTTAATTATTATTTTTCCTCATTTTTTATTAAAGATTTCCATCTCCTTCCCTCCTCCTCCCCCTACTCTCCCCTCCCTTCCACCCATACCCCCACTCCACCCCTCTCCAAGACAAAGAGCCATCAGGGTTTCCTTCACTATGTTCAGTCCAAGGTCCTCCCAGCTCCCCCTAAGTCCAGGAAGGTGAGCAACCAAACTGACAAGGCTCACAGTGAGCCCGTCCATGCTGTAGAGTTCACGTTCATTGCCGTTGTCCTTGGTTTTTCAGTCCTCCTCCACCGTCAGCCACATTCAGAGAGTCCGGTTTGGTCCCCTGTTCCATCAGTCCCATTCCAACTGGACTTGGTGGTCTCCCGTGAGATCTGTCCCACTGTCTCAATGGGTAAACGCACTCCTCACGGTCCTGACTTCCTTGCTCATGATCTCCCTCCTTTTACTCCTCATCGGGACCTTGGGAGCTCAGTCCGGTGCCCTAAAAGATGAACATGGGATGTACTCACTCATAATTGGGTTCTAGCCATAAATAAAGGACATCGAGCCTATAATTCGTAAAAAAATCCTAGAGAAGCTATATAAGAAGGTAAACCCAAAGAAAAACATATAGTTATCCTCCTGGATACTGGAAGTAGACAAGATTGCCGGACAAAAAATGGGAACATAGGGGTGGGGTGGGATGGGGGGAGGGGGGATGGGGCGAGAAAAGTGTGAAGTGGAGGATGGGAAGAGCTTGGGGGAATAGGATGGTTGGGATATAGGAAAAGTGGATATGGGGACAAGGAATTATATATCTTACTTAAGGGAGCCATTCTAGGGTTGGCAGAGACTTGACTCTAGAGGGGTTCCCAGGTGTCCAGGAAGACGCCCCCAGCTAGGTCCTTGGGCAGCTGAGGAGAGGGTGCCAGAAATGTCCAGATCCTATTGCCATACTCATGAATATCTTGCATATCACCATAGAACCTTCACCTGGCATTGGATGAAGAAAATGATAAAATTATAATTTTCAAGGTCATCAATATTTCTCCTACTTCTAACATGATCGATAATAATATAACAAATGATAACCACCATTTTATACAGGTTTGTATCAATCACTGTGCTAAAACCTCTCTGCATGTTGCTCCATTTTTCCTCTAATATACAAGGGTTGTGCAGTTATTATTTATTTACACAGAAATGCTTAATCACTTGCTTTATGGATGAAAGGGAGACTGTCTTGTCATATGTGTGACTCAGCCATTGTCAGTCTTGAACACCTAAAGTCCTGCTGTTTTTAACCACAGAGAGTGAGAGGTCATTTAATAACACCACATACTGAGTGTAGGGGGAAATTGTTAGAAAGGGAACAGGTACTTAGGGTGACTATCTAAAGTGAGCACCATGAAGTCTCTAAAAGAATCTCACTGGAATACTGGGAAATGCTGGCAGCTGGTTAGATTCCAGGAATGTGTTTGCTTGGCTGGGAATGAGAGTTAGTTTTTCTGGCATACATCACTGGTAAGTTGTAGGGCATGAACCACAGCTACCATGCAGCGCCATAGGTAGAGAGGGAGAGCATTTTGAAGAAAAGCTCACTTTAACAAATACAGAAATCCATTTTAATAACAATGAAGCAGAACCTTGGAAGATGGGTAGATATTTACCAGACACATATGAAGGGTGCCTGGAGAAGGGCATTCCTGGCAGAGCACTCAGCCCAGGTAGCAGCATCTGAGTAGATGACAATCTGCAGAAGAGTCACAGAAAATTAAGCTTTAGAAGAGTTTGCCCCACTGAGATGGTGTGGCTGGAGGAACTGGCATGGATCCTGATTGACCTTGGAAGGATCACACCCTAGAGCAGGATGCTTGCAGCTCTTGAGGGAATTTTAGGAAAAGAAGAACCTTGTCAGATCCTGTCTCTAAGGCTCATCCTGGTATCATCCAGAAGATGGCTGGGAAAAGGACACACACAGCATCTGCCTTGCTCCCAGGCTTTACATCCAATTGCTAAGTGCATCCTTAAAACAAGTCCTGAACAGATCAAAGAATAAGAAAGATGCCTGGCCCATTGTGCCTTTGAATGTCTCAGGAAATGACAAACTATGTGTCACGTTCAGAGCAGATGTTAGCATACTGTGGTTCAGATTTACATCTGTGAGAAATCATGAGAGCTGAGTGGCTTCACAGCATGGCTGTTGGTTGTGCTGGGAAAGTTTGGTGGTCAAATCAAATCTTGCTGCTGATTATGAAAAACGTGTTTTGCTATTTCACCACTCAGTTAATAAACAAACATCAATTTACTGTACACAGTTTGCTGGGTGGGTGGTTCACTAACACTGGGGAACAAACGTGATTTAATGCCACTGGGACCACTGGTAATAAATGTGGCCATAGACAGTAGTTATCAAGCTATGTCAGACATTTTGCTAAGTGTTCTGCAAACATTGCTTAATTTAACCCTCACAAAAATATCACTAAAAGGTAGATTTTATTTCCTTTTTATTATACTCATAAGGCAACATATACGGTGATATACAGTATAAAATTGTAAAGCTAGTTGGAAGTAGAATTGGAATCTTAAATTTGTCTAACAACAGAACCAGAGCTTTCGACTTGATATGTAAAAGGAAAGTGATGAATTATGGGAACGGGCAAAACAGTGCAGAGACTCATTAAAAGCTACCAGAAAACTGTGAAATCCTTCACAGACTTGTATGCTAATAACAAAGGGGATATGATTCTTACAGGTGATAAGAGTTGTGTGACAGGGAAATAATGAAAATACAGGTACACTATATTAATGGCTTCAGGAAAGAGAACAGCGGTTGCATTTTGCATGGGAGGATCAGAAAAATGGGAAAGAGAGAACCATTTTCTAGGCTGGGTTTTATTTATTTATTTATTCAAACTTTATTTGTTAGTTTTTTTGTCAACACAAACTGAAAAGAGGGGAACCTCTGGGAAATTCTTCTCTTAGATTGAGCTGCAGGCTTGTCTGTGGGGTACTTTCTTGATTAATGATTGATGGGGGAAGCACAGCCCGCTTTGGGTGGTGATACACCTGAGAGTCTGGCCCTGTGGTGTACAAGAACACAAGTTGAGAAAGCACAAGGAGCAAGCCAGGAAGCGGCATGCCTCCAAGGCCTTTGTTCACTTTCTTTCATGCTTCCACTCCTGCCTAGACTTCCCCTTATGATGAACTATGACCCAGACTTGTAAGCCAAATAAACTTTTCTTCCCCAAGCTGGTTTTCATCAATGTTTTATCCCAGCAACTGAGACCAAACCAAGCTCTAAACATTGGCATAAGTAATGGAGCATATGTAGTGTCATGGGAGGGCGTGAGCTAAAACAGTTGTGGCAAGGAGTAGTGAGATGGCAGAGGGAAGACTAATGATCATCTCTGGAATAAATTACCACTGTGGGAAACCGAGGCTCTGTCTCAGCAAGTACTCCAGGTGGTACCCCTTGCACTACTCTTAGTCTGGGTTTCTGTTAATAATTTCATCAGAACAGCAAGGGAGCTGTGTAGTTATTCTTCAACATCATTCTGTCACTGACCAATTAACACTGACATCATTATCTCCTGAGAATGTCCACCTAGCCCTAACTCAGAGATCAGCCTGTGAGCAGGAAACATCCAGCATTTATAATAGGATAAGTCTGGAATATACTAACACAATGTACCTGAGGGGAATGGAATGGGCACCAAGAGCATTTGTTCCTTACTTGCTTTTCTCATTGATTTGACCAAAAATATAGCAGGAAGTAAATTCAGAGAGGAAATGTTTTCTTGGGATCATGGTTTAAAGGGTCTAGTCCATTCTGTGGAGAAAGAAGACTTGGTGATGGCAGCAACATGGGTAGTGAAAGGAGTGCACTATGTGTTCCTCATACCTAAAGAGACCATTAAGCTGGGAATCTGGGACAAGGTGTGGGAACCAAGCATTCAAATAAAACTTCGTCAGACAGCTATTGCATTTGAACTGGAGGCACTCCCATTGCAAAGGGCGCAGGAGTCCTCCTCTTGGCCAGTGTTGACTTAGATAAACAACTGCATGTATGAAAAGGGCCCGCTTGTTTGTCCCAGGCACCTGGCTAGCTGAGCCCCCAAAATAACCACACAGAAATCACTGTTTGGCTCATTAACTCTAGCTTCTTATTGGCTAACTCTTATATCTTAATTTAACCCATCTCCATTAATCTGTGTATCGCCACATGGCAGTGACTTACCAGCAAAGATTTGGCATGTCTGACTCTGGCAGTGGCTCCATAGCATCTCTCTGACTCTGCTCTTCTTTCTCCCAGCATTCGGTCCAGTCCTCCCCACCTACCTAAGTTCTGCCCTATCAACAGGCCAAGGCAGTTTCTTTATTCATTAATGGTAATCACAGCAAACAGAGGGGATTCCCACATCCACTGTAGTTCTAGGACACTGTTCCTGAAGAAAGAACATCTTTCTGATGCTTTGATGCCCTGGGAGTGGCTCACAGGGAGAACAGAGAAGCTTTCTCTGAAGAGATATGGAATAAGTTGTGATAGTTAATAGGGATTAGTCTGGTAGGTGATAGATTTACATGGGAGACACAGCTCTGGGCTAATCTGTGGGGGTAGTTTCTAGAGCACATTCACCCTACATATGAACAGCACTGAATTAAACAGCAGCAGTGGCTTCTCTACCATGATAGACTGAATCTCTGATCTTTGAAGCAAAATCAACCTTATGTTTCATGAGCTGCCTTGTCAGGCATTTTGTCGCAGTAATGAGAAAAGTAATTGAACTCAGAATGCTGGCATACAGAAGCAGCAAAGGGTGTGAAGCAAAGAAGAGCATGTTAAGTTGGGATGGCACCTAAGAAAGCCAGAGTGGCAGAAGTGGGGGACAGATGAAGGTGGGGATTGAAGAAGGTGAGGTGGCAGGTAGAAATTTCTGTAAACTGAGAATCAGTTACAATGAAATATCCCCCTTCAGATTGGGTATCATGTTGCTTCGGTTACCAGAATTATCCTGGCCCTGAGAAATGACTGTAACTCCTGAAACTATTAAGTTGGGTCAAGTGCAGGGTGAGGTACACAAATGCAGCCAACCCTATGATCCCCCTGATGTCTTTCAAAGTGAGTGGCAACATGTGTTATTTAGGATGCATTTGGATGTTTAAAAAATCTATTATTTGCATGAGCCGAATAAGAAGGATATTTGTCTCCCATAGGAAGTATGTGATCATGCTTCCACACTCAGATTCGGATGGTGTTCTCCTGTGCCTTGATTGTTCCCTTCTCTTTGTCAGGCCCTGTCTATTCTTGATCCTAGGGCTGGTTCCAGTAGCAACTTTAGTGGTGTTTCTTTTGTTCTAGAAGGAGAGGGGTAGCCTATTTTCTTGACCATGAGATGCACATATTTAGATTGTGTCTTAATAATACAAATATTGATCCTAACCCTGGACCAACAATTGTCCATAGAGAA